>NC_088381.1:59151136-59454166 GCF_037993035.2 Macaca fascicularis
TCACCATGTTGGTCAGGCTGGTCTTGAACTCCTGACCTCACGTGATCCACCCACCTTGGCCTCCCAAAGTTCTGGGATTACAGGCATGAGCCACTGTGCCCAGCCTATGGCCAGACTATTAAAAAGCAGGAAAAAAAAAAAAAAAATCCAAAGGTCAGAACTTCAAAGACTGAAAGATAAGCCCTCAAAAATGAGAAATAATTAGTGCAGGAATGCTGAAAATTTAAAAAGCCATGGTGTCCTCTTTCCTGCAAATGACAACATTATCTCTCCAGCAGTGGTTTGGAACTAGGCTGAGGCTGAGATGGCTTAAATGACAGAAGTAGAATTCATAATATAGATAGGAGCAAACTTAAGAAGATAAAATTCATGATAAAACAGTGCAGGAGCTGACAGACAAAATAGTCAGTATAGAGAAAAACATAACCAACCTGATACATCTGAAAAACACACTACAAGAATGTCATAATGCACAAGTATTAATAGCAGAATAGAACAAGTGGAGGAAGGAATCTCAGAACTTGAAGACTGGCTTTCTGAAATAAAACAGGCAGACAAGAATGGAGAAAAAAAGAATGAAAAGAAATGAACAAAACCTCTAAGAAATATGGAATTATGTAAAGAGACAAAATCTATGACTGACTGGTGTACCTGAAATAGATGGGAGGAATGGAACCAACTTGGAAAACACATTTCAGGATATCACCCATGAGAACTTCCCCAACCTAGTTATACAGGCCAATATTCAAATTCAGGAAATGCAGAGAACCTTAGTAAGATACTCCATGAGAAAATCATCACCGAGACACATAATCATCAGATTTTTCAAGGTCAAAATGAAGAAGAAAAGGTTAAGGGCAGCTGGAGAGAAAGGATAGGTCACCTGCAAAGGGAAGCCCATCAGACTAACAGCAGACCTCTCAGTAGAAACTCTACAAGCCAGAAGAGATTGGGGGCCAATATTCAATATTCTTAAAGAAAAGAAATTTCAACCCAGAATTTTATATTAGGCCAAACTAAACTTCATAAGCAAAGGAGAAATAAAATCTTTTTCAGACAAGCAAATGCTAAGGGAATTCGTTACCACCAGACCTGCCTTACAAGATCTCCTAAAGGAAGCACTAAATATGGAAAGGAAAGACCATTACCAGCCACTACAAAAACACACTGAAGTACACAGTCCAGTGACACTATAAAGCAACCACATAAACAAGTCTGCAAAATAACCAGCTAACATCACGATGACAGGATCAATTCCACACATATCAATACTAACCTTCAATGTAAATGGGCTAAATGTCCCAATTAAAGCACACAGAGTGGCATGTTGGATAGAGAGCTAAGACCCATTGGTATGCTGTCTTCCAGACACTCATTTCACATGTAATGACACATATAGGCTCAAAATAAAAGGATGGAGAAAAATCTACCAAGCAAATAGAGAAACAGAAAAAAGCAGGGGTTGTAATCCTAGTTTCTGACAAAACAGACTTTAAGCCAACAAAGATTTAAAAAGACAAAGAGGACATTACATAATGGTAAAGGATTCAACTCAACAGGAAGATCGAACTTTCCTAAATGAACTTGCTTTATGAATCTGGGTGCTCCTGTGTTGGGTGCATATGCACCCAGATTTATAAAGCAAGTTCTTAGAGACCCTCAAAGACTCATAGACTCCCACAATATAATAATGGGGGATTTTAACATCCAACTGACATTAGACATATCATCAAGACAGAAACTTAATAAAGATATTTAGGACCTGAACTCAGCACTGGATCAAATGGAACCTGGTAGACATAAAAAACAACAGACTATATGTTCTTCTGATTGCCACATGGCACTTAATCTAAAATTGATCACATAATCAGAAGTAAAACCCTCCTTAGCATATGTAAAAGAACTGAAATAATAACAAACAGTCTCTCAGACCACAGCACAATAAAATTAGAACTCAAAACTAAAAAATTCCCTTCTGTGTGACTTTGGGGTAAATAATGAATTTAAGGCAGAAATCAAGAAGTTCTTTGAAACTAATGAGAACAAAGATACAGCATACCAGAATCTCTGGGACACAGCTAAGGCAGTGTTAAGAGGGAAATTTATAGCACTGAATGTCCACATGAAAAAGTTTAAGTTAACAACCTAACATCATAATTAAAAGAACTAGAGACCCAAGAGCAAACCAATCACAAAGCTAGCAGAAGACAAGAAACAGTCAAAATCGGAGGTGAACTAAAGGAAATAGAAAAGAAAAACTATTCAAAAGAACAATGAGTCCAGGAGCTGCCTTTTTGAAAAAAAAAAAATGTAAAATAGACTACTAGCTAAACTAATAAAGAAGAAAAGAGAGAAGATTCAAATAAACACAATCAGAAATGATAAGGGGATATCACCACTGACCCCACAGAAATACAAACAACCATCAGAGAATATTATGAACACATCTAAGCACACAAACTAGAAAATCTAGAAGAAATAGATAAATTCCTGGACACATACACCATCCCAAGACTGAACCAGGAATAGACTGAATCCCTGAACAGATCAATAACAAGTTCTGAAATTGAGGCAGTAATAAATAGCTTACCAACCCTAAAAAGCCCAAGACCAGATGGATTCACAGCTGAATTCCACCAGAGGTACAAAAAAGAGCTGGTACCATTCCTACTGAAACTATTTCAAAAAACTGAGGAGGAGGGACTCCTCCCTAACTCATTCTATGAAGCCAGCATCATCCTGACACCAAAACCTAGCAGATACAACAAAAAAAGAAAACTTCAGGCCAGTATCTTTGATGAATATCAAAGCAAAAAATTCTCAACAAAATACTGGCAAACTGAATCCATCAGCACATCAAAAAGCCTATCCACCATGATCGAGTAGGCTTCATCCCCAGGATACAAGGTTAGTTCAACATAGGCAAATCAATAAATGTGAGTCATCACATAAACAGAACTAAAGACAAAAAAAAAAAAAAAAAACCAACATAATTATCTCAATAGATGCAGAAAAGGCTTCCAATAAAATTCAATATCCCTGCATGTTAAAAACTCTCAATAAACTACTATTGAGGGAACATACCTCAAAATAATAAGAACCATATACGACAAAATCACTGTCAACATCATACTAAATGGGCAAAAACTGGAAGCATTCCCCTTGAAAACTGGCAAAGACAGGGGCGCTCTTTCTCACCAGTCCTATTCAACATAGTATTGAAAGTTCTGGCCAGGGCAATCAGGCAAGAGAAAGCAATAAATGGCATTAAAATAGGAAGAGAGGAAGTCAAACTGTCACTGTTTGCAGATGACATGATCCTGTATCTAAAAAACTCCATTGTCTCAGCCCAAATGCTTCTTAAGCTGATAAACAAGTTCAGAAAAGTCTCAGGATACAAAACCTATGTGCAAAAATTACTAGCACTCCTATAAACCAGCAACAGTCAAGCCAAGAGCCAAATCAGAAACAAACTCTCATTCATGATTGCCACAAAAGGTGTAAAATACCTAGGAAAATAATTAATTAGGGAAGTGAAAGTTCTCTACAAGGAGAGTTACAAACCACTGTTCAAATAAATCAGAGATGACACAAGCAAATGGAAAAACATTCCATACTCATAGATAGGAAGAATCAATATTGTGAAAATAGCCATACTGTCCAAAGAAATTTATAGATTTATTGCTATGCCCATTAAAATACCATTGACACTCTTCACAGAACTAGAAAAAAAATATTTTAAAATCCACATAGAACCAAAAAACAGCACAGAATAGCCAAGGCAATCCTAAGCAAAAAGAACAAACTATACCTGACTTCAAACTATACTACAAGGCTACAGTAACCAAAACAGCATGGTCCTGGCACAAAAACAGACACACAGACTAATGAAACAGAATAGAAAACCCAGAAATAAATGCACACCTACAACTACCTAATCTTCAACAAATCTGACAAAAACAAGCAATGGAGAAATGATTCTCTATTCAATAAATGGTGTTGGAATAACTGGCTAGCCATAAACAGAAAACTGAAACTGGACCCCTTCCTTACACCATATACAAAAGTTAACTCTGAAGACAGAGTTAACTTTTTAAGATCTGAAGACAGAAATGCACTGGGTATATGCCCAAAGGAATAGGAATCATTCTATTATGAAAACACATGCATGGGTACATTTGTTGCAGCACTATTCACAATAGCAAAGCCATGGGATCAACCCAAATGTCCGTCAGTGATAGACTGGATAAACAACATGGAATGCTATGTAGCAATTAAAAAAATAAGATCCTGTCCTTTGAAGAGACATGAATGGAGCTGGAGGCCATTATCCTTAGCAAACTAACACAGGAAGAGAAAACCAAATACCACATGTTCTCACTTACAAGTGGGAGCTAAATTATGAGAACACATGGACACACAGAGGGGAACAACACACACTGGGGCCTCTCAGAGGGTGGAGGCTGGGAGGAGGGAGAGGATCAGGAAAACTAACTAATGAGTACTAGGCTTAATACCTGAGTGATAAAATAATCTATACAACAAACCCCCATGACACAAGTTTACCTATGTTACAAACCTGCACATGTACTTCTGAAGTTAAAATAAATTTTTATAATAAGAAAAAATGTGATGCATGGAGTTAGCTCTTGCAAGACAGGATGAGTTAGTTGCAGCACACAACATTGACAACAAAAATAATGGAAATCCAATTTTGAGATAAAAGGCATCACATTGGTGACAAAATCAATCTCTCTCTCTCTCTCTCTTTCTCTCTCCCCGCACCAACCTATGTCACTGCATCAAATAATAGAGGAAAATATGGATTTGGAGTCAGAAAACTTAAGAATGTGCCCCAAGTCAATCACTTATTTGTTTTAAGATCTTGTGCCATTCCTTGCACCATATAGGCCTCCGTTTTTTCATCTGTATAATAAGTCTAATACTGGTGATCCCAACTATCTTGCAGAATTGTCATGGGAATCACATGCAATCACATGTGCATGTGCTGCACATATTTAAGAATAAACTTCTTATACTTTCCCTATCCATCAGGCAAACATTGCTCAGAGTTGGACTCTGTAGCAACGTCAGGAGAATATTCAGTTGCATGAATTCTGAATAGAAAACTATAAATGATGAGTCATCACCTAGCAAAAGAATGTCATGCCTAGTGCCTCCGGCAATTAGAGCTTCTAGCACACTTTATTTTTCCTGATTTCTCTAATAATAGGTAGTTCTTCTATAATTAACTTCCTACCGTTTTTGAATGAGTAGAAAAACTAGTTGCTGAAGGCAAAGTCTTGATAACATTCACACAAATACGTGTGCTTCTTTGACATATTCTCTTCTTAAAATCAGCTGCTCTCTTTGTATACATCCCATGGACCAAACCCTTGCAGGAATATTCTAAAGAGTCGCCTACTCACTATCTGTCAATTACCTTGTAGAAAGTGTATTATTAATGGCAGCAATTGCTTTCTGACCTCCTTGCCATAATCCATTTTCATCCATTAAGGCATTACATTATCCACTTAGCAAACCATGAATCATAAATGAAATATTGATTTAAAAAATTATAAACTGCTTTACATTAAAAAACAGTTCTACAAAATGAAACTTCAAAACTAAAATAAAAATGCATACAATTTAAAAGGCACAGTGCAGTTCAAAGACTTATGTAGTGATCAAATAAACATGGTCATGTTTAGTTTCTTTTTATGAGAACTTTATTTTCAAGATTTTAAAATTGTGTGTTCCTTGGATTTATCCCCACTTTATTGCATACATTTGGATAAACTTAGATCTTTTACTAAAACAAATAAAAGTATGCTTTAAAAACCACAAACCCACTTTCTCAATGGGAAATTTAAGTCTCAGTTTCAGAAATGGAAATGAAGACCATTCAAGAGGGGGGATTCTAGAGTAATTTACTATATCAAATATTATGAAGGGTCTTTCAATAATATTCATTTTCTTTACAGCATAACAAAGGAAATTTGATCTTCTGTAAAAAATGATACCTCACAAGATTCATAGATCCAAAAGTAGTGTGTTTTTACTAAACTTACCAAACTAAGTTACTCTTTTTCAATACCATTCATCAATTAACCCGCATTTTGTTAAATTTGGCTAGTATATTTTCACTTTTCTGACGGTAGTCAGTTACTCTGGTAAACTAGTCACACAAGTGAAAAGTGAGGTATTAGGCATAGAAGTATAAACTTGTTTCTTTAAATGGAATAATGTGAGAAAAGCAGTTAAATCCATCATGATAAATAATCTCTTTTGGACACAACTTCACCTCTATCATCTGGAAAGGATTATGGTTTACACAAAGGAGAGTTAGCTCCAACTTTAAAATTGTAAAATCCAGTGCTGAAAAGCTGAATTTCTGAAATGCAGAGATGCTAATTAAAAGGGTAGGGTGGTGAACTCTGCTATTTTCTGGCCTCAATTTTAAAGCACAGAGATCCTCGAATACCTGAAAGAAAAATGATTATCTCAAGGTGAAACATTCTTATGGGGAAAACAGATCTATCTATATCTACATCTATGTCTTAACCTACATTATATTCCACCATTCACAAAAGAAGTACATCTGATACCCCCTGAGCTCATTCATATGCTGAGATAGCCAATGAATGAATCATGAGGATGGATGTCCATGCCCTTATTACTGAAGTCTCAGTAAATGTGAAGTAAATGAATATGTTGACTCACATGCTACAGACCAGTGAGGACTTCTGTGTTCTAGTACATCACTGACATTTGTTTTCTAAGCATCTCAATTCCCACATAAGAGATAAACTTGAGGTTTGAATATCAGTATGGCATGGGCAAGGCCCTAGGTCAGTTGTGCAGGGAACACCTATCAGGAAAAAGAGATTACATTAGCTACGTTTTAAGGTATTCTCTGACTCAAAAATTCTGACAGTTCTCACCTCTTCTTGGTCAAGTATATCCCATCATAAAATGTTTCTGTGGCTAAGTGACAATGGAGATGACATGAAGTTAATAATAAAGGGAAAATGATGGAAAGAAAGAGGAGAAAGAGAGACAGCAAAAAAAAAAAAAAAAAGGAAGGAGATAAACATAGGAAAAGAGAGGGAAAAAATGAATACCACTATGCACCTATTAGAATGGCCAAAATCTAGAACACCGACAACACCAAATGTTAATGAGGATGTGAAGCAACAGAAATGCTCATTTATTGCTAGTGGGAATGTGAAATGGTACAGCCACTTTGAAAGACAGCTTGACAGTCTTATAAACCTAAACATACTCTTACCATATGATCAAGCAATAACTGAGCTCTTTGGCATTCACCCAAAGGAGTTGAAAATTTATATCCATTCAAAAACCTGCAAATGAGTGTTTATGACAGTCTTATTTAACATTGTCAAAACTTGGAAGCAACAAAGATGTTCAACCTTCCATAGGTGAATGGATACATAAACTGTGGTATATCCAGGCAATGGAATATTATTAAGCACTAAAAAGAAATGAGCAATCAAACCATGAAAAGATGTGGAGGAAACTTAAATGCATGTTATTAAGAAGAGACAATATGAAAAGACAGCATATTGTATGATTACACTCATGTGACATTCTAGAAAAGACAAAACTGCGGAAAAGGCAAAAGAGTGGTTGCCAGAGGTTAATTGGTGGGGTATAAATAGGAGAAGCAGAAGGGATTTTTAGGGTAGTGAAAATACTCTGTATAATATTACAATGGTGGATGTATGTCATTATACATTTATCCCAATCCTCACAAAGCACAGCATCAAGAGTGAACCCTAATGTAAATTACGGACTTTGGGTAGTTAGGATGTCAATGTAGGTTCATCAGTTGCAATAAATGAACCACTTTGGTGGAGGGTTGTTTTTCTTTTATTTTTATATTTAATTTTTGTGAGTACATAGTAGATATATACATATTTATGGGGTATATGGTATATTTTTATATAGGCATACAATGTGTAGTAATCACATCAGGGTAAATGGGTTATCCTTACTGCAAGAATTTATCCTTTGTGCTACAAACAACCTATTTATACTCTTTTAGTTATTTTTAAATGTACAATTAAATTATTATTGACTCTAGTCATCCTATCATGCTATCAAATTCTCGATCTTATTCATGGGGGACGCTGTGTGCATGTGGGAGCAGGGACTTTATGGGAACTCTCTGTACTACCTTCTCAACTTTGCTGTGAACTTGAAACTGCTGTAAAAAATAAAATCTTTAAAAATAAATAAATGTTCTAAACAAAGAAAGGAGAAGTTGTATAGAGGAAATTTTAAAAAGAAAAGGAAGAAGGAAGCACAGGAGGAAATAAGAAGAGAGAGATGGCTTGAGGGGATGGGCGCAGAGAGCTGAAGGAAAGGATGTGAGTAGCCATCCTCACACTTCGAACAGATAGAGGTGTGGAGAAATACTTGTGGATTAAAGACTCAGTGGATGGAGAGCGGGTTTCAGCTAATCCATGTGGAAGGGGTTGTAAAATAGAGCCTCCAGTGAGTACTCTGCCACCCTTGCCCCTAGAATCCTCACTCTGCAAGATGACCAAGAGCTGTGTCTCCCTCAAATTCATATGTTGACATCCTAATCCCCAATGTGATGGTATTAGGAGATGGGAATCCTTGTGAGATCATTAGTTCATAAATGGGATTAATGCCCCAATAAAATAGACGCCAGAGAGCACTCTCACTCCTCCCACATGAGGATACAACCAGGAGGCAGCCATCTGCAACCCAGAAGCTGACTCTCACCAGAACTCAATCATACCAGCACCTTGATCTTGGATTTCCACCCTCCATAACTGTGAAAAATAAATTTCTGTTGTTTATAAGCCGTACAGTCTATGGTACTTTCTCATGGCAGCCAGAATTGAGTCAACTCTCCTAGCCCATGGCCTGACCTCTTCTAGCTATGTCCTGACCTTGCTCTATCTAACCAGGAATGGACTCCCGGCATTACTGGCCTTGGTGTGCACATGGCCCATTCTCCAAATAGCCAAGTAATGCTTCAGCCTCCTTGAAAAATGCAAGAGGAAACAATCAGAAGCAGGTCATGATCTTACAAGAAGCCAGGGAAGTCTTTGACTGTTTGACTGTTAAATCAATCTGTGAAGTCAAGACTTTAGCCTTCAAACACAGCATATTGGTCACAGCCTGCTCCCTAGGAGCTGTCTTCACCTTACAGGTTTCCAGATCTTTGATGAGCTCCAATTCAAATGTAGAAGTCTGGGTCTTAGATTGCCAGTTACCACTCCTTCTTCTCATCCAGTTTCTCTTTGTCTCCAAAATGATGCTAAGTTCCCCTCTCATCCCATGTCTTCCAACTCTGAAGAATTTCCTAACTGATCAATCCCCATAATCAACTCCAAATCCAACCCATGTAGACATATTTGTTGTGTACATGAGCCTTCAGATGAAAGGGTCTGAGGGTTGGGATAGATACAGGCAATGTCCAGAGCCACACTGAGTGTTATCTAGAGAATATGTGCTGGATATCTTCTATTTTCTCCTCCAGATCCCGTTCTCCATCATCTCCACCCTGCTCCATGACCCAATCGGCTGCTCTGTGTGAACCACATCAGCAAGCTTCCTGCATCCTCACGTCTAGCTGAACTCAACCAATAGGAATTATCAGCAGGAGATTAAAAGAAAGGAGTAAAGTACTGTCAAGATGTTTATTTCCCTGGTCTTTTCTGCCAAAGGTGCACAAAACCAGACACTAGTTAAAGGCATTCAGGACAGATTTTATGCAGTAATAACTATCATAATGGAATAGAGAGTCCAGTGTGAACTGGACTTCACCAAAACAAAAAGCAGGTGTCTTTTTAAAGCCTGGGGTATGCTAGGGGAAAGGCACTGAAGGGAAGAAGAAGAGGGCTTGGTCCATGTGCTTAAGCCATCTGAGTCTGTTAATTGGTGTTTATCAAAGTTGGGTCCTGATCCCTGCAGAGACTAGGAGACAGGGGCCCTATATTCAGGTGCTGGCTGGAACAAATAATAAATTATTTTGGCAGGCTTTCCCAGGCAGGAACCTAAGGGGACTGGAGTCATAATCCTAGAGATGTGACCTTGAGCTATTAGACTATGCTAGTGTTTACATCTCTTCATGCAGAGGATTGGATGGAATCTTTAAGGGCCAAGACAGTTCTATTTTCAGTTATCATTTCCCTAACAGGTCCATTGTGGGACAGCTGCCTCTCTTGACCCATGCTTTCATCTCCTGACAGGTAGCCCTCTCCATACAGCCCTTCTCTCATTGGATTCTGGTGACCATCCCCTCCTCTTGCATCTTCAGGTATAAGAGTGGGTAGTGGTACTCTTGATATTAATACTATTCCTCATGGTTTTTCTATACTGTGACCACAGTTTTGTAAAAAGTACTTTAATAAATATGCAGTAACTGTGGTTCTCAGTGTTCTCCCATATCTCTTGAAGCATTTCAGCATGCTTTGTTTGACTTACTGCACCTACATCCTGTGCCTGCAAACATTTTCTGGAACTTTGGAAGTCTCCTTTGCTCACAACTCTAGGAGGCCAGCTGTGCTGGGAAAATAACGTCCTCCACCCCGAGCAGATCTCCACCAACAGCTCTCAGGATTTGGTGAATAAACACCCAGCTCCTGCATTCTTGGGTGGTATCATGCTAAGGCATGTGTTTTCAACCACTTTGCATATAGAGTTTTCCTATGTAATAAACTCTAGTCACCCAATCTCAGTTATCTATTCTTGCCTAGGAAACCAATCTAAACTTAGAGTGACTTAATACAATAAACATATTATTTGCTTATAGTTCTGTGGATCCGCAGTTTTGATTGGGTATAGCTGAGTGCTTCTTCTACTGATCTCATCTGGAATTACTCATTTGGTTACATCACTTGGGAGATCAAGTGGCAGCAGGTTTCTCTAGGGGATCTCCGGCTCCACATGGTCTCATCCTCTGGGGGCCTAGTATGGGCTTCTTCCCAGGGTCATCTCAGAACATTTCTAAGAGGACAAGTAAATAAACAGCAAGACCTCTTGAGGACTAGCCCCAATATCACTTCGACTATGTTCTGTTGATCAAAGCAAATCACAAAGCCAGACAAGATTCAAGGGTTAGGGAAATAGTCTTGCTCTTCAGAATTCACAATTGTTTTCAATCTATCACACTCACTAGGACAGTTGACTTTCCTCTCCCATTAGAGGATAGCAGTAGGATAGCTGCCTTTCCTCCCCAATACAGAGGAAAGCTGTACTTTCCTCTATCACACTCCCATTCCCCTACTAGCATTCTCTTCACCTTCGAAATAAGAAGTTGCACTAAAATTATTGTCTCAATGTCTGGGTGAACCTGAACTCTCTTAAAATTATTTTAATTTCAGTGTTTCATTTGTTTATTGCTGATATAGAATGGTATTAGATATTATACAATTTAGTTCAAGGCTTGAAAAGGGCACAGGGTTTTAGGAATTCCCATATAATGTTGCCAATAAGAGGTGGGGGTGTCTTACTGTGATAGATATTACTAGTGCTCATCCATATTTCTGATGATTTTTCCCTTCCATTTGTGCAAGAGAATTGTGCTTCCCACACCACTTGAAGTTAAACATAGCCATATGGTTTGCTTTAGCCAATAAACCATGAGTGGATGTGGTACAGAGTATGTATGCTTGCCTCAAGAAAGAGGGCATAGGCCAGATGTGGTGGCTCATGCCTATAATCCCAGCACTTTGGGAGGCCAAGGCAGGCGGATCACCTGAGGTTGGGAGTTTGAGACTATCCTGACGAACATGGAGAAACCCCATCTCTACTAAAAATACAAAATTAGCTGGGCATGGTGGCGCATGCCTGTAATTCCAGCTACTTGGAAGGCTGAGGCAGGAGAATTGCTTGAACCTGGGAGGCAGAGGTTGCAGTCAGCTGAGATGGCGCCATTGCATTCTAGTCTGGCCAACAAAGCGAAACTCAAAAAAAAAAAAAAAAAAGAAAAAAGAAAAATTAAAAATAAGGAAGGAAGGAAGGAAGGAAGGAATTTAAATTCCAACAACCAACATCCAGAGCTTCTCATTATTTTCCTGAGAACCTCTAAAAGTAAGTAGTTGAGGTAAAACTCAATGGGAGGACCTGAGCGATCACTCTCTTTTTGTAGAAGGCTGGAGGATTTCAGTGTGGCTGATGTTTTCCTGTTGAAGGAGCTCTTAAGGAATTTGGTACCATGGAATACTATGCAGCCATAAAAAAGGATGAGTTTGTGTCCTTTGTAGGGACATGGATGCAGCTGGAAACCATCATTCTCAGCAAACTATCACAAGAACAGAAAACTAAACACTGCATGTTCTCACTCACAGGGGGGAATTGAACAATGAGATCACTTGGACACAGGAAGGAGAACATAACACACCGGGGCCTGTTGTGGGGTGGGGGGATGGGGGAGGGATAGCATTAGGAGACATACCTAATGTAAATGACGAGTTAATGGGCACAGCACACAAACATGGCACATGTATACATATGTAACAAATCTACACGTTGTGCACATGTACCCTAAAACATAAGGTATAATTAAAAAAAAAAAAAAAAAAGAAATGGAGTGAATCGACAGTCAAGAGCCAAGTGTTCCTTTGAACCTCTTTAGGAGCCAAAGCTCAATTGCAAAAACTATGCATTTCACAATACATACGGTGGTTTCTAGCAACAATCAATCAAAAATTGAAATTAGGCTGTCTAAGAAACATCTAGATGCAACCTAAATGCCCATCAATTTTAGACTGGGTAAAGAAAATGTGGTACATATGTATCATGGAATGTTATGAAGCCATAAAAAAGAATAAAAGAATAAGATCATGTCCTTTGTGGGGACATGAATGGAACTAGAGCAAACTAACACAGGAACAGAAAACCAAATACCACATGTTCTCACTTACAAGTGAGAGCTAAATGATGAAAATACACGGACACATAGAGGGGAACAGCACACACTGGAGCATTTCAGAGGGTGGAGGGTCGGGGGAGGGAGAGGATCAGGAAAAATAACTAATGGGTACTACGCTTAATACTTGGGTGATAAAATAATCTGTACAACAAACCCCATGACACAAGTTTACCTATGTAACAAACCTGCACATGTACCCCTGAACTTAAAATAAGTTTTTAAAAAAAGCCATCTAGATTAAATGTCTTTTAGTTGGAACTTTTATTTTGGCTTGGATTTATTCCTCAAAATCCCCATGGCCAGGAAATTAATTGTATCTCACAGATATCCCACTGCATCTGTAGTTGGCTCTAAGAAATGAATTGATTTTTATTTTTACTTTAGCCATCTCCCTGCTCTTTGGGGGTATACAAAATAAATGTAGGACTTTCTTGTTTTGAGAGTACCTCAATATTTGACAACAATGGTCATGAACAGTCTTCTTATTACCTTCTTTCTCACCTCAGGCTTCTGGTTGCCATTGAATTTTCATTATGCCCTTTACTTACAAATTATGTTATTTATCTAATGTATTAATTTACATGAGAAAAAACAATACATTTTTATAAAATTTTAAACAATAGAGCGCTATCTAGAATAAAATGCTAAAGTCCCCTTTTATCATCTTATAACACCCACTGTAAACTTTTTTAACGGTTGGGTATATATTCTCTCAGATTCAGTTTTATACATTCGCATTCTATATGTGCATATACAAAAACAAACTGTAATTTGTTCTTGTTTTATACAAATGGAATTATATTACAGATTTTATATGTCTCCATTCATTTATATATTTCTATTGAGCACTAGTTTTAGAGATGTTGCTATAGCAGAACATACAGAGATATCTCATTTTATTTAATGGTTGCAAAATTGTTTCATAGTATGACTGCATTGTAATTTGACATTCCCTTATGAATAGTCATTAAGTTGATTTTCATTTTTTTACTACTGAAAACAATGCTAAAATAAACATTTTGTGTATGTATCTTTGTGGATACATCCTAATATTTCTCATAGGATAGATTTTTACTAGATTTTAATAGTTCCTATTAAACAATTAGAAACTGTTAAACAAATACTATTAATTGTTTAATAGAAAGATTTAGACACTGAAGTTTTTCGTAGAGTCTGTCATAGTCTCCTTTTATTTTTCTATAGTCTTCAGGCTGTGCTAACTTGAAAATCCATCGGTAGCACATTCATTTGTCAATTTTCACATGACAGCATATCTTAGCCTGAGATGACTGATACAGATAATGGTACTCAGAATAAGATGCTTGCATTACAACAGTACATAGATATACGACACTGGCTTTAGGGCCAGACAATGGAGAATGACATGTTGCAGCTGAAAAGATGGTAATTCCCAATATGCAATGGTGAAATCGCCAACAAAACTTTTCCCTGGCAACTTGGAAAATAGACAATATAACAAATGAACTGATGACTTTAAGTAAAGTAATTGGGAAGGAGAAAGTTATTAGCAAGTATTGGTTGTTACTGGCCATATTTGACAAAGTATTGGAATAAAGAGATGAACTTATTAAAGAATTACCCATTTACAGAGATTAAAGGAACCAGAATCCAGAAATTTCAGGATGGCAAATTGAAAGATGCCACTGTTACTCCTCAGCAATCCTTTGAACAAGAAAGGACAATTAATATCTAGCCTTTTCCTGTAGCAATGAACACTTAGAGCTCTGAGGCAAGTCACCGAAGGGACCCAACATCCTTTACATAGTACTCCTTTAAAAACGCATACACCGAACATGCTCATGGCTAAGCAATCAGACAACCCCAAATTAATCAATGTTCAATAAACCGACTGACCGATACTCCTCAAAAATATCAGTGTCATGAAAGACAAAGAAAGACACTGAAAATACATGGCAACTAAATGCAATTGGGGTCCTGAGTTAGAAAATAAATAGCACTTTTGGGATAATTGAATAAATTTTAATATGGCCTATACGTTAGATAAAAATGTTGTATCAATGTTAGATTATTTGAATTTGATTATTATAATGTGGTTATATAAAAGCATGTCCTCATCACATGCTGAAATATTTAGGATTTAATATAATCACTATAACTTACTGTCAAATGGTTCAGCAACAATCAGTGTGTGTGTGTGTGTGTGTGTGTGTGTGTGTGTAAAGAAAGTCAGAAAGAAAGAGAAAAATCTAAAAGGAGGGAGAGAATATAAATGTGGAACAATATTAATAATTGGTGAAAAGGAAAATATATGAGAATTACACCATTCTTACTACTTTTGTGTACATTTGAAATTTTTCAAAAGAAAAGTTAATAAAATAAGCCTTGGAACAAGATCACAATATCTTAGCCCTGATACCTTTGAAGTTAAAATCTTTGAATAAGGTAGCACTCAATAAATCATTTAGGTTAGACATAATGGCTTAACTAAATGAGAATAAAGGTGTGATTCTTCCACAAAAGTCGAATGGGCTTAAGATATTTATGTCTCAAAAATAATTAGGGGTGCAGCTACTGGCATATGGAGCCAACAGAGATCAAATAGATAAAAACCAGCTAAGTTTTCAGCGAATGCTATTGTCATGGGACCACTAGCCTTGACTAAAAGACTCTGAGTAATCAAAACTTAAAACAATCATTGCTTCCAACCCTCCGTGTGCAAGAAGCAGGCAGAGAAAGATGCTCAGCTTCCACAGAGGGCATATTCGCCAGTGCTTTTTCTCAGACAAGGTCAAGAAGAATAACGGAAAAGCCACAACCTCCCAGAGGACAGTGCTCAGAGGTTGGAAGACAATGGACTTGGAGCAGAACCTGAGCCCAAAGGAAAAATTCTCACCCCTAGAATAAGGGTCCTTAGAATATGATTTCAGAATTGCGATGGAAGACAAATTGCTGTGAGCCTCATTCTTTCTGAATGTGGGGGTTTATGGGGGTTATTAAGTTTTTGTCCCATTATTGTCTGCTGAATTTTAGATGTAAAATGTGTCCTTTTACTTCACAGAACTCTTGATCTAGAGAAAGCTCAAGAGAAAAAAAAAATACACGAGATCCTAAACTTTGAGCCTAATACAGTGATTGCATGGGAGTTTGTAGTTGTTTCTCTTGGGAGAAAGGTGATGTGTGGATTTTTTATGAGAAAGAGAAGGCAGATAAGTCTGCTACATTGTATTTTATTGAAAATCTTTGCATAGACACCCTGTAAGAAAATTATATATTCAGCCCTATTAAGGTCAGACTTAGCCATCTGACTTCGTTTGGTATGTGAAATATAAGCAAAAGTGATATGTACTATTTCTGAAGGGAAATTTTAACATCCGTTATCCCTTTTGCCAAGCTCTCCTTTACCTCTTCTATGAGACCACGATGTCCGAGGTAGAAGCTGCTACATCAGTCTTAATTAAAGTGAATAAAGGAAACATGAAAAATTCCCAATCAAATCATGACAGATATGTAATTTGAGAAAGAAAGAAACTCTGGAGATTTTGAAAAAGAGATTGCTAGGTTTGCTGATTATTGTATAATAACTTAGGACAGGTTTATTAATATAGGAATTAATAAAATAAAATTTTGCTATAAGCTGTTTACAAATAGCACACCCAGAAGATAAAGACACAGGAAAGGTGAAAGTAAAAGGATAGGGGCCAGGCACAGCTTCTCACGCCTGTAATATCAGCACTTTGGGAGGCCAAGGCGGGCAAATCACTTGAGGTCAGGAGTTTGAGACTAGCCTGGCGAACATGGTGAAACCCCATCTCTACTAAAAGTGCAAAAATTACCTGGGTGTGGTGGTGCACTCCTATAATTCCACCTACTCCAGAGGCCAAGGCAGGAGAATCGCTTGAACTCTGAACCCGGGAGGTGGAGGTTGCATGGAGCCGAGATCACATCACTGCATTCCAGCCTGGGCGACAGAGCGAGACTCCATCTCAAAAAAGAGAAACAAAGTAAAAAAATAAAAAATGATATATCAGAAAATAATAAACCAAAATAAAATTGTGGTAACTGCATGTTAATAGAGACGTTAATCACACTAAATAGACTTTAAGACAAAAAGTGTTATTGGGAATGGAGTGATTTCCTACAGGGTGATAAAACTTTTAATTTCAAAAAGGTATAACAGTTCTTAATACGTATGCACTTCATAATGTAGCCTCAAAAATAGAAATCAAAGATTGATAAAACTACTGGGAGAATTTGACAAACCCTTCATTTTAGTGAGATGTTTAAGCACACTTTTCTCAATTACTGATAGAATTAGTAGAAAAATTAATTTATAGAAGATACAGAAGAAATAAAATATACATTTTTGTCAAGCAATAAGAACATTTACACAAATTGATCACATGTTTGGCTATAAAGCATGTTTCAAAAAAACACAAAGAACTGGTATCATACAGATCATGTGCTCTGATACAATACATTTTAGAAGTTGTGTTAGTCCATTTGCATTGCAATAAAGAAATGTCTGAAGCTGGGTAATATGTAAAGAAAAGGGGCTTATTTGACTTATTGTTCTGCAGGCTGTACAAGAAGCGTGGTGCCAGCATCTGCTTCTGATAAGGACCTCAGGCTGCTTGCACGTATGGCAGAAGGTGAAGGACAGCCAACTTATCACATGACAAGAAAGAGAGAGACAAGAGACAAGAGAGGAGAGATGCCAGGCTGTGTTAAACAACAAAAACAACAAGCTCTCACGTGAAATGATAGAGCAAGAACTCACCCATTAGGAGGAGAGGGCACCAAGTAGTTCGTGAGGGATCTGGCCCCATAACCCTAAGACCTCCCAGTCAGCCCCACCTCTCACACTGGAGATTAAATTTCAATGTAAGATTTGGAGGAGACAGACAGTCAAACTATGTCAGAAGTCAATACCAAATAAAGAAAAAAAAATTCATATATTTGGAAATTTAAAATACACTTCCTAAGTATTCTTGGGTCAAAGAAGAAATAAAAATGGAAACAAAAATGCCCAGAACTGAATGACAAAATACTACATTTTAAGCACGTGGAGCAGAGAAACAGTTGTGTTTTGAGGCCAATTTATGACTTAAAATGCTAATTTCTGAAAAGAAAAAGGGATAACAATTAGCAAAGCATAAACTTGTTAAATTAGAAAAATCAACGGAATAAATGGAAACTAAATTAAATTACATTACAAGGATCAGCAAAGTCAAAAGATTGTTCTTTGAGAAATCTAATAAATTTGACATAACTCTGGTGATAATCACCAAGAAAACAGAGAGACAACCCAAGTAAACAGTATTAGGAGTAAAAAAGATATATTCAAAAGGTAAGAAAGATTAAATTCATGCCAGCAAATTCGAATCTAGAATAATATATGCAGATTCCAAAAAAAAAATCACTTAAAAAACTGTAACTAAGAAGAAATAAAAGGCTGATAGTTCCTAATGCACTACAGAAGTTGAATTCATAGTTAACTTTCCACAAAGAGAATACCAGGTTCAAATGTTTTCCAAGTAAGTCTCAACCTTTTAAGGAAAAATCATCCCAAATTTACACAAACTATTCTAGAGAATTGACAAAGAGGGAGTATTCCTCATTCATTCTATGAGGTCAGTGTAAAATGGACTCCTTGAAAAAAAAAGAATAGCATTAGAAAGAAATATTGTAGGTTGATTTCACACATAAATATAAATGCAAACATACTAAACAAAATACAAGCAAACTAAATTCAGCAACATATAAGAAAATAAAATACAGTCAGACAGTTGGGGTTATTGTAGTAATTCAAGTGGTTTCACATCAGAAAAATCTATACATGCAAATGCTGAAGGAATGGCACAATTAGAAAATCACCATTGTGCAACTCCTAATGAAATAATGGAGCTCAGCAATGATCATCAGTAGACACTAAAACCATTAAGTAGGTGAAAGATTGATGGGAAGGTTTTAATGGAAGGAAGAGGATGACACCATCTAAACCCACTTATCAATCTTAGTTTACTTAAAGCGGGACAACAGGGTGTGACAGGAGGTACACAGCCTTACCTGGGAAGTATTCTTAATCAAATTGAACCTAGAACTTTACATTTTACTATCAATTTACAAGAAATATGAAAGAAAAACAAGCTAAGTGATAATACAAAGAAATAATCAGCCAAATCCCTAACCCAGTTTCTACAAGTCAGTGACATATAGAAGTGAAAGGAATATTTTTATAGAATAAAAAAAAGCAACAAAACAAAATAAAAATGTTGTTCAGGTGCATTCTGAAATATTTATAGGTGAAATGACATGACCTTCATCTTAACGTACTCAAATAGTAGATAGTGAGAATGCTGGGGAGAGGGAATAATTGAAACAAGATTAACAAAATATTAATACTGGCTGTCACTAGATGATAGCTACGTAGGGTCTTCATCGTACTATGATATTTTCACATACATTTGGAAATTTCCGTGATAAAACTTTTAATGTAGGCCGGGCGCGGTGGCTCAAGCCTGTAATCCCAGCACTTTGGGAGGCCGAGGCGGGTGGATCACGAGGTCAGGAGATCGAGACCATCCCTGGCTAACATGGTGAAACCCCGTCTCTACTAAAAATACAAAAAAAAAAAACTAGCCGGGCGTGGTGGCGGGCGCCTGTAGTCCCAGCTACTCGGAGGCTGAGGCAGGAGAATGGCGTGAACCCAGGAGGCGGAGCTTGCAGTGAGCCGAGATCGCGCCACTGCACCCCAGCCTGGGCGACACAGCGAGACTCCGTCTCAAAAAAAAAAAAAAAAAACTTTTAATGTAATTAATCAGAGACAGAGATTAAATAAGGGAAAATATGAACCAACAGACACCAAAAAACATTTGCTAAAACCAATATCCAAGCATGATGAAAAAATGTTTAGCACATTAAGAATACAGAGGATACTCTTTACACACATTAAAGATGTCTATAAAAAACAAAAACAGAAACTATATCAAAACAGCATAATGCTAAAATGTTAGTTATCCCCTTAAAATAGGATCAAGATAAGAATATCCATTGTCACCACTTCTATTCAAAGTTTTTTTTGTATGTCTTAGTTAAAACAACATATATCAACATACATACATACCCAACATCATGACCAAACAAACAGATACATACATACATATATAGTTTTAAAATAAATGCACGAATAAGGACTTGGAAGAAAGAAACAAAATTTATTATCTAGAAATCCTGACAATCTACATATAAAATTCCCCCGAATCAGTAGATACATTGGTATAATTGATACAAGAGAGCTTATCAAGATGGTTTTTAAGGTCAATATACAAAAACTAATTGCATATTCTATAGACCACAATTTAAAAATGTGATTTTAAAATATAACTTGTAATAACAATATATACATACATGTCTCCTAAAAATAAATTTAACAAGATATATGCAAGATTTGCATTAAAATGCTTATACAATTCTACTGACATTAAAAATGACCATGTTTCGGCCAGGCATGGTGGCTCACGCCTGTAATCTCAGCACTTTGGGAGGCTGAGGCAGGCGGATCACCTGAGGTCAGGAGTTCGAGATCAGCCTGACCAACATGGAGAAACCCCGTCTCTACTAAAAACACAAAAACTTATCCGGGCATGGTGGTGCATGGTCTGTAATTCCAGCTACTCGGGAGACTGAGGCAGGAGAATTGCTTGAACTCGGGAGGCAGAGGTTGTGGTGAGCCAAGAGCCTGACATTGCACTCCAGCCTGGACAACAGGAGGGAAACTCCATCTCCAAAAAAAAAAATAATAATAACCATGTTTCTATCCCATGTTCATGGATAAAAAGTTTCAAGATCATAAAGATGTCAGTTCTACCCAAATTAATCTACTGATTTATTGTAATTTTAATCTAAATATCAATAACTTTCAAGGAATTTGCCAAACTGACTCTTAAAACTATTCAGTCACAAGAACAGATTCTAAATAAGAATAAAGTGGGGAAGTTGAAATACCAGATAAAAGACCCTATAAAGCTATGGTCATGTGACATGGGCACAGGGACAGAAAAACTGACCATCAAACATGATACTGAAACCAGAAACAAAGCCACACACATGCAAGGTAATTTGATAACTATGTGAAGTGCAGATAACTAAAGAAATGCTTATAAAAGAATTGATTATCTATTTAGAAAAAAAGAAACTGATTTTAACTTTATCACATGCACTGAATGAAATATCAATTTGAATGAAATGTCAAAGAAGATATCAATTTTCATTGGATTTAAGTCAAAATACAAAGAAAAAACACTCTTATGAGAAGATAGAGGCAAATATTTTTATGATCTTAAGATAGGGAAAAACTAAACAATAAACTAATGCATTAACCAGAAAAATACGTAATAAATTCAACCACATTCATACTAAAAAATTCTATTTATCAAAAAACAAGTCGCAAAAGAGATAGTTGTCTTTGCCACATATAACGCTTGAATGTATGACCAGAACAGAGAATCCTATAAATGAATACACAAAGGACGAACAAACCCAATAGAATGGTGCTTCTCAAATTTTGATAAATGTGCAAATCACCTGGGAATTTTGTTAAACTGAAGAAGCTGACTCTGAGAGACAGTCTGAGATCCTCCTGCCTTTCTCACAAGCTCAGGTAATGCAGTCGCAGCTGTTC
This sequence comes from Macaca fascicularis, assembly GCF_037993035.2. Taxonomy (NCBI): domain Eukaryota; kingdom Metazoa; phylum Chordata; class Mammalia; order Primates; family Cercopithecidae; genus Macaca; species Macaca fascicularis. The sequence goes on from NC_088381.1 coordinate 59,172,733, forward strand.
TGCAGTCAACACTTTAAATGGCAAGGCAACAAGAAAGTCGGTGGAAGACCTGAACAAGAATTTCACGGGAAAAAAACCGACAAGTGCTCAGTTTTTTAAAAAATGAAATGGTGCTTATTTTCACTAGTAATCACAAGAATGATGTTGTAAACGTTAAAAATTCTGACAGTTCCAAGTCTTGGTGAAGATATGAATTAACAGAAACTTGTACACAATGTTTTTTGTTTAATTAACACAGCCACTTTGTTTACAGAACTAATAAATTATAATATAGAACTATTATTATAGAACTATAATTTATTAGTTCTATAATAAAAGTTCTACACACACACATACCCAACATCATGGCCAAACAGATACACACATACATATATACATACATACATACATACATAGTTGTTAACTAAAGGCAAAAGTAAGGGCTTAGAAGGAAGAAACAAAATCTATTATCTAGAAATCCTGATAGTCTACTTATAAAATTCCCCAAAATCTGCAGATAAACTGTTAGAATTGATAGAAGAGAGCTTATTAGAATGGCCCATAAGATCAATATACAAAAATTCATTGTATACTGAATATATATGTTCAGTATACACAGTATATGTCTACACATATATATATTTGTAGTAGTTTGCATGTAACCGATATATACATATACAAATATATTCCATTATATGCATATAATGGAATAATATACAGCAGTGAAAAATGAATGAAGTACAGGTACATAAAGCACTCATGAATAAATTTCAAAATTTTAAAATACATTTTAAAATACAACCCTAAAGGCATCAAAGGCTACAAAATTAGGAAACTCAAAAACAAGAAAAATATAAAATATATTGCTTGGGAATATATATGTATATATCTTACATATGAGTTAATACTACTTTAGAAAGAAAAGAAATTATTTTTAACATTTAGAATGGTTAGCCCTGGCACAGAGTTAGTATTGGGTGGCAAAAACCACAATACTTTTGCACCAATCTAGTGCGTGGAAGGAGCATGTAGTTCTAGTAATATTCTAATTTTGTATGTCCCATCATGATTCACAGGTATTCTTGCAACTACTACATTTTATAACATATACATGTTACAGATGTGTATGTTATCATATGATGTGTTATACTATATGTATTATATTATAAATAAATGTGTATATGTTATAATTTTATAACATGCATGTTACAGATATGTATAACATGCATGTTACAGATGTGTATGTTACAATATGTTATGATTTGTTATAATATATTATATAACTATATTAATATATAACTATAATATAATATATAATATATAATATATAACATTAATATATTATGTAACTATATTATGTTATTATATATATTATATTATGCATATAATATTATATATTATATTATATATCATGTTATATATTATATATTGTTATATATTATATACTATATGTTATATGATATATTATATGTTATATTATAAATGTTATAATTTTATAACATGCATGTTACACATGTATAATTGTGTATGCATAACATATTTACAATATCAAAGTATTTAAATAATATTATAAAGTTTTACTTATGTTTCTATACAGATACAGATATATTTGTACAGATACACACATTGGTGTATATTGGTGTGTGTGCCCAGCTTAAAAAACCATGTAAAATATGTATGTAAAGTAAACCATGTATGTAAAGTAAAAAAAAATCAAATAAATACATTTGCATAATCTTACAGAGATTTAAATGCTTTTACATACTTCTAGAAAGATGTATTTATATGCTACTCAGATAAAAATATAGATGTATTTTCATAAACATTTGCTAAAGAGACCTATCTCTTATCATCAGACAGAAACTGAAAATGACATTGATTTATATAATACTTGTAAAATTGTATACAGATATCAATAATATGTTTGCACATTTTTAGAGATAACAGATATAGACATAGACAAATATATTTACAAATACATATACATTTACACAACTAGATATGTAGATACATTTACATAATTCTAAACAAGTTTTAAATCTAGACACAAGTACAGAATCCTACATAGTGTCAGATATATGTATTTATTCATAACCCTAGATACATATTGGAGTTCAATTTACATAATTCTGTATCAATAGAGAGAGACACACAGGCATTTTCATGATCACATAAAGGAAGAGAAGCTAACACTTTAAATAATACTATACTAAAATAGGTCATTACATAATCCTAAACATACAAAGTCATACATATAAAATCATATCCTAAACGTGTGTTTATATCCTAAACATATAAAGTCACAGTAACTGATACACATAATCTTACAAATATATATGTATTCTAAACAGATATAATTACTGATATAACAACATTTTTGTGATACTAAACAGACACCCATGCATTTGTAGGCTACTATAGAGAGACTATTCATGTATTCATATTCTATAAATTCAGATAAATCTATATAATTTGTTATAGAATTCATTACATAATCTTATGGAATAGGGGAAAGAAACATTTGAATCACCCTCTAAAAGTAGGGGTATATTTACGTAACCTTAACAAAATGCCATTTTGCAAGTAAGCCATTTGCAGATATATTTCCATGATCCACTATAGGAGCAGACTTATGCATATGCGTCTTTATTTTCTTGTATAAATAGATGTATATTTACGCAAGCCCATACAGGATATTCTGCACAGATATATTTACAAACTACTAGCCATTAAAAATATAGAGAGATACATTTACACAATTTTATGGTGCAAAAGACAGATATATTCCTGCACACATATAAATTTATGTAGTCATGTATAGTTAAGCATAATCTTAGAAGTGAAAGCAAAATAATATTTAGGTACAGATTTTAAACATCCAATTAATTATCCTACACAGTCACAAAATCTATATTCATAATCCTATGGCACCACAGCCATAAAATCTTATATATAATTCTGTAGAAAATTATGTAGACCATTGTTTAATTCAGATCCAGATTTGGATCCAGATGCATGCTTTTAATAATGTCCAAGTCTAGGTCCCCAGTCTCATAAAGGTGTACATCCTTCACTCCATCCCCATCTAAAACCACAGTGGCAACGCTAACCTCAGCTCTTCCTCAACTTTAGATGCAGTCCCAATCTCAAATCCATTTGCTCGCATATCCAATCATACCCATAATCTAATCATATATTATTACTCCTATATACATCAACATCTTTCTATTTTTATATATGTAGGCATACATATACCTAGTCCTCCATATACAGAAATATGTGTGTATTTGATATGTATACATATAGATGTCCTTAATCACACAGACACACACATCCCTTATTCTTAATACGAACATATACATATACTTAGTCCTATATGTACTTAATTTATTGTAACAACACTTTAGTTCATATATTTGCTTAATCTTATACATATATATAGGTCTATACATATGCATAATTCTATTTACACACACAAAACACACAGGATTTTTTCTTGTTTGGAGGGAGTTATTCTTTATTTTACAATAATGAATTATATTATATATTTTCTATTTTTCTTTTCTCACCTAAAAATGCCTTGTGGATTGTTTTCCAAATCAACTGGTATGCATCTAATTCATTCTCTTCATGGACATTACATTTCTTTTTCATTTTTGCTACTACTAGCAATGCTATATGTAATAAATATCTCTGTGTGTCGAGTCTTATGTACTGTGGCTTTTGTTTCTAGAGAGAATTTTCCCAGGAGTGAATTTCTGGGTCAAAATCTATACATTATTTTAATAGATGTTGTCAGACTGCTTTCCAAAAAAGATGAACAGTTTACCTTGCCATCAGCAATGTATGAGTACCTTTCCCCAGGTTTCTACCAGCAACAGCTGTAAGTCTTTTTTATTTACTTTTACCAGTCTGTTAACTTGTAGTGTTATTTTATTGTTATTAATTTGATTTTCATTTCCTTGACTACTAGTGAATTTGAGCAATTTTTCTTTTTTTTTGAGCCATTTAGAGTTGTACTGTGAATTATCAATGTATACCCTTTGCTCACTTTTCTAGTAGTTTTTGCATGTCATATATTTTCTAGTTAAAATTCTATCAGCGTAAATAATTGTATATTTTCTTTTCCAATATTAATATCAGTTATTTCATTTTCTGTTATTATTTCAATGGCTAAAACATATATATGTATGTAAATAATTTTATATTTAGGGTATACATATGCAAGTTTAGTACACAGAGGTGTAGCATAATGGTGAGCTTTGGGTTTCTAGTGCATGAATCCTTTGCCCAATAGGCAATTGGTAAATGTTATGGGTATTTTATTGCAACTGAAAATAATAATTTATTAATTTTATAATTAATAATAATTTTAAAATACATAACCTAGAAACAGCAAAATGTAAAGAGAATACTATATTCAACTTGGTAACAAATTAAAAACCTGGAGGAAATTTAAAACTCCTGCACTCAATAGGTAGTTTTTGAACCCTCACTCCACTCCACTCTCCCCTCTTTTGGAGTCCCCAGTGCCTATTATTTCCACTGGGCATCCTTGTCTAATTCTTGTTTATAACTAGAGTTATTTTAACTTTTACCATCTAGAAAGCATTTGGTATTGGTTTTGTGTAAACAGTATTACATTGAAATAGTTTGCTTCTATTTCTATTTAACTGAGAAATTTACTGGGGGAATGGAGGAATCTAATGAATTTTGCCAAAAGTCACATCTTTTTAGTGTGCTATACTACAGTCATAGGAGCTTCCTTTTTTAAGTTATTGATGTAACGAATTGTGCAGATATATTTCCTAATATTGAATGACTCTTGCATCCTGTAGTAAACCTTGCTTTGTCATATTGCATTATTCTTTTGATGAATTGTAAAATTCTACTTGAAAATATTTAATCTAAATTTATGCAATCACAGTCAGAAGTAGGAGTGGTCTATAGTTTTATTTTTTTCACTCTGTTTTTTTAAAGTCAGGTTTTGGTATTGGTATTGGTATTGAAAGAATTCAAGTTTGAATAAATGATTTTGGAGTTTTTCCACATTTGTTTGCTTATAACTGTGATTTTTTCTTCTTTTCTTTTCTTTTCTTTCTTTATTTATTTATTTATTTATTTTGAGACAAAGTCTTGCTCTGTCACCCAGGCTAGAGTGCAGTGGCACAATCTTGGTTCACTGCGACCCCTGCCTCCCGGCTTCAAGCAATCCTCCCACCTCAGCCTCCCCAGTAGCTGGGATTACCCGCGTGTGCCACCAAGTCTGGCTAATTTTTTTATTTTTATTTTTAGCAGAGATGAGGTTTCACCATATTGGCCAGGCTGGTCTTGAACTCCTGGCCTCAAATGATCCACCTGCCTTGGCCTCCCAAAGTTCTGGGATTACAGGTGTGAGCCACTGCACCCAGCTATAACTATGATTCTTAATGTTAGCTGTATATCAGTATCACCTAGAGAATTTTTAGAAAATATCCTCATTCCCAGGCCATACCACTAATTCCTTTACAGAAATCTCTGGAGGTGAGATCCAGGCATCAATATTCTTTAAATTCTACAGGTTAATTCCAACCTGCCACCAACATTGAGAACCATTGGTCTGTGATCTGGGACAGTTTAAAAATTACGGAGCAATTTGTTCAGGTAAAGGGATGGTAAATTCAGCTGTAAACTCAAACAGTTGTGTGGCCTTTTACAATGGTAAATACTTTAATTACTTTTTCAATCTCTATTTCCTCCAGGTTTTAAATTTGTTACCAAGTTGAATATAGTATTCTCTTAAATTTCACTGTTTCTAGGTTATTTTATCTTTTACAATTATTGTTATTAATTATAAAGTTTATAAGTTAATGTTTTCAATGGCAATAAAATACACATAACATTTACCATTTTGACCATTTTTAAGTGTGCAGTTCAGTGGTATTAAGTACATTCTACATTGCTCTGCACCCATAACTACCATCCATCTCCAGAAACCTTTTCATTTTGCAAAACTGAAACTTTGTACCCGCTGTACAATAACTCCGCATTCCCTCCTCCACCCAGCCTTTGTCAACCACGATTCTACTTTCTGTCTCTATGACTCTGACTACTGTAGATACCTTACATAAGTGGAATAGTACAGTATTTCTTTTTGTGAATGACTTATTTCACTTAGCACAATGGCCCCGAGTTTCATCCATGTTGTATAGCATGTGTCGGAATTTCCTTCCTTTTCAAAAATATTGAATAATATTCCATTTGTACCACAGTTTTTTGATCAATTCATTTGGGTTGCTCCCACTCTTTGGCTATTGTCAATAATCTGCTATGAACACTTACCTTATACAAAAATTCCTTATCTTGGCTCTCCTTTCTCTCTTTTCCCCTTGACCCAGCTCACAACAGTCTTCGCAAGGAGACTTCTTAAATTCTGCTTATCTTATTTTTCTTCTTTAACAGTATCAGATTATACCTTTATTAATATTCATTTTTAATTCTCTTTTGACTTTTTATCTTTTTATTTTTTGTATTCTTAGTTTCTTGCATTAATCTTTGTAGTTTAATAATTCAAATGTTTAAGGCAATCTCTTTTCCTTGGAGGCTATAACCACATCCCATGTGTTTTACCATGTTAAGATAGTTTATGACTTCTCTTTTAATTTTTCTTTGATTCAACTATTATTTCAAAATTTATTTCTTATTAATTATCTCTAATAGTGCCAGTGAATGAACGCATTTCAGCTAATCCTTATTGGCCAGCATTAGATGGTCTTACCCAAGTGTAATCCTATCATGTAACCAGAAGAACCACAAAACTAGTCCCTGTGCCAAAAATGTTGAGGACAGTTGTGCTGTACTATTTGGTGTGGTATTGTTTACCTGCTTTTTTTGGAAGGGAAAGGGTTAAGACTGTAATTCACAAATTGTACCCCATATCATTACTTCATATTCCCCTTTGACATGATTTCAACAGAAATTTGTTTCTATTTCCCCTGGTGTCTCTTTTCCACTCCTTTGTTGTCCAGTTTTCTTTACAACTTTGTATTAAATGTGTTTCTTAAAAACAACATATAGGCATATTTTTAAAAATCACAATCTGTATATTTTTTTCCTTTGAACTTTTAATTTAGGCTCAGGGAGTACATGTACAGGTTTGTTGCCTAAGTATGTTGTGTGTCACTGGAGTTTGGTATACAAATTATTTCATCACCCACGTAGTGAGCATAGCACCTAATAGGTAGTTTTTCAGTCATCCTCTTCTCATTTTCCATCCTCAAGTAGGTCCTAGTGTCTATTCCCTTCTTTGTGTCCATGTGTACTCAATGTTTAGCTCCCACTTATAAGTGAGACCATGCAGTATTTGGGTTTTTTATTCCTGTGTCAATTCACTTAGGATAATGGCCTCGAGCTGCATCCATGTTGCTGCAAAGGCTATCATTTTATTCTTTTTTATGGCTGCATAGTATTCCATGGTGTATATGTGCCACATTTTCTTTATCCAGTCCACCACTGATAGGCATCTAAGTTGATTCCATGTCTTTGTTATTGTGAATAGTGCTGCAGTGAACATACATGTGCATGGGTCTTTATGGTAGAACAATTTATATTCTTTAGGGTATATACTCAGTAATGGGATTGCTGGGTCAAATGGTAGACCCGTTTTAAGATCTTTGAGAAATCTTCCAACTGCTTTCAACAGTGGCTGAACTAATTTACGTTCCTACCAGTAGTGTATAAGGATTCCCTTTTCTCTGAAACCTTGCCAGCATGTGTTTTTTTGTTTGTTTGTTTTTACCTTTTAGGAATAGCCATTATGACTGGTGTGAGATGGTATCTCATTGGGGTTTTGATTTGTATTTTTCTAATGATTAGTGATGTGGAGCATTTTTTCATATGCTTCTTGGCTGCATGTATGTCTTCTCTTTTGAGAAGTGTCTGTTCATGCCCTTTGCCCATTTTTTAATGGGGTTGTTTGTTATTTGCTTGTTGATTTATTTAAGTTCCTTATAGATTCTGGATATGAGACCTTCACCAGACACATAGGTTTGCAAATATTCGCTCCCATTTTGTAGGTTCTCTCTTGACTCTGTTGATAGTTTCTTTTGCTGTGCAGAAACTCTTTAGTTTAATAATTTTGTTTAATTTTTTCTAATTTTTTTTGTTTAATTACTTCTATTTTTGTTTCAATTGCTTTTGGAGTCTTTGTCATGAAATCTTTGCCAGGGTCTGTGTCAAAAATGATATTTCCTAGGTTTTCTTCTAGGATTTTTATGGAACCAAAAAAGAGCCCAAAGAGCCGAAACAACTCTAAGCAAAAACAACAAAGTCAGAGACATCACACTACCTGACTTCAAACTATACTACAAGGCTACAATAACCAAAACAGAATGGTACTGGTACAAACACAGATACATAGATCTATGGAACAGGTTAGAGAACCCATAAATAAAGCCACACACCTACAACGATCTGATCTTTGACAAAAGTCAACAATAACAAGCCATGGAGAAAGGGCTCCCTATTTAGTAAATGATGCTGGGATAACTGGCTAGTCATATGCATAACACTGAAACTGGACTTCTACATTTCATCATATACAAAAATCAACTCAAGATGGATTAAAGACTTAAATGTAAAACCTGAAACTGTTATATATTTTTAATGAAAGAATTCAACTTGTTCATATGTAATGCAATAACTGAGCCATTCAATCTTATTCCTTCCATCTTCCTTTATGTTTGTTACTCATTGTGCATAAATGCATTATCTTTTTTCTTTTACTTATAATTATAGGTTTGATCAAGTAATTATTGATTCCATTCTTTTTGCCTTTCTAATTGGAATGCATACTCTATTTTCAGTTCCACTGTGATCTTTTTTCCCCAGCATTCTTGATCATACACATATGACTCTATCATTAAAGCTGAAGTTATAAACTATTTAGAAATAGTGGCACTGTGTTCATGGATTGTAGACAAAATGGTATTCATAGATTGTTCCATGCTCAACGTTTGTTGAGCAACTACAATGTGCCAGAGACTGCTGAGGTGCTGGAGAGACGTCAGTGGGCAAAAAAAGATAAAGTCCTTCCCTGCGACTCTTTCAACTGAATAAATGGTAGTCCCATTCACTGAGACACTGGGGAAACTCATCGGCATGTAAATAATATTTAAAGCATGGAAATGAATAGTAGTAATCAATAGCTAATATGTATAGAATGCTGAACTATGTTCCAGGCATTGTTCTAGGGGTTTTTGCATGAATTAATTCATCCTCACAATAGTTCTTCCAAGAAGACACTGTTACTATTTCTTCAGAAAACAGAAGCACAGACAATTTTTAGTTTGCCATAGTCACACAGCTATTAAGTAGCAGAATTGGGATGAGGCTGTTTCCAGATCCCACATCCACAACCATTATTCACTGATTTCTGGATGAGATTACCTGGAAAGTCTGTGAGGATAAGGAAAAGAGCAAACATACCCCTGGAAAACAGCAACATTCAGAATTGGGAAGAGGTGAAGGAGCAAACCACGGAGGCTAAAAAGGAGTATCTGATGAATAGGAGGACAATAAGGAGACTAGTACATCTGGGAAGGTAGTTGAAGTTAATGTTTCAAGAAGCTGAGATAAAGTCAGACGTCTAAGGCAATATAAACAAACGAGAATCCCAGTGGACTTAATCAATAAAATCAATGTTTCTTTAGAGAAAAAATACACAAAATTCTAGTAAAGCTGAGTTTTTTTCTTTCCAACTTTTATTTTAGGTTCATGGGTACTTGTGCAGGTTTGTTACATGGGTAAATTTCATGTCATGGGTGTTTGTTGTACACATACTTTTGTCATCCAGGTATTTAGTATAACACCTCATAGGTAGTTTTTCAATCCTCACCCACCTCCCACCCTCCACCTTCAAGTAGGCCCCAGTGTCTATTTTTCCCTTCTTTGTATCCATGTGTACTCAATGCTTAGCTCCCACTTATAAGTGAGAATGTGCAGCGTTTGGTTTTGTGTTCCTGTGTTAATTAACAGCTGATGTTTTAAAGCTAGAGAAAGTACAAGTGTGCAACATTAAAAATAAAGATTGCATATACACAGATACAAAGGATATTGAAATATTATATGAGGGCATTGTGTTCATATTTATGAAATACACTTGAAAATATGGGTGAATTAATTCTCGAGAATAGGTTAATCACCAAAATTGAGTCACAAAGAAGTGGAAAATGTAAATAAACCAGAAACAATACAAAAGATTGAAAAGCTACCAAAAGATCTACTCATATTATTTTACAGAAGAATTTTACCAAATCTTCAAGGAAGAGAAAACTTCAATTTTAAGAAACTGCTCTAGAGCATAAAGAAACATGAAAAATTGCCCAATTTATTATATCAAGTCACCGTAACTAGATACTCAAAACTGAAGACAGAAGCAAAAAAATAAAAACAAAATAACAAAAGTATAGATGTCCTACTTCTGAAAACAGACGCAAATATCACAAATAATAAAATACTCATTAGTGTTTGCATCCAGTTAAGTATTGCAATGAATATTACTTCACAATTAAGCTTGGTTTATTCTAGGAAGGCAAACGAGTTTCAGCGTCAGGACACGTACTGAAGATCTTTATTACATTAATGGGTTAAAGGAGAAAAATTATACTCCCATCTCAAAAGATAAGGAATAAAAATATTTGAACCTGTTTCTTTGGGGGGAAAAAACTGACTAGTAAGTTAGACATAAAAGAAAACTTCAATAATCTAATAAGCAATATTGTAAAGATTAGGTTTTAGCTATAAGTATTAGAAAGTTCCTGCTCATTGGCCTTAAACAATAAAAAAAGAGTCTTGAGTGCTTCCCAGGATAGTTAATCAAAGTAGCTCAAAATCATCAAGGGGCCGGGAGCAGTGGCTCACATCTGTAATTCTAGCACTTTGGGAGGTCAAGGTGGGCAGATCACCTGAGGTCAGGGATTCGAGACCAGCCAGGCCAACAGGGCAAAACCATCCCTATTAAAAATACAAAAATTAGCCAGGCATGGTGGTGGGCACTTGTAATCCCAACTACTCGGGAAGCTGAGGCAGGAGAATCGCTTGAACCCAGGAGGTAAAAGTTGCAGTGAGCTGAGATCACACCACTGCACTCCAGCCTGGGCGACAGAGTGAGACTGACTCTATCTCAAAAAGAAAAAAAAAAATCATCAAGGTTATAGTTTCTCTCCATATTTTTACTCTGACATCCTCATTATATTAACATTATATATATAGCATATATTAATCTATTAGCATTTTACTCACTAGTTCACCTCACAGTCATAACATTACTCTGCAAAAATAACGTGTCTTGGAAGGAGGATTATTTTTTCTCACAGTCCCATTTTAAAACAGGGAACTTTTTCTAGAAAACTTTTGTCTCGTTATCCACAATTTCATCATAAGCTCAGTCTTGGACAAATACTGGTAATGGGAGTGAAATTACCATTATTTCCTGAGAGGAAACAAATGGAAGAGCATGGGTAACTCAAATAAAATCAGAGTTTTAATAAACGGAAATAAAGATGTCAGTTAGGGAGCCAGCACTGTCTGTTAAAGATCTCTACCAGAAGCCTGAAATAAAAATTATTTAAAACACAACTAAATGGTGGAAAATTAGAAGCATCCCTCCTAAAGTTAAGAACAAGATAAGACTGCAAATATCATTAGTATTTAGCATTGTATTAAAAATCTAGCAATTCATTCAATATTGTGTGAGTGCCTACTGTGTACTATGTACTGTATTAGATATAGGAAATACAATAGTAAGCACCTTAGAATCTGCTCTCTAACAGAAAAGAAAGACAAAATCAGGTGAACACAAAATAACTGCAAGCTATTACAAAGGTTGTGTTGAAAACAAACAGAAGGCTAAGATAGAGAAGTGAGGAGGACTTTCTTTAAATAGTAATATGGTCTGGCTCTGTGTCTCCACGCAGATCTCATCTCGATTTGTAATCTCCACGTGTCGAGGGAAGTACCTGTAATCCCCACATGTCAAGGGATGGAGGTGATTGGATCATGGGGGTGATTTCCCCCATGCTGTTCTCGTGATAGTGAGTGAGTTCTTATGAGATATGATGGTTTGGAAAGTGTTTGAAGTTCCTCCTTGACTCTTCCTTCTCCTGCTGCCTTGTGAAGAAGGTTCTTGCTTCCCCTTCACCTTTTGCCATGATTACAAATTTCCTGAGGCCTCCCCAGCCATGTGGAACTGTGAGTTAACTAAACCTCTTTCCTTTATAAATTACCCAGTCTCTGGTATTTCTATATAGCAGTGTGAAAACAGACAAATACAGATAGGAAGATCAGAAAATCTTCTTTGAGAAATATTTAAGCCTAGAATTAGACCTAAGAATTACAAGGATCTGGCTATAGAAAGAGTAAAGCAAAGCATATTCCAGGTATAGGAAAATACACAAGCAAAGGCCCAAAGGCCAGAAAGAGTTGCAGTATTAAAATTTAAAGGTTCATGTGACTAGAGCATGGAGAGCAAAAGAAATCAATGAAATTGATAAAGATGAGGTGTTAGGTCATAAAGAGCCTGTATGTCTTTGGATTCTAAATTTATTAGAGAGTTATTGACAGACTAAGTAGAAGAATGACATAACATTACTCCCAATTTAGGAATATCACCTCTATTCTTTGGGGATTGGATTGAGAAACCCAAAGTAGACATGGGGATGCCAGTTTAGAGGCAGTTGAAGTCAGCCCGGTGAGAGATGATGGCTGCTGTTAGGGACTGACTTGTTTTTACTTAAAATTCATATATTGAAGTTCTAACCCACAGAACCTCAGAATGTAACCTTATTTAGAGATATGGTATTTCTACAGAGGTAATAAAGTTAAAATGAGGTCAAGAGGATGGTCCTAATTGTTCTTATAAGGAGAGGAAATATACAGATGTACACATACAGTGAGAAGACCAAGTGAAGACAAAGGAGAAGAGAACCACATACAAGCCAAGAAGACAGACCTGGAAAAGGTCCTTCTGCCCAGCCCTCAAAGGAAACCAACCCTGCTGACTCCTAGATCTTGAGCTTTTAGCCTCCAGAACTGTGAAAACATATATTTCTGTCCTTAAAGCCACCCAGCCTGTTTCCTTTGTCATGGAGGTCCCAGGAAAGCAAGACAATGGCCTAGTCCAAGATGGGGGCAGTAAAGATGCCGAAAAGTAGCTAAACCCACATGCCTTTGGATACAGAATGACAGAGGTCCTGATGGATTATCCAATGGTAATAATACAATGAAATAAGAGGTGTCAGCATTGGAAAGGAAGAAACAAACTGTCACTACTTACAGGTGACACCACTATTGGTCTAGAGTCTACCCAAGAACTGTAAAGTGGCTATATATAAGATCACAATTATTGTAATTACTGATGTTTGGAGTTTCTTCAGCCATCTCATTTAATGTTTTCAGTTAACCAATTGGAAGACCCAGGAGCAACATTAGGACCGTCTTTAAAGATCTAAGGGGACACCATGAGGATTAGGAATTTGACTTGCTTTGTGAGGCTTCAGAAATGCACAGAAGAACTCATGGAAACAACAGTGAGGCTCAAAACAAAACAACAACAACAACAACAACAACGAAAGCTGTAACAATGAAACAGTGAAAACTGACAAACCAAAGGGCTTCTTTGGTAATGAGCCTCCTGCCCCTGAAAGTACTTAACCAAATGCTGAGAGACAAGAGTGATGTGGCTTTTTAAAAGGGGAGGAACTCTTCTTTGGAAGGAAATGGAGATTAAATGACCTCTGAGGTTCCTTCCAATTCTGATTCAGTGATTCCAGGAAATGCACTGATTTGTTATTGTGACTTGGTAGCTTATGTAATACCTTGTGGATTTTAAATGCTGATGCAGGAAAACCTATCCTGGCCCTGGCTATTTGCTCTGTATTAGTGAATATAATGTAACTACAACTTACTTAAAGCACTCCCTGATTACTGAATCCACCAGATCCAGTTGTTTGCTTTGGTCATTCTCTTGTATTTGGTTGTAAGCCAAACACACAGATCACCTCACCTTATTCTGGGTCAACTAATAGAGAAGCTAAGTATCCTTGGAACCATTACAAACATTTATCAAATGCTTAGTTTCTGGTCTGCAACATTTCCCACATATGTTTCCATTTTCTATTTAGACTCAAGTTACTCTAGAGCCGTTTTGTTCCCAGATTTCATTGCAGAAGAAAGCAGCCCCAAAGAGCATGTGAAATTCCTCTACACATAGCCTTCTATAAAGGTTTGGTATGGGCCGTGGTTCATGAGCTAGTCAACATTTGTAAAACCCTTCGAGACTTCTCTTGTGGCATTTCTTGCCAGGAAATTGCTTGATCGATAGATACCTAATGTTTGTGATTAGCAAGAATAAGCTTTCTTAAAGTTGATGTGTGTGTGTGTGTGTGTGTGTGTCTGCGTGTTTGTGTGTGTGTGTGTGTGTTTTCAGTTGGGTTTAGGTTTTTTTCAGTTTCAAGATATTTACAAAGCATTCCTTACATTGCCCATAAAAATGCAAAATAAAGTTTTCCTGACATTCTGTACAAGCTTGTAAAAGAAATGTTGCAGCCACATGAACAGCCTGCGACTCCATTCTGCAATTACAGTTTGCAATAACTCTGGAAGTCCTGGGCCAAGAAAGGATTATGAGCTGATCTGCAATGCTGTGACACTGCAGCAGTGGAAAAGCAGTTGCCCAAGTGCCAATTTGCAAAATCCCAGCCCAGCTCAAGCCAGACAAGGGAAACAGATTTCAGTGGCCATATGTGCAATTATTATTCATCCCCATCATGACTGAATAAAGAAACGTTTTGGCCTGACTGGACCCCAGTGTGCCCAAGCCAGGGAAAGGTGATTACACTTAACCCCCACACAGATGCTTGTTCCATCTGCCCCCAGAATCCAGAACCAGAACTACTCCCAGGGAAAGGGGCACTATTAGAAGGTCTTAGGCCATGATCACAAGGTAAACATGACACCTAAACATGTGTGATTGAAGTGGAGAAACATGGCCATTTCCATTGACAACGTGTCCTTAGCTTACTTCCTCCTTAACCCTTTTACCTGAAACTCTTGGTTTTTATCTGACCATGGTTATCCCTGTCTCCCTAAACTTTTAATCCTGCTCCTCTATGGCAGAAGTGCATAGAACCACTGGCCCCTAGTTCTTCTGTAAAGGCAGAAAACTATCTGTTTTCAGTGAGAAGAATCAGGGAGAAGAGTCTCACTGATTTCATACAAATTGTTTAAAAGAAAAACAACACAAAGCAAGGAGCTGAATTGAGGGAGTTACGGTTACTCCTTCTAACCAAATCTGGCTTACCTCAGGTCTTTCCTGCCTTTCTCCTTGTCTAATCTTGGGTTCAGAGGCTAAAAAGCACCATAATTCCTCAGTTATCATAGCTG
The DNA here is from genome assembly GCF_037993035.2 of Macaca fascicularis. Taxonomy (NCBI): domain Eukaryota; kingdom Metazoa; phylum Chordata; class Mammalia; order Primates; family Cercopithecidae; genus Macaca; species Macaca fascicularis. The sequence continues at coordinate 59,188,132 of NC_088381.1, forward strand.
TTCATTCCTGATGACTTTATCACATACACACAAATTGCTCCAGATCCCCACAAGAATCCTCAAGCATGTTGTATAACCATGAAAACATCCCTGATTCTGGTGCTGCCAATCCACATTTCAAAGTGGACATTCGACAAAGCAAATTATGGGTAAGAACTGGCTCCAATAATAACTACAGCTGTGTAGTCATATGCAAATGACACATGATCCAAATTTGCAAAACCCAGAATCCCTGATTCGAAGGAAAAAAAAATCAAGGCACACTAACCAGGAAATTTGCATTCCAACTACTTGCTTATGTAACTTCTTATAATTCTAGAAGCATAGATACCTATAGTTAACAGCCACCAGAAATATCTTCTGTTTTACAACATCTATTTATTTCCCACTCACCCATATGACTTAACCATACATTCATTCATTCACTCAATCGGCAAACATTGACTGAGCCTGTACCATGTCCCAAGGATTGTCTTAAGGAAATAAAAATACAAGATGAAAAAGAGGCAGAGGCCACCTTAATGCACTAAGCCTGGCTTTTAAAAAGCTTCCCAGTTAGCTAATCGGCAATAGGAATCATTTTCAATCAAATTCAATTATCTCAGTGCCTCATCTGAATAAGAAGTACAAATTCCCATGGAGAAAAGTTGTAAAAGATTCTCCTTGAAGGAGGACTCTAGCAGATTGCTGCAGGGAAGCCTGCAATTTAACACATGCTGTCTCTGAAGAAAAGAACAAAGATTCCAAATAAAGTCACTCTCCTTGGAGATCTCATGTCACTTAAAGAAGGTATGATTTTCAGAAGTAATACTCTAAAACATAAAAAAAAAAAAAAAAATCTTCTAAGGAACTATGCTACTAGGTAGCAGTCCCAGTGAGTGGTGGTGCCTATAGCAATGGCATAATCTGATAGTTGACTCTTATTCCAGATATCAAAAAATTAAGAATAAGGAACAACAACAACAACAAAAATTTAATTTTGCTTGATATAATTCCTTCTTTTAAAAACAGAAATAAAATATTTGCATTCTATTCTGTGCTAATAAAGAAAGATATTTCTGGCCGGGCGCGGTGGCTCAAGCCTGTAATCCCAGCACTTTGGGAGGCCGAGATGGGCGGATCATGAGGTCAGGAGATCGAGACCATCCTGGCTAACACAGTGAAACCCCGTCTCTACTAAAAAATACAAAAAACTAGCCGGGTGAGGTGGCGGGCACCTGTAGTCCCAGCTACTTGGGAGGCTGAGGCAGGAGAATGGTGCAAACCCAGGAGGCGGAGCTTGCAGTGAGCTGAGATCCGGCCACTGCACTCCAGCCTGGGCGACAGCACGAGACTCCGTCTCAAAAAAAAAAAAGAAAGATATTTCTGTTAAAGGACAAAATGCTATAAATATTCCAGCCACTAAGATACATTGCTACCTAAATCTGATGTGCTTACTTAACACATTGACTCCTGCTTGGGCTTGGAAGAAGCCTGTTGGAATTGGGGATGGTGGATGCCTCCAGAATCTTTTCATCTTATCAGAAACCTGAAGACTTGCCTTGTGTACCCACCTTCTCATCCTGCTCCCTCCCTGCCCCCACTTTGTCTTTATTTGTTTAATATAGAGTTGGCAAACTATAGCCCTGGCCCACTGCCTACTTATGAACTAAAAATAGTTTTTACATTTTTAAATAGTTGAGAAAAAAAGATTATTTTGTGACACATGAAAATTATATGAAATTTAAATTACAATTCCATAAATAAAGCTTTATTAGCACCCAGCTACCACCATTTGTCTAAGGCTGCTTTTTTGTGCCACAAAAGCTGGGTTGAGTAATTGTAATAGAGACCTTGTGTTCCTCAAAGCATAAACACATACTGTCTGAGCTTTTACAGAAAAAAGTTTATGGACTACTGGTTTAATCTTACCTTATTCTTTTACTTGTATTTGGTCTCACATGTTGGCTTTGTTTGAGTTTAGCCAGGTCTGTTTCACTTATCTGATCACAAATTGTACTCATTTCTACTTTTTCTATCTCTCCCAGCATTGAACTGGCACACCCAGTGCACTCTCCTCACTAGCCAAGCAACCAGTTGGGTGATCCATAGCATTGTTGGTTCTGTGCCACCTTCCCCAGCTTGTAGGCTTTCTTTGTCTTGGTGACCCTCACCAAGGCTATTCTCAATCATTTTATCTCTGGTACAATTGCTCTCCCCTCTTGAGCTCTGTTAACTCTGGTCATGGTCCTCTCTGCAAAAGACTTAGTAGGTTTAATCCCAAGGGCTCTTGGCTTCCATGTTCCGGTCTCTCATCTTCCAGAAGGCTCACCTCAGTAGAGACACATGGCCATTTCTTTAGACAATGTGATGTTAGCTCACTTCCTCATTGCCTTTCCACCTGAAACTCTTGGCTTTATCCAGAAATTCTATGGGCTTCACTAAATATTTTAACACAACCAATCAAAACAAAACTCTATTTAGTTGGTGCATTTTTTTTCTGTGATAGAAGTATTTGGAGGCTTTTGTCACAGTAGTTCTATTAAAGACATATGGTTAAGACACATCTATGACTAATGTTGCCAACATTCCTCCTGTCCCTCAAATTTGTTTTTGTAAGCAATTTTTAATTTTCCATAGAAATGGATGAGATGGGAGGGTACAGTGGGCTATGAATCAGAGCTATCTACTTATAATGCTTCTTGAAACTGTTTACTCAACTCCTGGACTAAGAAGTAGGTTTGACTCCTTGGATTACTTCCTTTTCTCTTTTTCCCTATGCACCCTCTATAGACAGGGACATTAACAAACCATGAAGGACACAAGTGCAATTGCAGAAGTCGAAATACTAGAAGTGAAAAAACCCTTATATTCTTCCAGGGAATAAGCTGAGTTTCTGGTGTTTGAGTTGGTAGGGTCAGAAGAGGTGTATTATACTTTCAAGAAAGTTTATTGAGTTGTAATGATCTTTATTGTTTTTGCAATTTAAAAAATCATTTATAAAGCACAAAAAGACTTATGACTTTAACTCTCCTGGAAATGAATGTGAATTGGAGTGTGGTACTAAATTATCAAGATCTGCTCTGGTCACTGGTGGTCATTAGCTCTAGTCTCAGTTATATCATAAAGGACTAACTTGTTTGGATTTCTGTGTTGAGATTAATACTCATTAACAAACCAGACAAGATATTCTCCCTTCATAAGGGAGCAATACGAAACTGCAACTTTGACTTTGCATCAAAGTCAAGGGCACAGCATAGACAGACAGATGACATGGACCTCCCTTCCCATTTGTGCAAATCCTAGTATTCTATTGAATGGTTTTCTATATTGTCAACTCTGAAAATACCAAACATACAGTTAGTAATTCTTGAGCATTCCTGAATCTGTGGGATCCTCATCTGGGAGATGGAAGCCACTGAACCATGAAAGGTGATCCTCTAAAGTCTCTGGGAATCTTGAGTTCTTGCAGTCATAGGCGTCTATGCACACAGCATAACTTTCATGCAAAGATCTATAATGGGGACTCAAGAGTTACCTGGATCCTGCCTTTCCACTGACTATAAAGACCTGCATTATTTTACCTTTCTAAATAATCCTGCATACACTGATGGGAATCATTAGCTCTGAAAGAAACAATAATCTCAGTATGAAGAAAATATTTGTGTCAGCACCTCCGTGTTTTTCAAATGAACTCAACTCTTCCCCCTGCAAAGAGGTAATATGGGGAGATAATCATTATAAATTAAGAGAAGGGGGGCGGAGCAAGATGGCCAAATAGGAATAGCTCCAGTCTCCAGCTCTGGCACAAGCGACACAGAAGACAGATGATTTCTGCATTTTTAACTGAGGTACTGGGTTCATCTCACTAGGGAGTGCCTGACAATCGGTGCTGGTCAGCTGCTGCAGCCCGACCAGCGAGAACTGAAGCAGGACGAGGCATTGCCTCACCTGGGAAGTGTAAGGGGGAAGGGAATCCCTTTTCCTAGCCAGGGGAGCTAAGACACACAACCTGGAAAATCGGGTAACTCCCACCCCAATACTGTGCTTTACCAAGGGTCTTAGCAAATGGGCACACCAGGAGATTATATCGCACACCTGGCCGAGAGGGTCACATGCCCACGGAGCCTCCCTCATTACTAGCACAGCAGTCTGCGATCTAACAGCAAGGCAGCAGCGAGGCTGGGGAAGGGGTGCCCACCATTGCTGAGGCTTAAGTAGGTAAACAAAGCTGCTGGGAAGATCGAACTGGGTGGAGCTCACAAAAGCTCAAGGAGGCCTGCCAGTCTCTGTAGACTCCACCTCTGGGGACAGGGCACAGCTAAACAACAACAACAACAATGACAACAACAACAAAAAAGCAGCAGAAACCTCTGCAGACGCAAGCAACTCTGTCTGACAGCTTTGAAGAGAGCGATGGATCTCCCAACACGGAGGGTGAGATCTGAGAACGGACAGACTGCCTGCTAAAGTGGGTCCCTGACCCCTGAGTAGCCTAAATGGAGACATCCTCCACTAGGGGCAGACCCACACCCCACACCTCACACAGTGGAGTACACCCCCGAGAGGAAGCTTCCAAAGCAAGAATCAGACAGGTACACTCACTGTTCAGCAGTATTCTACCTTCTGCAGCCTCTGCTGCTGACACCCAGGTAAACAGGGTCTGGAGTGGACCTCAGGCAATCTCCAACAGACCTACAGCTGAGGGTCCTGACAGTTAGAAGGAAAACTAACAAACAGGAAGGACACCCACACCAAAACCCCATCAGTACGTCACCATCATCAAAGACCAGAGGCAGATAAAACCAAAAAGATGGGGAAAAAGCAGGGCAAAAAAGCTGGAAATTCAAAAAATAAGAGTGCATCGCCCCCTGCAAAGGAACACAGCTCATCGCCAACAACGGATCAAAGCTGGTTGGAGAATGACTTTGACGAGATGAGAGAAGAAGGCTTCAGTCCATCAAACTTCTCAGAGCTAAAGGAGGAATTACGTACCCAGTGCAAAGAAACTAAAAATCTTGAAAAAAGAGTGGAAGAATTGATAACTAGAATAATTAATGCAGAGAAGGCCATAAACGAATTGACAGAGATGAAAACCATGACACGAGAAATAAGTGACAAATGCACAAGCTTCAGTAACCGACTTGATCAACTGGAAGAAAGAGTATCAGCGATTGAGGATCAAATGAATGAAATGAAGCGAGAAGAGAAATCTAAAGAAAAAAGAAGAAAAAGAAATGAACAAAGCCAGCAAGAAGTATCGGATTATGTAAAAAGACCAAATCTACGTCTGATTGGGGTGCCTGAAAGTGAAGGGGAAAATGGAACCAAGTTGGAAAACACTCTTCAGGATATCATCCAGGAGAACTTCCCCAACCTAGTAGGGCAGGCCAACATTCAAAGTCAGGAAATACAGAGAACGCCACAAAGATACTCCTCGAGAAGAGCAACTCCAAGACACATAATTGCCAGATTCACCAAAGTTGAAATGAAGGAAAAAAATCTTAAGGGCAGCCAGAGAGAAAGGTCGGGTTACCCACAAAGGGAAGCCCATCAGACTAACAGCAGATCTCTCGGCAGAAACTCTCCAAGCCAGAAGGGAGTGGGGACCAATATTCAACATTCTTAAAGAAAAGAATTTTCAACCCAGAATTTCATATCCAGCCAAACTAAGTTTCCTAAGTGAAGGAGAAATAAAATCTTTTACAGATAAGCAAATGCTTACAGATTTTGTCACCACGAGGCCTCCCTTACAAGAGAGGAAGCACTAAACATGGAAAGGAACAACCGGTACCAGCCATTGCAAAAACATGCCAAAATGTAAAGACCATCGAGACTAGGAAGAAACTGCATCAACTAATGAGCAAAATAACCAGTTAATATCATAATGGCAGGATCAAGTTCACACATAACAATATTAACCTTAAATGTAAATGGACTAAATGCTCCAATTAAAAGACACAGACTGGCAAACTGGATAGAGTCAAGACCCATCAGTTTGCTGTATTCAGGAGACCCATCTCACATGCAGAGACACACATAAGCTCAAAATAAAGGGATGGAGGAAGATCTACCAAGCAAATGGAGAACAAAAAAACACAGGGGTTTCAATACTAGTCTCTGATAAAACAGACTTTAAACCATCAAAGATCTAAAGAGACAAAGAAAGCCATTACATAATGGTAAAGGGATCAATTCTACAGGAAGAGCTAACTATCCTAAATATATACGTACCCAATACAGGAGCACCGAGATTCATAAAGCAAGTCCTTAGAGACTTACAAAGAGACTTAGACTCCCATACAATAATAATGGGAGACTTCAACACCCCACTGTCAACATTAGACAGATCAACAAGACAGAAAGTTAACAAGGATATTCAGGAATTGAACTCATCTCTGCAGCAAGCAGACCTAATAGACATCTACAGAACTCTCCACCCCAAATCAACAGAATATACATTCTTCTCAGCACCACATCACACTTATTCCAAAATTGACCACATAATAGGAAGTAAAGCACTCCTCAGCAAATGTACAAGAACAGATATTATAACAAACTGTCTCTCAGACCACAGTGCAAACAAACTAGAACTCAAGACTAAGAAACTCAATCAAAACCGCTCAACTACATGGAAATTGAATAACTTGCTCCTGAATGACTACTGGGTACATAACGAAATGAAGGCAGAAATAAAGATGTTCTTTGAAACCAGTGAGAACAAAGATACAACATACCAGAATCTCTGGGACACATTTAAAGCAGTGTGTAGAGGGAAATTTATAGCACTAAATGCCCTCAAGAGAAAGCTGGAAAGATCTAAAATTGACACTCTAACATCACAATTAAAAGATCTAGAGAAGCAAGAGCAAACCCCTTCAAAAGCTAGCAGAAGGCAAGAAATAACTAAGATGAGAGCAGAACCGAAGGAGATAGAGACACAAAAAACCCTCCAAAAAAAACCAATGAATCCAGGAGTTAGTTTTTTGAAAAGATCAACAAAATTGATAGACTGCTAGCAAGACTAATAAAGAAGAAAAGAGAGAAGAATCAAATAGACGCAACAAAAAATGATAAAGGGGATATCACCACCGACCCCACAGAAATACAAACTACCATCAGAGAATACTATAAACACCTCTACGCAAATAAACTAGAAAATCTAGAAGAAATGGATAATTTCCTGGACACTTACACTCTCCCAAGACTAAACCAGGAAGAAGCTGAATCCCTGAATAGACCAATAGCAGGCTCTGAAATTGAGGCAATAATTAATAACCTACCAACCAAAAAAAGTCCAGGACCAGATGGATTCACAGCTGAATTCTACCAGAGGTACAAGGAGGAGCTGATACCATTCCTTCTGAAACTATTCCAAACAATAGAAAAAGAGGGAATCCTCCCTAACTCATTTTATGAGGCCAACATCATCCTGATAGCAAAGCTTGGCAGAGACACAACAAAAAAAGAGAATTTTAGACCAATATTCCTGATGAACATTGATGCAAAAATCCTCAATAAAATACTGGCAAACCGGATCCAGCAGCACATCAAAAAGCTTATCCATAATGATCAAGTGGGCTTCATCCCTGGGATGCAAGGCTGGTTCAACATATGCAAATCAATAAACGTAATCCAGCATGTAAACAGAACCAAAGACAAAAACCACATGATTATCTCAATAGATGCAGAAAAGGCCTTTGACAAAATTCAACAGCCCTTCATGCTAAAAATGCTCAATAAATTCGGTATTGATGGAACGTACCTCAAAATAATAAGAGCTATTTATGACAAACCCACAGCCAATATCATACTGAATGGGCAAAAACTGGAAAAATTCCCTTTGAAAACTGGCACAAGACAGGGATGCCCTCTCTCACCACTCCTATTCAACATAGTGTTGGAAGTTCTGGCTAGGGCAATCAGGCAAGAGAAAGAAATAAAGGTATTCAGTTAGGAAAAGAAGAAGCCAAATTGTCCCTGTTTGCAGATGACATGATTGTATATTTAGAAAACCCCATTGTCTCAGCCCAAAATTTCCTTAAGCTGATAAGCAACTTCAGCAACGTCTCAGGATACAAAATTAATGTGCAAAAATCACAAGCATTCTGATACACCAGTAACAGACAAACAGAGAGCCAAATCATGAATGAACTTCCATTCACAATTGCTTCAAAGAGAATAAAATACCTAGGAATCCAACTTACAAGGGATATAAAGGACCTCTTCAAAGAGAACTACAAACCACTGCTCAGTTAAATAAAAGAGGACACAAACAAATGGAAGAACATACCATGCTCACGGATAGGCAGAATCAATATTGTGAAAATGGCCATACTGCCCAAGGTAATTTATAGATTCAATGCCATCGCCATCAAGCTACCAATGAGTTTCTTCACAGAATTGGAAAAAACTGCTTTAAAGTTCATATGAAACCAAAAAAGAGCCTGCATTGCCAAGACAATCCTAAGTCAAAGAACAAAGCTGGAGGCATCATGCTACCTGACTTCAAACTATACTACAAGGCTACAGTAACCAAAACAGCATGGTACTGGTACCAAAACAGAGATATAGACCAATGGAACAGAACAGAGTCCTCAGAAATAATACCACACATCTACAGCCATCTGATCTTTGACAAACCTCAGAAAAACAAGAAATGGGGAAAGGATTCCCTATTTAATAAATGGTACTGGGAAAATTGGCTAGCCATAAGTAGAAAGCTGAAACTGGATCCTTTCCTTACTCCTTATATGAAAATTAATTCAAGATGGATTAGAGACTTAATTGTTAGACCTAAAACCATAAAAATCCTAGAAGAAAACCTAGGTAATACCATTAGGACATAGGCATGGGCAAGGACTTCATGTCTAAAACACCAAAAGCAATGGCAACAAAAGCCAAAATTGACAAATGGGATCTAATTACACTAAAGAGCTTCTGCACAGCAAAAGAAACTACCATCAGAGTGAACAGGCAACCTACAGAATGGGAGAAAATTTTTGACATCTACTCATCTGACAAAGGGCTAACATCCAGAACCTACAAAGAACTCAAACAAATTTACAAGAAAAAAACAAACAGCCCCATCAAAAAGTGGGCAAAGGATATGAACAGACATTTCTCTAAAGAAGACATTCATACAGCCAACAGACACATGAAAAAATGCTCATCATCACTGGCCATCAGAGAAATGCAAATCAAAACCACAATGAGATACCATCTCACACCAGTTAGAATGGCAATCATTAAAAAGTCAGGAAACAACAGGTGCTGGAGAGGATGTGGAGAAATAGGAACACTTTTACACTGTTGGTGGGATTGTAAACTAGTTCAACCATTATGGAAAACAGTATGGCGATTCCTCAAGGATCTAGAACTAGAAGTACCATATGACCCAGCCATCCCATTACTGGGTATATACCCAAAGGATTATAAATCATGCTGCTATAAAGACACATGCACATGTATGTTTATTGCGGCACTATTCACAATAGCAAAGACTTGGAATCAACCCAAATGTCCATCAGTGACAGACTGGATTAAGAAAATGTGGCACATATACACCATGGAATACTATGCAGCCATAAAAAAGGATGAGTTTGTGTCCTTTGTAGGGACATGGATGCAACTGGAAACCATCATTCTCAGCAAACTATCGCAAGAACAGAAAACCAAACACCGCATGTTCTCACTCATAGGTGGGAACTGAACAATGAGATCACTTGGACTCAGGAAGGGGAACATCACACACCGGGGCCTATCATGGGGAGGGGGGATGGGGGAGGGATTGCATTGGGAGTTATACCTGATGTAAATGATGAGTTGATGGGTGCTGACGAGTTGATGGGTGCAGCACACCAACATGGCACAAGTATACGTATGTAACAAACCTGCACGTTATGCACATGTACCCTAGAACTTAAAGTGTAATAATAATTTAAAAAAAAAAAAAAAGAAAAGAAAAAAAGAGAAAGAAAGAAAAAATGTCTATGGAATGTCAAACTGAATTCTGATCAACTGTAAATAATAATAACTGAACTATCATTGCTTAATCAAATAAGAGTTTATTTTTCTTAAATAGTAAGTTGTCCTCCATAGGCAACCAATGTCCCAGGCACTGTATCTCTTTCTATTCCACCATCTTTGGCATATGGCTTCTTACTCTTCTGCATGTTCCCCAATGAAACATGCATGAGTCAAAAGAGGGCCGCTTCAATTCTACCCTCAGTAATGTGTTCCAGGTAGGAAAATAAAATGAAATGGAGGCAAAAACAACAAACACAACATGAAAAAGAGAAAACGAAAACGAAAACATTTCTCAGAAATCCTTAGCAGACTTCTGCCTATACCTAATTATCTGGAATTCTATCACGTAGTCATCCCCAGCTTCAATGCAGATTATAAAAATATGTCACCACTCTGACCCAAATTGGCATTTTGTTAGTAAGGAAGAAAGGAAGAGTGAAAACTGGGTAGACAACTGGAAGTGTCTGACACATATGTATAATTTCCAATGGAGAGTTAATAAACAATGTGTTTATCTGTAGCTCTCTATAGCTATTATCCAGGGATTCTGACACAAAAGTTTGTTTCCATGTGATATCAAACATCTAGCTATATTACTTCCATCTGAAATATGTTCACATTCAGCAGATGTTTGGCATCTTGATACCCCAGTCTGCATGTGCTGATTTTAACCCAGCCATCCTTAAAACAATGGTTCTCTAGGTTATTAAATTAAAATGAAGTGTAAGGCTTGCATTATATTAGAACCAGTGAATTATGCCAAAATATGGAAAGAATTTATGGAATGATCTGTGAAAGTAAAACAAATGTTTCTTGTTTTATGTGTGATATAATGAGACTTTCTCTGAACTTGGTGCCAAAGTTGAAATTTCTGCTAGTGGAAGGTTGATTCATTCATTGTTTTTGATACTTCTAGGTTAGGCATGCTTGCCCACCTCTTCACTTCTTGGGAGTCTAAATTGCCAAATCTTGAGGAAAAGAGTTTCAGATCCATATGGAAGCCAACTGAAAATCCAATCTTCTCTAAGGACAAGGTTTGGCTGACTGGATTTGCTGTGCCTTTACAAAATAATTTTTATTCTGTTATGTCCAGATTTGCTTGAGTCTGTGGAATTCTGATTGCAAATGAAGTTCCCACAGCTGGCATTCTTTTCCAGTTACTAAGTTAAATAACACCACTACCTGCTACCTTTTCTTTTATGTAGAATAGAAGTGTATATTCAGATGAAATGAAATTTTTTAATGGGTCCTGGAGAAGAAAACCAAATTTTATTGAATACCTACCATGAGCCAGACCCTGTGCTAAACTCTTTGCATATTTGCAAAGTAAAATGATACCCTAGTTTGTTAGCCTTCTGGGACAAGAACTTTTTGACGACAGTGTCAGCCACGCTTAAAACTCTTATATCAAACTTGACATGTTAAGCTGCACAAGACTCCAGATGAACAGAACCTTTGTGCTATCTTTGTGATTAAGGTTAACACCACTTAAAGGGCTTTGTGTTCAACTCAGTTCAGCTACTTCTCTCCAGGCCTTTCTCTTTTCACCCTCATGGTGAATTTTATGAAGTTTCTTCTCTAATTCCTTCTATTGATCCAAATGGAAACAATACGAGATTTTGCTTGTTGGTGGATTAGGGTCTATGTGTGTGTGTGTTGTGTGTGTGTGGTATGTTAGGATGTGTCAGCGGGGTGTCTAGGGAATGTCAAAGTGTCAATTTAACTTCATATTTTTAACTGTCTTTACCAACAATTGGAAGATAAAAGTTTTGTCCTTACTTAAAATTCTATGCCCTAAAGACAAATAAGTCAGAAAATTTGACCAGCAAGTTTTATAAAACTTTCTAGAAACAGAAACTTTCTATGTAATATAATGTGTTTCAGAGCAAAGAAAAATGGAAAATTCCCTGATTTATGTTACTGGCCCAGCAAAACTCATATAACAAACCCAGACAAGAATAATTAAAAAGGGAAGATTACAAACCACTTCACTCATGTCTATAAATATTCTAAATAAAATGTTATCCAATCATGTCACAGATTAAAAGAATGTTGCAGCCAAAATTTATTCCCTAGAATATAAAAATAATTCAGAATTAGGAAATCTAGTGATACAATTTAAATATAAATTTACACATGAGAATGGTTTAAGACCTCTTCTATTCAGGGCAAGAGAGAAAAGAAACAAAGATCATTACACAGTTGAAAAGCTTGAGAAAAGAAGGCCAAGGATGAAAAAGCCAATTCTCTGATTTCATTTTTCTCCCATGTTGGCAAAATGGGAAAAAAAAAAAAAAACAGATCCACCGTTGTGAAACATGGAAAAATGGTTAATCTCCTACTCTAGTGAGTGTGTATATAGTCATATATCTCTTAATGATGGGGATATGTGTTGAGAAATGTATTATTAGGTGATTTCATCGTGTGAACATCATAGAGTGTACTTTCACAAACCTAGAAGGATAGCCTACTACACACCTAGGCTACATGGAACGGCCTATTGCTCCTAGGCCACAAACTTGTACAGCATGGTACTGTAATGTTGGCAACTGTAGCACAATGGTAAGTATTTGTATATCTAAACACAGAAAAGGTACAGAAAAAACACATATTAAAATCTTAGGACCACTATATGCAGCCTGTCATTGGTTGAAACATCATTATGCAGCTAATGAATGTACACTGGTATAGTCCTCATAAAATATAATTAGCAGTTATCTATCAAAATTTAAAATATGTGTACCCTATTGACTCTATCCTAAAGAAATATTTAAAAAATAGATGCTGGTGATACTGTGGAGAAAAATGAACACTTATGCACTGTTGGTGGGAGTTTAAATTAGTTCAACCATTGTGGACAACAGTGTGACGATTCCTTGAAGACTTAAAAACAGAAATACCATTTGATCCAGCAATCCCATTACTGGGTACATACCCAGAGAAATATAATTAATTCTATTATAAAGACACATGCACACATATATTTATTACAGCACTATTCACAGTAGCAAAGACATGGCATAAACCTAAGTGTCCATCAATAATAAACTGGATAAAGAAAATGTGGTACATATACACCATGGAATATTATGCAGCCATAAAAAGAATGATATCATGCCCTTTGCAGGAACAAGGATGGAGCTGGAGGCCATTGTCTTTAGCAAACTAACACAGGAACAGAAAATCAAACACCACATATCCTCACTTCTAAGTGGGAACTAAATGATGAGAACACATGGACACATAGAGAAGAACAGCACACACTGGGGCCTATTGGAGGATCGAGGGTGGGAGGAGGGAGAGGATCAGGAAAAATAACCAATGGGTACTACACTTAATACCATCATGATGAAATCATCTGTAAAACAAACCCCTATGACACAAGTTTACCTATGTAACAAACTTGCACATGTACCCCTGAATTTAAAGTAAAAGTTAAACACATAAATATTTTATATGTCTATAAAAATGTACAAAGGTTCTCCGTTGTATGTATTATGGGAAGATTGAACAAAAAAAATCCAGTAAAAAAAAATTATTAAATAAATACTGATCCATTCTTAAAGTAGAGTACTCTACAACTATTAAATTGAATGAGGTGGATTTATACAAATTGGCAATGGTATATCCAAGACATTTCATTAAGTGATTAAGAAGCTATAGAGTAATAAATATAAATAATGGTCCCAATGCTATTAAAAGAAAAACCTTCTCCTTGAGTGTGTATATGGTCATATATCTCTTAATGATGAGGATACACTTTGAGAAATGCATTGTTAGTTGATTTTGGTCAGGGGTACATGTGCAGGTTTGTTACACACTAACCTTTAATTATAGTTACCTCTGGATATAGCAGCGGAATTGAGAGGGTAGGGTATAAACAGGGACTTTCACATATTACATCTATATTGATAGGATTATACTGCTAAAAGCATGTATTACTGTTACAATTTCAAATAAAACTATACAAATTAATGTAATAAGAAAGTCAGGTCCCACAGGGAGGGGAACAACACACACCAGGGCCTGTCGGCGGGTGGGGGGCAAGGGGAAGGAGAGCATTAAGACAAATACCTAATGCATGTGGGGCTTAAATTCTAGATGATGGGTTGACAGGTGCGGCAAACCACCATGGCACATGTATGCCTATGTAACAAACCTGCACATTTTGCACATGTATCCTGGAACTTAAAGTAAAATTTTTTTAAAAATTTAAAAAAGAATTTCGGGTCCCTGAGAAGGAGTTATTCTTGAAAACCATGTCTACAATGTTTCATTAGCCTCTACCCCACCTAGACAGGCTAAGAGAAGGTGGTTGTTGAAAGTACTGCTCATGAGTCAGTGTTATCTGGGGAGACTCTGCATCTTCAGGAGAATGAATCAGGCTCAGTACCTTACAATTGAACCACTTCTGTTTACTGAAGGCAATGAAAAATCATTTATCTCCTTTTCAGACCTTTCAGTAGTCGAAGTTAGTAAGTACATAGTCAAGGCCTCCTATTTGAAAAACAGCACAGGTCAGGAGGTTCCCACAGACCCAATCTTGGAATAGACTTGGAGACCCTCCTTTGGAGATGTTAACTTTCCTCTGCCCACCCAAGCCTTTTGGAAAATAGAACCCCAACATGAACTGGGTGGTCTCTCCTGAGTCTTTTACTGTCCACTTCAAGTGTGTTCTGGACTGTGTGGCCTATAACCTCAATGATAGATATAAAGCCAGACCAAAACATATGGAGACTACTAATTTGTCAGCTTTCAGAAATAATATTCTTTAAGGATTTGTTTTACATATGTTTATGTGGAGTCTGAACACTGCAGGGGAAAGGTAGAGAAGTCTGTGGTTGGCTGGCTACAAACAGGGTCATCTCTATTATTCTGAGTAATTCAGTGCTAACTTCAAAATGGTACCGATCACTCAGCAAAACAAAAGCCCTCCAGCAACAATGGCTGCTCTCCAGATAAGACAGTAAATGAACTTGCTTCTGAAGAGTCTACCCCCAAATCTGCATAGCTCATGACAGTACTTATTCCAACCACACTTGTTACTCTCCTTGAATGGACTCTAGTAAGTGCAATTTTCTGTATCTCTATCACATACTCCACAATTGCATTCATTTTCCATTACTGCATAACAAATTACTGCAAACTCATAAGCTTACAATAACATATACTTATTATCTCACAGGTTTCTGTAGTTTGGAAATCTAAGCACAGCTTAATTGATTCTCTATTTCAGAGTGTTTCATCAGGTGGCAACCCAGGTGTCAGCTAGGGCTCGGGTCTCATCAGAGGCTCAACTGGGGAAAGATCCACTTACAAGTTTCCTCAGGTTGTTAGCAGAATTCATCTTAGGACTGAGGTGTCTGATTTATTGCTCGCTGTCAGCCATGGATCTTTCTCATGTCCTTGACACTGCTTGCAGCTCCCTGCCATGCGCTGCCATCCCATAGGCCTTCTCACAAACATGGCAGCTTACTCATTCAAAGCTACAATGGAGAAAGAGTCTCTCTTGTATTAATGTGCACACACACACATGCATAGCATAATGGCAGGAATGACATCTCATGATTTTGATCATATTTCATTGGTTAGAGGCAAGCAACAGGTCCCACTCATAGTCAGTGGAAAGTGACTATAGACTTGAACATGGGGGCCACCCTAGGGTCTATCTGCCACAGTGGTGTTATTTTAGTACCCCTTACAGATCAGTATGCCAGGAACTGATTGATTGGTCTGCTCCTTAATCTTTCTCCTAAGGGACCAAAAAAAAAAAAAAAAAATCAGGAATAAATTATTCTCTGCCTAAATTCATGACTACTTCTTCTCTCATTCCTTGGGAGATTAATGTGTTCACTTAAAAATGACAATGAGTTTTCAAGTTTTATACAATTTAAGTGTTTTAGTAAAGACAAGTATTTGGGTATTATTTCTTGACCTTTGCTTCTGAGCAGTTGCTGTTAATATTTATCTAAGGTCAATTCAGCTGTGTGTTTCCTGGTTTCCACTGAAGGGTGAAACTCATTCATCTCAGTGCATTTGATACTATTGTAAATGAAATCTCTGCAAAAGCAGCATGATGTGGTAAGTCATTCATTAGACCTTAATTTTACTTAAAATCATGAGCTACAAAGTGTCACGCTTCAATTTTAAAAAGTGATAGTTGTGAAAAACAATCCTGATAGTGATCCCTACAGGAATGAACGAGTATGCACCCTTGATTTTGGCATCTTCTCAAAAGAAGAAAGTTTTTAAGTGAGGAGGCAGGATGACTAATGTTTCCATGGGTAAAAAGATCATTTATTTCCATACAAATAAAAAGCCACTTGGCTCTCAACAAAGATCAGGAGATTGAAATTGAAGAAAACAAAATGAATAAACATGGAAAGGATATCTGGAGTCAAAAAAGAATAACTCTGCTCCCCAAATTGCAAAGACAAATAAACTTAAAAATAGAAACATGACACTTTAAAGAGCAAATCTTATTCATCCAAAGGAAACAAAGGCTCAGGAGGGGAAGCTAATAGGAGATCTATTAGAACATAGCGGAGACCTCATTGCTGTGGTCATTTTTCAATGTTTTTGGAGTGGTAGCCTAAAATGAGTGGTGGCATTGCCCCCTTCTCTTGCTGTGACATTGTCTCCCCTTTATTATACACCACTCCCTCCCCCTTGGAGACTAACAGGGAGTAGCTTGGTCAATAGTTGTGTTTGCCAACATCAGTTCACTCCCAGAGGCTACTCATAGCACTGGCTTTGTCTTAATTGACAGCCCCATGGCTACCACCTCAAGGCCCTGCCTCTCCAAGCTCCAAAGGGATTTATTTGATGGTTCTGACAAGGGAGTTGTCCATTTCACATTTGTTGCACCACTGTGAGGTTGAAGTTACTTTAAAGGTTGTAGAAAGTACCAAACAAGAAATTCCTCAAAGTGTCTGTACAGTTGTTGTGACACTCTTTCTTATTTTCCAATTTTTATATGGATTTTGTCCTTCATAACTTATTTGTTTATTCCGATAGAAATATGAAAGTATAGGAAAACAAAGATTAGTTCAAATCACCATCTTGAACTAGACATTGCAGATTCTTTTCACATCCACACTCTATTTTTAACTGTTTATTTATTCTTGAATGACAAAAGGAAAGATCTACCTTTGACTGATTTTCCCAGAAATCTTATAGAAGATACTTATTGAGTGAGCCCACATTTTATGGCTTGCTTAGTTAGCATGTGCCACCTAGGACCTTTAAGACCAACAATGTTTCAGTCTGAAGCATATGGGCAGGTACTAGCCAAGGGAGGACCTTGATCTGCAATTAATCTTACTTTACTGTGAGCTGAAGGACAGTTTTCCATTCCTTAGCATACGGTAAGAATGGCTTCTTACCTTCACCTCCACACCAGGCATGTTGTGTGATTATATTAAGTCTCTCTCCTGGTGCTTTGCCTGTCAAGTTGAGTAAGTGTCCCCTGACCTTAAAAAGGCAAGGAGCTATCTACATAAGCAGGAAATCTGGCTCAGGAAAACAAATCTCTGTGGGTTACACACTGTTAGACAGGGGATGACCTGTCCCAGAAACGCATGATGCTGTCCATCGGTGTTCCCTGCCTGGCAGTAGTGGCTCTCCAGGCCACAGCACTTATAGTTCTATGCAATGATCCAACAGATCCCCTAGTCTTAGTCCCATCCCTGCCACGCAACTAGGAGGGTCATCTCAAGTTGGTAAAGACATGATTCATTCTCAAGAAATAACAGAGTTGAACTTCTTTACAACAGTAATATTGGTTAAAAATTGAAAAACTGTTAGGAGAAAAAGGAAAAAATAGAAATGTAATTATAATGAGTTACTTAAATCTGCCAATTTCAGTATATGAGAACATGTAGGCAAAAATAAACAAAAAAGAAGAAGGGAGAACTTAAACAATAAGTTACTAAAGTAGAATTAATAGATATAGATGGAAATGTACATTTTTAAAGCAGACAACACACATTTTTGAAAATTCATCTAATGCAACTGGTGTTTTGTTTGGGTGTTTAGCATCAGAACTCCTTTATTAAGATGAAGTCTTATGGAGAAGCTAGTATGCAAAACAGTAAAGAACAGAGCTGCACTGGTTGAAGGTACAGTAGGGGACTTAGAGGCAGCCCATTTGGGCCTCTATTAATCAGCTTTTCCTGCAATAGTGCTGTGTAACAACCAACCCCAAAGTTTTATCACCTTGAAACCACAAATATTTATTTTTTGCTCACAGGTCTGTGGGATGGTTGCCTTGGCTCTGTTCCAGGCTGGCAGATAGGTTTAGTTCTGCCCAAAAATATTCTCATTGTAGGACCAGACTCAAGGGGTACGTGACGCTCTTATGGCAGGCAGCAGGAGTGCAAGAGGTTAAAGTGGAAACAGAAAACACCTTTTAAAGCATCTGCTCAGAATTGGCATACTGTCACTTCCACACAAATGTCATTGGGCAAAGCAAATCATGTGGCCATTCCCTGCATCCGTGGAGCAGGGATGTGAACTCCTCCTATGGAAAGAGGGGTAGAGCACTTGCTGATTGAAATATTATCCACCACTTACCTCTTTACTTCTTCCCCTCAATCACTTCCATAGAAACCTAAGGTATTAAAAAGTGGATTTTGAAAATTGATAATCAAATTCAATTCCCTTTCTTTTACACATGTGGAAAGTGAGGTTCAGGGTGAAGCCTGCCGCATCACAGCAAGTTCATGGTATACCTAGAACCAGAACGCAATTTTTCTAACCTGTTGCCCAGTGATCAATCCACCAGGAAATAGTACCTCTCCTCTAAATAATAATGCTTCAATGGATTAAATAGATATTTTATATACTTAAAATGTTTAGGCTTTATGTAAAACTTATAATTATAAGGAACACAGTGAAACTATTAATTAGCTTGTGCCTGGAGTAGATTCAGTCCACTTATTCAAATCCTCTAATTTCATCCATGTCAAAAGCATCTTGGCAAAGATTTGCTGCCATTGGTAATCATTGGACTTGGTCTAAGGCCCCCCAGGACAGAAGATGGGCTGAGAGTTTGGGAGGAAACAAGGAATTTTATTGTACTTGTGGTTGTTTTTGCTTTATGCTTTCAATTTCATTTGTTTGTTTTCAATCCGGGACATTTTCCTGATCAACATGAAACAGCTCATCATGTAACTTGCCCTGTAAAAAAGACATGTAATTCCCAACAAACTCAGGAGGAGTCACAGACTGTTTGCGTGTTTTAGTGGAGGTAAAGAACAGCCAGTTATATATTTTTGAAGATTTCCAGAATGGTGTTTTTTCTTATGCAGTTAGCAAGCACTTCTCAAAGATTCCCAAACTTTTTTTTCTTCTATTAAATGTCTTCATGCCAATCTGGAGATTTTAGAGTGACAGGCTTTTCTAAGCTCTTAGCACTTCCTTTTAGAAACAGGAGTATTGAAAGATCAATATTCCTTACAAATTGGTAAAAAACTTAAGCAAGTATTTTGCTTCTTCTGCTATTAAACAGCAGAGAGCAGCAGTCCCAGACTTGCTTAATTGTTAAGAAATGAGTTTCTGTGTTTTGAGGGGAGAAACTTGGCTGCTGATAGAGTGACTGTTCTTTAGTGCATGTGAGCCCATGGACCTAGGAGAACATCTTTCTGAAGATACCGACACTGGTGTGCTCTTTCTTTGCTAGAGACAGATGGTACCCCCTTCACCCTCCTGACTGAATGTTCCTGTAACCTGAAGATCTCAGAAACAGTCAAGAGAAAAGCTTTTGCTGGAGTGAAAGTGTGAATCTCCTTCTGAGTAACCTGAGAGAGGAGGAAAGCAAAGGGAAAGAACTAACAGCAAAAAGCAGGGCCAGGACAAGTGATCCTCCTGGTGTCTGCAGCCTTTATCTCTACTTCCCAGAAGGCAAGATGCACTAGGAGAGAACCTCAACTTTTAGGACAGCATCCTAGCATTCTCTTGAAGCTTTCCCTGCACTGCCCCAGGAGCAGTCAAGTGTATGATCTAGCCTAATCTCTGTTAGTGAAAAAGGAAATTTTAATGATATGGGTCCATACAACCAAGGAGTATGTTCTAATGCCTGGATATCTGTGAACTTGTTATGTTGCTTAAACTCCCTCTGATCCAGTTTGAATCCATCCCTACCCAAATCTCAGTTGAAATGTAATCCCCAATGTTGTAGGTGGAGCCTGGTGGGATCTGATTGGATCATGGGGGTGGATTTCTCGTGAATGGTGTTCTCACGATAGTGAGTTCCCATGATATCTGGTGGTCTGAAAGTGTGTGGTGCCTTCTTCCTCTTTCTCTTGCTCCTGCTTTTGCCATGTGAGATCCCTGCTTCCCCTTGGCGTTCTGACATGATTTAAGTTTCCTGAGGTCTCCCAGGAAGCAGATGCCACTATGTTTCCTGTACGATCTGCAAAACCATGAGTCAATTAAACCTATTTTCTTTATAAATCACTCAATCTTGGATATTTCTTTATAGCAATGTGAGAACAGCCTAATACATCATCTGCGCAGAAACTAAAAAAAAAGTAAATTATTGAATGAAACATCAGCTTTGTTCCAGATTTAACTTGATGGCCCTATCTCATCTTTGTGGCTCTTCCAGTGGAAACTATAATAGTTATTACAATCCAAGCTACCCTTTGAGATCAAGGTGTCGCATTTGAGATTAATTTTGTAGTATTTTTAGATCTAAAAAGTTGACATAAGAAATCACCTAGCATAGCCTTATTTAATGGTTAACTAAAAATCAGCAACAAAAGGAGTTTTTCTTAGAGTGGTAGGCAGAATTCTGGCACACACTCCCCAAGATTCCCACCCACAGTGTACACACACTTTGTAAGCTTCTACCCTTGAATGTGGGTGGGACTGTGAATATGATGAATTTCACTGTTATGGTTAGGTTATATTATATGGAAAAGGTGAACGATTTTTTTCAGATGTAACTAAGGAAGGTTCCTAATGAATTACTCAAAAGGGAGGTTATGCTGGGTAGGTCTGATCTAATCAGGTGGGCCTTTAAAAGAAGTGAGAGATCACAAGAGTGATCCTCTACTGGCCTTGAAGAAACACCCTGCCCTGCTGCAGACAGGACCACATGGCAGAGGATAGCAGGCCTTCTCTGAGGAGCTGAAGACCTCAGTCCTATAGCCACAAGGAACTGAATTCTGCCAACAACCTGCATGAGCTTGAAAGAGCCCCTCTAGCCTCAGAAAATAGTATGGCCCTGGTCAGGACCTGCTGAGACCTTGAGTACCAGACCAGGCTCACCTATGCCATAATCCTGACCCACAGAAACTGTGCAACAATAAATTTGGGTCGAACTAAGCCTCCAAGTGGTGCTAATTTCTTACAAAGCATAGAACACTAATACACTTAGATCAAATGTTGGATCCTGGCAATGCTGGACCTAGAAAAATTTCTGTATTAACAACTCAATTCCCTCTGGTTATTGCTCTGTTGGGAGACCTCAGTATCCCTCACCTCAGCCCACCACCACCACCACCAAGGACACAAACCAAAATGGAACTCCCAAATGAACTCAGAACTTTTGAGAAGGAATTCACAGAAGAGAGACACCACACCCAGCTGGGATTGAACCCAGACAGATGAAAAATGGGGTTTATGGCTGTATACTCACAAATTTAGGATGGAGATTACATACTGACAGCCCTTGGGTCCCACACACCTTGCAGAGGTGGTTTCCTTCACCAACATAATGCTTCAAAAAATGGAATTTACTGTCAATATGTAAATTTTTTTAATTGTATAAAAAAATTGGAATGGCTGGCTTTTCCTGACAATTTGGAAGACAGACAACACTAGGCCCATGGGGCCTGAGCCGTCATGCCCCTTTCCATCCGTCTTCCAATGAGACAGTCAAGGCAGTCCCCATGGCTCCAAACTGTCTTGCACTTGGACTGTTTCACTCATTAGTGGTTTTGTTTGTTTGTTTGTTTTGCGGGGAGGGGGTTGTTTGTTTTGTTTTTGAGATGGAGTCTTGCTCTGTCACCCAGGTTGGAGTGCAGTGGCACAATCTCAGCTCACTGCAACCTCCACCTCCCAGATTCAAGCAATTCTCCCGCCTCAGCCTCCCGAGTAGCTAGAATCACAGGTATGCACCACTACACCAGCCAATTTTTTCTTTGTATTTTTAGTAGAGATGGGGTTTCACCATGTTGGCCAGGCTGGTCTCAAACTCCTGACCTCAAGTGATCCGCCCACCTCGGCCTCACAAAGTGCTGGGATTACAGGTGGGAGCCACCGTGCCCAGCCTGTTTCACTCATTAGCTTTAAATGCCAGGTCCCCAGAGATTGTGGGTTTGGCATACATGTGGGACAATGTCGCTTTCAGGGAACTACTTGGCAACTCAACAACAAGAATTAAGTGTAGTTTCTGCACCCACAGGCAGAGGAGTCCCTTCCTCCAGCAATAAAGTGCTGTCACGGCCCCAGACCCTTCCTGCAAAGGCGGGGGAAGCAGGAGAGGAAAGGGAGGAGAAGTAGGGGCGTTGGCTGCCTGCCAGGAGACTCCTGCTTCTCAGAGCAGGTATTAGGGTGTAGAAAAATGAGCTGCTGCAGCCTAAGTTGGCTGGGGGTGCTGAACAAAGAAAGAACTGCTGGTGATTCCGCGCCTGCAGTTCTTAGCTTGCCAGCAGCCAGGGCAGGGAGAGCATGCTGCGACCCCCACACTTGCTGGCCATTCTTTTCCAGCCAAGTAGCCTCTTAGCAACGGCTCCCCGCATCAGCTAGAAACGCCGAGGTCCGAAAGAGCCGGCCGAAGTAGAGTGGAGAAGAAGGCTGCCCTGGCTCGGTGCACTCGGCATCTTTGGCACCAGGCGGGGGACAGGCAGCTTTGCACAACTGAATATCCTTGAGCCCGCCGGCCTCTCAGCATCTTGCACTGGCAGTGCCGGGCGAAGCTCCCCGGAGGGGAGGCTGACTGGCATCGAGGGGGCATTGATAAAATGGCAGCCTCTGTTCTTGGCTCTCGTATGCTTACGTGCTTCAAATGGCCTTTGTCTCGGTCCTCGCAGCCTGTGCCAGTGCAGAGAGAGAAATGGGCGTCCCACCAGCTGCCGGGAGCTCAGGAGTGGAGGCAGAGGCGGAAGAAGAAGCTCCAGTTGGTGGAGGCAGCAGAAACCACACTGCTCAGCTTCCGGGGAGGGAAAGGTAAGGAAGAGGCCCAGGTCTGGACGGTGCATCGCCTGTCATCCTGGAATCCCTTTCCCAAAGCTCATGATGGGCTGGCCAGAGGAAGCTACCATGGCCCCACCACAATCTTCTCACTCTACCACCAGCAGCAAATGTGCCCTCTTAGATTTCACCACTTATTTGGTCCCCGTGGATGTCTGGGAGGCAGATTAAAAGGATATGAGCAGGGGCTGTGTGACTTCTTGCCTGACCAAGATGCCCACCCCCTTGTTCTGCAAAAACAGCAGTCCCATCATCCCCCGCAGTGCTGCTGGTGTCATTAGAGTTAATGATCTCCTTCTGTTCATCCCCCCAGGGCCTAACCCTCAGGTGCCCTAGGGCCCCCAGTTTGGGTTTAGGCACAGAGCCACACTGTCCTGCAGCCACCTTGGCCCAGAGTCCAAGTCCTCATTTGTCAAGTAAAAGGGGCACCCCATCTGCAATTTCCTGCCATCTCTGACTACTCCTCAGTGCACCTCTCAGAACCTCATCTCCCCCAGATCACAAGCACTGACATACAGTTCAATCTTCTGTCGCAGCATCACTCGCATCCAGCAGCTAGCATGTTCCTAGGTCTTATTAGCATGAGAGGGCACAGACCCATGCCACTGTCTTAACCCGAAGAATGGACAGTGTAGCCTGGACACCAGCCAGGAAGAAAGCCTTCCAATGGGTAAGAAAGTGTGTATGAAAGAAACGTTTAAACTGTAAAGCACAATACAAATGCCAGAAGTGGCGATCCATAATACTACTGCATCAGTACTTAGAACTGAAAATGTAAATTATGCGTTCTCCAGTAAGTTTGGGGGCTTGCAATCATAGTGGTTTGCAGTCATTTGCATCAGGCTTTTATTGTCTTATTTATGCTTGAGACCAGCTCATTAAAAGACAGTGACATTTGTCTTCGAGCAACACAGACAGCATCATCCGCAAGAGAGCAGCTTGCACAGTTTTGCTGCTTGACCTGCTTGCCTTTGGACATCTGGGAGTGGTAGGAGGCCTCTGGTGCCTCCCAGGTGCCAAACCTTTTCCTGGATAGCTTTGGACAGACCCCGTTCCCTGTGCTGAGAGGTCCTCTTCTGGACTTCTTCACTGACAAATTCTCTGATTCCCTCTCAGGAGTTTTGCCTTTTCAAAGTGGAGAGGAGTGCACAAAGAGGAGTAATCGACAGGGAAACACCTTAAATGTGCAGGTCCCTGGCTCAGGAAGCTGCAAATTCCCCCTCCCCTCCCCCGCCCCAAATCCCCCACCAGCACCACCTGTCTTCTCCCCACCTCTCCAGGTAAATAATTCCCCTTTCTGGGGGTCAGTGTGGCATAATTCCCTCTGTGCTATTTTTCTGTCCTGATCCAAGATTCCCTTTGTTATGGCTGAATGGACAAACACGGAGCACACGTGAACCAATGGTTGGGTGCCTTACACCTAAGGGGAAAAAAAATCCTTTCATAAAACTGCTTTGACAAGAATTTCCAAATAGAGATTTTCAATGTAGAATGGCTGGTTGGGACCCATGTACAAAGCTCCATATAGAGGCTGCAATTCATTTCTTTAAAATTCTCGCTTATTTCCTGTTTCCTCCTTTAAAAATGAAGGTACTGCCAGAAAATTTTCCTGTATCAAGGACATACACATTGTGCCTTCTCTGAATCACACTTCACTCTTTATTCATTCAATAAACACCCTGATTAACTTCCATTGATTAAGGGTAAGAACTCACTACGAGTGAGGTATTATTTGAGAAAAAAAAAATGTTCCCAACTCAGTTTCTTTTGTATGACAATATAATTAAAAGGCATCCTCCAAGGCCAGGGAGCTCCTAAGGGGAAGGAATTGTGGCAAGCGTTCAAGTCCACATAACCTCCGTCACTTGTGATTTGGCACCCGAAATAGTTACATGGTTTGGAAGGATTTTTTTCTTTTCTTTTTCAGTGTTGAACAATAGCTGATTATTTCACATTTTTAAAGTCAGTTTCAAATGCTTTTTTTTTTTTTTTTTTGAATCTGCAAACCAAGAACCTGGAAAGGAATACAAATTCCTTCCTGGAAAACATGTATCCCTTCCTGCCCTCCCTCCACACCCTGATAAATAACATGAGCATGCAGCGATTTGCCAACAGCAGCTCCAGGCATGAGGCACAACATCTGTTACTGAGACACTGGAGAGACAGTGGAAAGCAAGTTGGCTACCTGCCAACCCTCAGACTCCAGATTTTTGCTGACAAGGCTGTCAATAAATAGGCAGATGGCATCAGCTCTGCTGGCAGGAGAGTTCAGTTAACCCAATGCGGGACATTATCTCAAATTCATGGTGCACCAGGCTGAGCCCTTTATTGGGCCATTAAAGCCATTCCTTGATGGAGAAGGGAGAGCAGGACTAGGAAATCAGGAGACACTAGCTTCATTTAATTAGATTAACGAAGCCTTCCACAGTGGTAGCCAGAATCAGATTAGCCCTTGTGACCATGAAAAGCTATGTATTTTTTTTTGAGGGGGTGGGGGGTGGGCGGGGGGAGGTACCTCATTCACACATTGCATTTTATGCCATCTAAACATAAGGATCTAATTCTCAGTAGTTATGCATACCCCTGCAAAGAGAACTTAACCCAAAATAAACATTAGGAAAGATCTACACATCTCCTCTGCAAGCAAGCGCATGGCTGCATTGTCCTGTACGAACTGTATGCAAATATGTGAGCTCAGTGCTAGCAGCATTTAGATGAAAAGCCAGCATGGGCTCCATGTCCTATCAAGCCCAGGAATATCACGGCTAACTCTCAGAGACGTCCTCTGGTGGTGAGTTGGGGACAACACCCTTTCCTATCTGAAAGAATGGTTAAAACCCTTTAGAATAGAAGTGTGTGGTGATTGCAGTGTAATCGCATGAGCATCGGACTAAGATCTGCAGTGGGATCTGAAGCAGGTCATTTAAACAACTCTCTGCATCTTCTCGTCTACACAAACAACTCGGCTGATGGAAGCAATAAATGAGATAGTTCCATACATCTGCATAGTATTTTAGAGTGACAAAGTTGCTTTTGTATATTCTAAGACAGTGGTTGTCATCTGGGGATGATTTTACCCTCCAGGAAACATTTGGCAATGTCTGGAGACACTCTTGGCATCTAGCGGGTAGAGGCCAGGGTGCTGCTAAACATTCTCCAATGCACAGGACAGCCTCCACAACAAACAATCATTCAGCCTGAAATGTCAATAGTTCAAGGGTGAAAAACGCTGCACCAGGATGATGTAACTAAAAGTTCTTCATATCCCATGAAAATGAGAAAAAAGAAAGAGGGGCTGGCTACCACGGTGTGGAGAGAGAAACTTAGATATTTGTTCTTAATGTCACTTAATTTCAGTGTCACTATTCCAAATGTTATTTTCTTTTTAAACCTTCGCTAAACCATCAGTTCCCGCAATTTTTTTGAGCTGGTCTTATTAATCAGATTTGAATGATGAAATATCACATCCATAAAAGGCATTTTGGGTTTAGCTAGTTATTATCAAATGAGAATATGCATCTGCCCAAAAACTAGGTATATAACACATTGAATAGAAGCATGGCTAATTAGCAACTGGAATCTGAGGTGTCAACAGGATTTGGGGGATTAAAAGGAAATTAAGATGGCTTCAGACTGTATGGGTTAGGGATTTGGGGTTTATCTACAAAGGTGGTCTCTTTCTAATTTCTCCTCTTTGGTTTGAATTGTTTTGGACGGACAAGAGAAGAGGGATGACTCACTCTCTGTTTTGAATGTGTAGCTGCCCTTTTTAGGTATCAGTCTGGTAAATCTCTGTCCTGCCACCGTCTTGTTAGTGTTACGAGCTGAACTGTTTTCCCCCAGAATTCCTATGTTGAAGTCTTAACTTCCAGTACCTGGAAATCAGGGCATTGCAAATGGAATTAGTTAAGATGAGGTCATACTGGAATAGATTGGGCCCCAATCCAGTAAGATCGGTATCCTTTTAAAAGGGGGAAATTTGGATACCATCACACACAGGGAAAACACCTTGTGAACAAAAAGGCAGAGATCGTGGTAATTCATCTAGCTCAGGAACACCAAAGACTGTGCCAGCAAACCACCAGAAACTAGGAAAGAGACAGAACAGATTCTTTCTCACAGCCCTCAGAAGGAATCAGCCCTTGATCTCAGGCTTCCAGCCTCCAGACCTGTAAGACACTAAGGGTTTGTTGTTGAAACCACTTGGTTTGTGGTTTTTGTTACTGTTACTGCAGCTGTAGCAAACCATCAGGTAGATAGGAATTCAAGCAATGGAAGGGAGACAGACCATTCTTGATGATCATCCTCCATCCGCTCCCATGCTCACCCAATTGCTCGTAAGGAGCATACAGCTATCTGCTCAACTTAGGCAGTGAAAGCCTCTACCCTATCTCTCCTCTAGCAGGCAAAAGGAAGGGAGCTAGGCAATACAAGAGCCCTGTTTCCTTATGCCCCAGGCAAGGTTTCCAGGAATAGCTGAGTGAAAAACCCTTTCCTTAAAATATCATAAGAGGGTGGGAAAGGACGGAGGCAAGCCTGCTTACTTTGGTTCCTTCTACTCAATAGGTTTGGGACCTGGTCTTGCAAACCCTTCACATGTAGGGCTAGATTCACAGTTGTGCCTACCCCTGGAGGCACATTAGTAGCTCTGGGAACTTAAAACAACAACAACAATGTTTAGGGCCCTTTCTAGACCAGAATCTCTTGAGAGGAGGGCTCAAGCATCATCCACAGGTATGGAGACATGCCAGGATGGAGACCCACTGGACCAGAAGGGACCACCTGCAAACTGGAGGAGGACAAAGGTCAAAGCATGTGATTCTTGCAGGACTTTATGGCCATGCTATGGAGTAGGCAATGGGGAACCCCAAAATATTTTAAGCTAGGGAGTAATACAGTCAAATTTCCATTTTAGACAAATTATTTTAGCAATGATAAGCAGGATATTTTGGAGAGAGGAGGTAAGGAGAGCATGAAGACCAGTCAGAAGGCTTTGCAGTGGTCCAGGGGAGCATTGGTGAGAATGAATATGTAAGCATTTCCCTACATCCCTTGCCCCGCCTAGCCCCCAGCCCTTGGCAATCAGTAATCTGCTTTGGAAATGGGTTGCAATGTTGTGGATTTCAAAAATATGCAAGTGATAACACTGATGGGACTTTAGACCCATGAGATTTGGGCATTGAGAGGGAGAGAGGAGTGAAAAGTGAAGCCCAGTGCTTCTTGCTTCAGAACTGGATATTTGCTGGTGACATTTATTGAGATAAGAAGCCCAGAAAGAGACCCACGTGAGTTCTGTTCCAGACATGTTGAGATAAAGGGATCCAGGAGGAGGCTGGAGCTCTTCAGGTCTGGAACTTGGACAGGCAAGGTAGGCTGAGTTGTACTTTTGCAAGTTTCTCAAAAACAGATTGAGAAAGAAGACGACCATGGACAAAACCCCCAGGGACTCCTAAGGATGCATAGAAAAAGGAGGAAAACAGGAGCAAAGGTTGCCACACAGAAAACAGGAGAAGAGAGGATTTCAAGAAACAGGGAGGAGTTAACAGTGTCAAAGGCAGTGGAGAACTTAGGTAAGGTAAGTACTGAGGAGTGTCTGGTGGATTTGGCGATTTAGCAAAAGAGTTTCCATGGATCAGCAGGGAAAAGAAAGGAGGTAAGAGAGGGTTGAGGAACAACTGGGAGGTGAGCATGCATAGCTGGTAAATAACTGTATTTGTAGTAATAATATGCCCAGTACCCTCATAAAGTTTTTTGTTGTTGTTGTTGTAACATACATGAACATAAAATTTACTATTTTAGCCATCTTAATGTATACACATCAGTGAGTAAAGTACACGTATGGTGTTGCCCAGCCATCACCACTGTGCAGGTCTGGAACTAAAATGAACATCCCAATAAACGTCCAGTCTCACAAAGTAAACTTTATACCCATAAAGAGTCATTCCCTATTTCCACCACCCTGCCTATCCCCCAGCCCCTGGCAATCAGTAATCTCGTTTCTTTCTCTATGGATTTGCCTATTCTGCACATTTCCTAAAAACGGAATAATACAAGATGTGGTCCTTTGGGCTGATTTCTTTCACTTCACATAAGACCTTCTCATGTTTTCAAGGTTCACCCGTGTTACATCATATGTCAGTACTTCATTCTGTGTCTAGGGCTCAATAATATTCCAGGTAATAGATATATTATATTTTGTTCATCGATGCATGGATATTTGGGTACATGGATATGTGGATGGATATTTGGATCACTATAAATAAAGTTTAAGTTTAACAAATCACTGTCTCAGTCTGGGTGTGTCCAGGTCCTTTTTGAGGCAGATGCTGAAACAATTAAAGTGCAAGGATTTTTTTTTAGGAAAGCCACCTGTGAAAGAAAATGGGACCAGGAGCTAGATAAGGTGGGAAGAACATGAGCTAAGTCTCCCCCAGTGAAGGGAAGAGGAAGAGAAGGTTGGGTGGAATCGTCCTGTGCACCAGAGAGTCTAAAACAGGTTTGCCAAGGCCTGTGGAGAGTCTGGAAGCCAAAGTCAGATGTTAAAGGAATTCTGAGTGTCCTGTTAATGGGCATGCCTTAATATCCCTGCCCAGCTCAGTCACTGACTAGAGGAGCTGGTAAGTCCTGGGCACAAAAACAGCAATGATCCTTGGCCTTTAAAGCACCTATACTTGTTGATTTATGCAGTGTCTTCTTATGGCCGCCACACAATCCTCAGTGTATGAAATGAGTGTTGTTATTATTATCCATATTTTAGAGTTCAAGAAAACTTAATCTTAGAGAGACTGTCTTTCCCACTATCAATCAGCCAGTAAGTGGTAAACCTAATGATTAAACTCAGATTTTCTAATGTTGAAGCAAACTAAATATGGCCTTAGAAGGACTCTGTACTTCTATATTTGAGTCCTTGTGGATGAACTGTAACCGGGCTTAATAGTCAGACAAAATCGAAGACCTAACTTAATAGTGTGTACCCGTAACAATAGCTGAGTGTTGGCCAGTCCCAGTGGCCATACTTCAACCACTCATAGACTGCTGAGTGTTCAAACTGCGTTCTGTTCCTCACTTCCAATTCCTGCGTGTCACTTTACCTTTTTTTTTTTCTATAAATTTGTTCTGACCATGAGGCACCCTTGGAGTCTCTGTGAATCTACTGTGATTCTGGGGGCTCCCTGACTGGAGAATCATTCATTGCTCAATTAAACCCCTTTAAATGTAATTAGGCTGAGGTTTTTACTTGATCACTAACAAACCTCTGCTTCTCCCAAACAACTTCAAGATATTTCTGGAATCAGATTGTTCATCTCCATTCTTGGTTCTGTTATCATTTGGAAGTTCTTTCAACTCAATGTCTAGACTATCACCTCTAAATAGTCCCACTGATTTCTAAGCTGATCTCTGTACTAATACCATGACTATTTTTTTAAAAAATGCACACAGTATCATGTACTTCAAGCATTTCCCTTCTCAGATCCTTGGATAGGTCCCTACTCTTATGAAAAAAAAAAAAAGGAACCTAACCCCTTGTCAGGACTTGCAAGGGCTTTAGAATCCTCTCTTTCCTCCCCTTCCTATATGCTAAATCCACCAGCTGCCTCCCCTACCCCTGCCCAATGTGCCTTACCCATGGCCATGGCCATATAACAGCTCTCTGTTCCTCCAAATGTCCTTCACCATCTCAGACCCTCAGACCTCTTGCCTCATAAGCCCTCTCAGCTGTGCCTGAGTCCCCTCTCCATTTCTCTGATCTTAGAACATGTACTCAGCCTTCAAGACACAGCTTCTCTGATCTTCAAGGCAGAATCCGTGCTCCTCTAGAACTTTGCACAAATATGATTAATTAAGCATCTGTAAAGCTGCATTGTAATTAATCGGCTAGTTATTTGGGACTCAAGACAGAATTCCTTGAGGGAAGGGATGGAGACTAATTCATCTTCACTCTCCCTATACCTCACGCAGTTCCTATCACACAGTAGCTGCTTAATTGATGTTTATAGTTAGCAGGACTACATAAAGGAAAGCCTATCACAAATCAAAGCCTTGCTTCTCCGTGGGGAGAGCCGCACTCTTTCTTACCTGAACCTGGCAGCAAAGGCCAGTGTACTTAAGCTTGTAAGGAGAGGAGGGTGGCATCGTTTAATATAATCAGGGATTAGGTGAGTTGCCATCTTCCCAGCTTCCTCCACAGTAATTATGAGGCTTCACCCGACTGTTTGGAATATGTGAACAAAGGAAGTGCTTTTCTTCAATCACTCATGACACTCTTAAAAATGTAAAAAAGCCAATTCCCCTAATATCTCTTTAATTCTACCTGAAATATCCTGAGGAAATGGATATCTGATTCTCGTATGAAAAGAACAATGCTTAAGACATGCAAATGTCAGGAGAGGCTAAGTCTGGTGGTTCCCTTTAATCTACAGAAAGGAAATATACATAAGAATGCATTCTATTAACTTCACATCAAAGCGAATTTTAGTGCCTCCTTTTCAACAACAATTAACATGGCCATTTCATGATTTATTGTTTAGCTGGAGTGAGTCCCACTCTTTTTTTTTTTTTTTTTTTTTTTTTTTTTTTTTTTTTTTAGCAGGATTTTGATCTTACAGAGAATTCTGGCAGGAATGTTAAACTTCTCTCCCTTCTTCCTTTCCACAACTTGAATCAAAAATACCTTTCATCCCTCTGGTATGCAGGGTCTGGAGCCTCCCGTGTAGGGTGAAGTCTGCACAGAAATGCAGTCTGATGTTGGTGCAAGGTTGAGTGTGCTTGGGTAAGGATGGATATATGGGTTTTGGAAGCAGTCTATAAATTAGCTTTGCTTACAGTAAGCAGCCATGTCTGTAGAACTCTACTTAAAACTCTTACTCCTCTTTACAAATGTGCTGTGGATGGGAAGCCCAGAGAGGACAAAGTCAGGATGAACCTACTGGTCAGAAACAGAACAAACCACCGGGAAGAGGAAGCAGAGGCCTAATCGGAGCTTCAGCGGCCCTGCTCCACAAGTCCACCTGAGGCAAGAGAATAGGGACTGGAGGCAGGGAACCTAAGGCTGATTCACTCTGACTTCCTAGAACTAAATCAAAAGGAAAACTTCAACTTTCCACACCTAACTAACGAAAGACCCCGCCCGCTTCTGCATGGAAGATGGAAAATTGAAACTACGTCTAATTGGTTGCTTTCTGCAACCGGTCAGAGCTTGGATAGGGTGTAACTTTTGTAACTTCATTTCAGCCTCTGATTGTGGCCCAATACTTCATTTACATAGGAAGTACACCAAGTAACCAATGGGAAGTCTCTGGAGGGTATTTAAACCCCCCAAAATTGTGTAGTCTGGCTCTTGAGCCCCTATAATCCCGCGGATCCCACCCAGTGAAGTGTGCTTTTCGTTGTCAATAATTCTCTGCTTTTGTTACTTCATTCTTTCCTTGCTTTGAATGTGCATTGTGTCCAATTCTTTGTTCAAGATGCCAAAAACCTGGACACCCTCCACCAGTAATACACCTGCTTCCCACTAAGTTTCCTTCCACCCACCACCCTTACCCCACTCTCTACTCCCACCCTCCCAGGCCTCTGGGCCTGAATAAGCAGAAGTTGCTCACAGTGTCAATTATCAGAAAAGCCATGGGAGCTCCTCCAGGACGCCTGTGAGCTCCAAGCTGTTCAAATCTCCCTTCTCCCCAGAAGCTGGGAGATGAGGTGTGGCCTAACCCCAGGCTTTCACTTTTTCACTTTCACTTGTTCACCTTCAAACAAACCTATTCACATCTGACCTTGGGGCCTGCTACAGTGCAGGGCAGGTACTGAGGCAGTGTAAACCGTAGAGCCATGAGAAATCCTTTATGCCCTTCTGAGGGCTCCCAGCTTCCTCATTATGACAAAACACAGGGCCCCCAGGGTTGCAGCATTCAAAGGTGGGCTTTTGCATAGGAGCAGTGAACCAGCGCCAAGGCCCAAATGCCCCTCCTGCATCTCATCTCCTCCCTAGGGGTCTCTGCTTCCCCATTCCTGCTGCCACCTTCAAATGGGCCCCAGAAGAACATGGTTTCCCCTGTTTTGCCCGGACACAGCCCTCTCTCCTTTCCCTTTAGCGCAGGCTCCTAGAATTTTCAAAGGGACTCTTCAAACACTCAGAGAGAGTAAAACAAAAATAAACACTGATCATGCAGTAACCACTCAGCGTGAGGTGCTGACACTGGTGTAAGGTTGAGTGTGCTAGGATAAGGATGGATATATGGGTTTTGGTGCATGCTGCCCTCAGACACTCTGCCTCTCCTGTGTCTTTGCTCATTTCACCTGCACCACAAGGATGTGGAGCCCATGCCATCCCCATTCTACACATAATAAGACTGAGGAATAAGTAGTGGATCTCTTGCTTTCTCTGCTTACCTACTCCTCCTTTCTTCTGGGAACAATATCCCCTTTTTGGGGGCAGCCTTTCTTCATGCCCCCTCTAACACACAGTGAGAGGTGGTGTGGAATCATGGCTAAAAGCACAACTTTGGATCAAAAATCTGGATTTTGTCCAGGTGAAAAAGCCCTTTTAAAATATGTTACTCATAGCATGACCCAATCCTGATAGAATACCCTCATCCACAGTGCTCAGAGGAATCCTACTCACCCAGGGCACCATAGGTCATTCCCTAACAGTGTCACTGAGCCAGCCCTCTCCAGGCCCTGCCTCCCACTTCTCACTCAGATTCCTCTGTGTTATCTCTCTGTAATGTTGGATGGCTTTGTTCTCTCAGAACCGCTTGGCCCACACAGCCAGAGTCTCCTGCATCTCACATCTCAGAACTTTGCCTCCAGTGGGGCTGATCCTCCCTAATCTCAGCTCCACAATTTACTAGCTATGTGCTTTTGGACAAGTCCCTTTATCTTTCTGTGCCTCAGTTTTCTCATCCCTAGAATAGAACTGATTGTAAGAGGGCCAACCTCATGGAGTACCTCATGTGATGAGGATTCAGTCAGTTAATATGAGTACTTGGAACAGTAACTGCTATAAGTTTGGTTTTTGTTCTTCTGGAGAGAACAGCCTATCCTAGTACCTCCTCAACTATAGCAGTTTGCCCAGAGGGTGGACATGGGACTCATGTGACTAATTAGGGTCTCCCCCTTGGGTTTTTCTCAGTGGATCTGGTTAAGGAGAATCAGCCCCTCTCTGGTGGCAAAGTTCTGAGATGTGAGGTGCAGGAGTTTCTGGCCATAGTTCTGATGGAACAAAGCCAAGCAGAGGGGACAAACCTCAAGCGTGTTCCCAGCAGCCTTTGAGTCTCTACTTCTAGGTGTTCCTGACATGGGTGGAGCCCCAGAACTTTCTCTCATCCTGGACCTCACCTTTTATGGAAGTCTAGTACCCATTCACAGTAATACAAGATGCAGCATTTTGATGTCTTCCAGGTGAAAGTGTCCCTATTAAAATATCTGTTACTCATAGCACGACCCAACCCTGATTGAATACACAAATCTACAGTGCTCAGAGGAACGTTACTCACCCAGGGGGCCACAGGTCACTCTCTAACAGTGTTTCTGAGCCAGCCCTCTCCAAGCCCCGCCTCTCACTTCTCACTTGGATTCCTCTATGCTATATCTCTAAATGTCTGATGGTTTAATTTGGCCATTTGGGCAGCCATTTAAGTGCCATTCTTGATTATTTTACAGCTGCAAATTTTACAATGCCAACTTTATATTCCAGTTGATGATTAATCAGTTGGGTTTCCAACTTTTATCTGTGATACTCTTAAAGAAAGGGACAACATTGTTCTTGGTTAAGGGAGCTGCTAGTGTCATGCTTGGTGTTTTGGGAGGAAAATTGGGGATATGGGGTTTCATGAAAACTAGTGAATATCAGTTCCGCCCTACATACTTGGGATGCAATTGAGGCTTTTTATTTTCTGGGGTTTTTTTGTGGGGGAAATAATGAAAATACCAAACAAGTTTACACTTACTTCATACTTGGCCCCAGGGGAAAAATCTATAAAACTTTCAGCTATCGATAGTTACAGTGAAGCATCTACTGCTGGAAATAAAAAGTTAATGAGTGTTGCTCTTTGCTCGTGGATTTCTACTTGATCTAAAATGCCTGGAAGAATTAGATACGCAGCTAAATCCTTAACATCACAATGGCCTCAGTTACAATACCACATACCCTGTCATTCCTTCTTAGGTGTGTTTGTTTCTGTTAGTTTCAGAATGAAGAAATCTGGCTCCACCACAAATTATAAAGCCCTGGACAGATTCAGAGTCTGAGAGCATTATTTAGCCTTTCTCTCTTTCTGTCCACAGAGTTCAACAGAGTGCCGTGGGAGAAAGCATACAGTTAGAGGTCATGATACACAAATGCTTCTAACCTCATCTCTGCCTAATGCTAGCTGTGTGACCTTGGACAAATTACTGCCCTCTCCCAATGCAGACTTCTTTACTTCAAAAAGAGAAGTAACAGGAATCATAATTCCTACCCACCGCAAGGGATTGAAAGGAGCTGGTGAATTAATGTATGCCGAAGTGCATAAATAATTGTGAATGCTTTATAAGTATGGGACACCACCACCACCACTACCACCACCACCACCACCATCATCATCATCATCTTCATCATCATCATATTCATCATCATCATCGTTATCCTTATTTCCTCTTGGCCATGGTGTAGAGCATTCTAGTAAGAAGTTTGGATCTAAAGCAAGATTTCTCAACCTGGGCACTATTGACATTCTGGGCCAAATAATTCTTTGTTGTGCAGTCCTGTCCTATGCATAGTAGGATGTTTAGCAGCATTCCTGGTCTCTACCCACTAGATAATGCCTATGGCACCCCCTCCTGCTCGTGACAACCAAAAAATGTCTCCAGACATTGCCAAATGTCCCTGGGGGGTAAATTACTCCTAACTGAGAACCACTGCTTTAAAGGCAAGCACTACTCCAGATAAGAGATGGAAAGAGGGAAGGAAAGAAGGGTCAAGTTATTTGGGCAACATGGCAACTGCTCTCCTCTGAACATGTGAACAAGAATCAGAAGAGATATGAGCCCCTGCATCCCATTACTCCTCTTAAATCCTTTTGTGACTTTTCCCAAATACTCTTGGTGTGTCGTGGACATCATGAGCCCAGTAACCTTTGACTCCAGTTGCGTCTGCCAGATAGTCCCCATGTTTACATCCTGCCCTTTGCATGGACAATGTACCATCCACTTTTTCTGGTGATCTGCTGTAGCAGCCCAGAACTAGGAATCAGAGTATATGGTAGAGGGATTCCTGGCTCTTAGCAATTCCATGGGCAACTCTAGTATCTATACAGCTGGGAAGGACTCAAACAAAAGGGTTATTAGGGGAATTCAACTTCCACCTTGATAAAGCCGCTAAACAGGTTACCAGCCTCCTGAAAAGCCAATTGGGATAATCCCAGAACTTACCACTGTATAGTCCTCTCTGACTTTTTATCCTGCTTGGTTCTCTCCCCAAAGATGGGTGCCTTCTAAAAGACCCCAACCATCTCTCTTCCTTTGAGAATCTTATCAGTTGTGTTCCATCTTGCCTAGATTCCTAAACTTGCCCTGCAGAGTTACCCTCTCCTTGCAACCAAACTGACCCACCCTGCAGATCCCAGATGCCTCTCATTCAACCTCCAGGAATTTTTGCCTATTCTCCCTCCTAGCCAAGAACCCCACAGTGCCTGGGCCTCCTACCTTGCCCCATCTCCTTGCTGAGGAAAGAAGATAGAATATCTGTGGTACTTTAACAAGAATAAATGATTTGAAAAATTGAAGTATTCAGAGACACAATTTCACCCTTCAGCACATCAGCTTGCTTCATTTATTTGTATTCTTATCTAATCCCTGTCTATATGCAAGCATAGCTTACATGCTTATTAAGGTATATAGACACTCTTCGACTTTCAGTGGGTTGTATTGTGATGAACCCTCATATGTTGAAAAATATCATAAATGAAAATTGCATAGCTATCTGGGAGCTACAGCTTGCTGCCACTGCCCATCATCATGAAAGAAGTATAATATATTTCTACTGAAGGAGTATCATTTTCACACCATCCTAAAGTCAAAAAGTGATAAAGTTGAACCACTGTAATTCAGGGACCATCTGTAAATATCATTATTTGTCCTGTTTTTTCATAGTTAATTTTATATCATAGGCATTTTCCATTTTGCTTTAAAAATTACCATTTTAACAACCACCTAGGTCTCCATAGAGTGGGTATAAAATTCTTTATGTGACCATTTTTCCAATATTTGGTCTATTCCTTTATTTACCATTGAAGTTAATTCTGCAATCAACATTTAACATCTTCCATAACTGAGAATATTTTTTCTTCTAAACTATTTCCTTGGGATAAATTCCCAAAAGAAGGTTTAACATTCAAGGATATACATGCTTTATAACCTTAATGTAGATTGTCAATTATTTACCAAGAGGATTGCCCCAGATAACCCTGACATGAGCAACATTGGAGAAATTATTTTATCACAATGACGCCATTATTTTTACTGTTTTAATAATATAGTACTGTTTGTTATTCTTTTCACTTGCATCTCTTTAATTGCTCTTTAAGACAAATATTTAACTCTCCATGAATTTTGCAGTTCACCTGAAGAGCTCTTGGGAAGGACAGAGGAAGGAACAGATGTCCTGAGTCCTGCTCCAAGCCACTCAGAATCCCACATTAAGTGTTCTGTCACATCCTTCCTTGGCTTTATCACTGTCTGTGTTTAGTGGTGATTACTTTGGTATCTGTCTTTCACCTCAGCCTACCATCAAACTTGCTGACGTCTGACTATTATCAGAACCTCAAATTCCTCATGCTTTCATATCCAAGACAACTTAGCTCTGCCCAAGACTTATACACCCAAACCCATAAAGGCTCAAAGGCTTGATAGTCCCCACAGGTAAAAGACCCAGCAAACATAAAAGGTAGTCAGCAACAGCATTTTGAGACTTAAAGTTATTGACCCTTGGGTCACACCCTTTACAACCTAAAGTTATCAGTCATACTCCTGAACAAACAGAGGCAGTCCACAGACTCCTGGTGAGGAAATTTTCTCTATCTTATCATAAGCTTCTATTCCTGAAGATAATCTGTGTATAATCTCTTCATCATCATCTAAGGAACCACATGGAGAATCTGTACCTTGCTTCTGATAGATTTAATGATGCTTTCCTTCTTGTAGATGTAAAACAACAACCATAGTAATAAAAGCTAACACTTCTGTAGCTCAAATTATGTGCCAGGTGCCACTCTAAACGTTTCACATGTATTAACTCATTTAGTTCTCCCCAAAACTATATGAGTTAAGTATGATAATGATCCCCATTTCACAGGGGAGGAAATTGAGGCACAAAGAGTGTCTGGAGCTGGAGCCTGTTCATAGCACTCTGCTTTGGGCTGTGAGGGCTATTGATGACTTGCAGCTGGTAAGATGCTGAGCCTAGAGAGTACAGGGGAGGAGCATGTGGAGGCCAAGCAGCTCCTCAAATGCCTCACTCTGACCATGCACAGACCGAGTCTGTGGCCAACTCTTTATGCAAGGCCATTCAGGTGGGGCACATGCTCATAGTCACAGTGGGCTCCAGCCTTTGCCCATTCTCAGATACAGGTTTTTATAAACACACTAATGTCCTATTTCTCTTTGTCAGCTAATGATAAGGTCAGAATGAATGTGATAGGATAATGGATCTTAGTCAATACTGCACGGGAGGCACGTTTTGCCGGTCATAATGCTTCCTTAAAAATCAATTCCATTGGCATTAATAGAATGTTCTCATTAAAAATATATGAGGCATGCTGAGTGCCATATGAATGGAAAATAAACATTGTGAAACAAAGTCAGCAACTGTGCTGAATCTACTCTTTAATGGTTTCTGTTTTTCTCCAAACTATCAGCCCCTCACTCTGATTATTGCTAATTAATTACTATTTGTTAGTGCAAGAACTGACAGCATCACTATCTGAGTGGCAGGACCCTATACCAGAATAGACACTAGGTCTTCGGGGGGAGTCTGAGCTATGCCACCTGAACATCTCTGAGCCACCTGCTCTCCTTTATGAAGCATGGGTGATTAAAAATACCGTAACTGGAAAGCTTAGGGCCACACAAAGACTGCATATGGATATCTACAGCAGCTTTATTAATAACTACCAAAACTTAGAAGCAACCATGATGTCCTTTGTAGGTGAATGGATAAATAAACTTTGCTATATCCAGACAATGGATTATTACTCAGTGTTAAAAAGAAATGAGCTACCAAGCCATGAAAAGCCATGAAAAAGACACATGGAGGAAATGTAAAGGCATATTACTAAGTGAAAGAAGCCAGTCTGAAAAGGCTGCAAACTGTAAGTTTCCAACTAGCTGACATTCTGAAAAAGGCAAAACTATGGAGACAATAAAAAGATCAGGCCAGACGCCACGGCTCATGCCTATAATCCCATCACTTTGGGAGGCTGAGGTGGGCAGATCACCTGAGGCCAGCCTGGCCAACATAGTGAAATCCTGTCTGTACTAAAAACCCAAAAATCAGCTGGGTGTGATGGCACACACCTGTAGTCCCAGCTGCTCAGGAGGCTGAGGCAAGAGAAGCGCTTGAACCCGGAAGGCAGACATTGCAATGAGCAGAGATTGTGCCACTGTACTCCAACCTGAGAGACAGAGTGAGACTATGTCTCAAAAAATAAAAAAGAAAGATCAACGATTGCCATGGTTGGGGCAGAGGAGGGATGACTAGGTGGAGCACAGAGGAGTTTTAGGGCAGTGAGACTACTCTGTATAATACAATAATGAATAGATGTCATTACACGTTTATCCAAACCAATAGAATTTACATCACCAAAAGTGAACTCTAATATAAACTATGAACTTTGAATGATTAGGATGTGTCAATGTGGGTTCATCAGTTGTAACAGATGTTCCACTCTGGTGGGGGATGTCGTTAATGAGAGAGGTTGTGCATGAGGGGATAGAGCATATAGAATATCTCATGCCTTTCTCAATTTTGCCATGAACTTATAACTCCTTAAAATTTTTTTTCTTAAAAAAAAGTACTTTAATTGCATTTAAGTCTCTGTGAGACCCAGATGAAATAATGAATCTGCAAGCCCTGCTTCCACCCTCACTAACTCTGGAATTTTTGCAGATTACATACCTGTGTGAACTTCAGTTTTCTTGTCAGTGAAATGTGGGTTAAAATCATGGGGTTGATCAGGGAATCAGGAAGATGTAGATGTGGACATAGTTTGTAAACCAGGATGTGTTGTACATACATAATAGATGACCCCTGCTTCTCTTTAAGTTAACAGATTAAAGATAATAACTAAGAAAAGAATGGAGACCCTTCCTGTTCTCATAATAACTCTTTTATTTTTTCTTCCCAAAGGTGATGCACTGTTGCCCAAAACCATCCTTCCTTTCCCCATTGAAATACTACTTTCCCCCAAGGTGACACAGAGGTAGAGCTACCTCATGAATGTCCAACCAGCACTGACCAAATATTTTCAATGACAAATGGTGATGTGAGTGCACCACATGGGCTCATGATGGTTTATACCTAAAATAGGGCATCCATGTATGGCTGGGCTGTGTCGTTTCAGTTCCACCAAGAAGCAGATATTTATTGGGGGGTGGAGGAGGAGTAAGACCAGTGAAAGAAGCAGGGCTGGAGACAGAAAGCCTCCCAGTGCCACGCAGGGCACACAAAACCTCTGCCCACCCAATGGGGAGCTCTGCAGAAGATTGCCCATAGGAGCCCTGTATGGGGCGGAAATGACCAGGCCTGAGTCCCCATGCCATGTTCCATTGTTGCCTAAAGGCTGCCAAGTGGAAGCATGACCTTGGCTAAGTTGTTGCAGCAGATTCTGAAGTGAGGTGGCCATTCTGGCTGGGGCAATGTAAAGTAGAAGAAGAGAAGTAGGAGAAGATGTCAGAAAGGGAGTGAGAGGCCAGCTCAAATGGGGACTTGTCAACATTGTAAAGACCAGCATTTACACTGCTTGAGATGAGAACTATTGGTTGGTTTTGAGCACAGTCAATGTGACTGCTGTGTGAAGCTGTGATGGGCAAGGGGAGAAGCAGGAAAACCTGGAGAAGAGCCAATGCCAGCATTCCAAGTAAGAAATAGTGGTTATTTAAACCAGAGCCCTAACTGGGTAAGTGGTAAGAGGTAAAATTCTAGGTATATTTTACAGGGGTCCTCAAGGAATTGCTTTGTGGTAAGACCACCAATGTCTTGTATATTTTGTTTTTCCTGAAAATAGAATTTTTTCCTTCTTAAAAAAAGAAATCTGTGTTTTTTCTAACAGTATTTTTTTTTTCTATATATTGATTGAATTCTTTTCTATTCTCTTTTTTGGAGGCATTGTTCTGTAGCCCACTTAATTCTGACTAGAAAAAAATTGTTTCCTCAGCCTGCAGTACAACCATTATCCTGGGATTTATTTTCTTCACATTCACAGGTTGCTTTATATTATTTCTTGTATCTCACATCACCCTTTTCTTTGGCCTTTTGCTCATTTTGCTGGAACACAGTCTTAAATAACTTCTTCAGAAATAGTGCACAGGAGATAACATATCCCACTATTTGAATACCTGAGATTGTTTTTATTTTACCTCCTTTCTTGGCTGATAGTTTCAGTGGGTATAAAATTTAAAGTTCAAATCAATTTTCCTCAAAACATTGAGAACCTAGTTCCATGTACTAGGTTTTCTTTTGTGGAAAATATTATTTAATTCTTATTTTTGTTTTTGCAAGTGACTCATGCCGACTCCTGAAAATTTTTGAAACTTTTTTCAATACATGATATTGTTAAATTCCCCAGTCTTGCTCCTGGGTGAAGATTTTGTTGTTGTTATTGTTCTCTTTTTGCTGGAAATGAGGTGAGTCCTCTTGATTTCAGTATTTCTGTCTTCAACTCAAAACCATATCAAATGGTTGTTCTTGCTTTGAATATTATAGATTAGTGATAAAAGATGCGATACACTTCTTTGTGGTGTTTGTATCATTGACAGATCACTGTCTTCTAACTCTCTCTTACCTTCTAGTCATGTATGTAGTGTACTTTTCACTTGTACCATATTGCTATTTAATTTTATTTTTAAGTTTTATTTTAGGTCTCAGGGTACATGTGAAGGTTTGTTACATAGGTAAACACGTATCATGGAGGTTTGTTGAACAGATTATTTAATCTCCCAGGTATTAAGCCCAGTACCCAATAGTTATCTTTTCTGCTCCTCTCCCTCTTCGCATCCTCCCTGCACTATTTAATTGTCTGTGTTTTCTTCCGAATTATGGTACAAACTCCTTGAAAACAGGCAATGTTGCTAATGAATATGTCATCTTCCTAGAGCCATAGTGGGCAAACTGCTGAATGCCCAAAATATTGAAATGAATTACATTTTCTAATTCCAGTTCATAGGCATGAGAAAATCTAGCATATATTGTAGAGAAAGACTTAGAGCATTCCAAGAGCACC
Organism: Macaca fascicularis; assembly: GCF_037993035.2. Lineage (NCBI taxonomy): Eukaryota > Metazoa > Chordata > Mammalia > Primates > Cercopithecidae > Macaca > Macaca fascicularis. The sequence goes on from NC_088381.1 coordinate 59,230,812, forward strand.
AAGACAGAGGCAAGAAGAGAATAGGAATAGAAGATTCACTATTGAGAGGGTGAAATCAGGACAGATCCATGTGTAGGGAACAGGGAAAGAGACACTTCAAAACTGGGGCCAGGAACGACGGGGCCATTGCAGCTTCCTTTAACACATGGCGCAGATGGAGGTGAGGCTGCATGAGGAGCAGAACTGAGCTGAGCCCCTGTACATCTCTGCCCCACCCTTCCTTCCAGGCACACGCTTTCACTGAGTATCCTTTATTCACTGCCAATGTTACACTCAATTCAAAGTTTTTAAAAGATGGATAAAATATGACGGAGATTACCTTTTGGGGAAGTTAATGAGTAGGACACGACATGGGGTGGCAGTCCTCTGAGGCAGCTGATAATGGTCTTTCTCACGATCTGGGCACTGATTACACAGGTGTGTTTGCTTTGTGAAAATTCATAAGGCTGCACACGCTTATGATCTGTCCACTGTTCTCTACGTATGTTACCTAACAATAAAAAGCTTACTCCAGGCTGGGTGCTGTGATTCATGCCTGTAATCCCAGCACTTTGGGAGGCTGAGGCGGGTGGATCACAAGGTCAAGAGATGGGGACCATCCTGGCCAACATGGTGAAACCCCATTGCTACTAAAAATACAAAAATTTGCTGACCGTGGTGGTGTACGCCTGTAGTTCCAGCTACTCGGGAGGCTGAGGCAGGAGAATCACTTGAACCTGAGATGTGGAGGTTACAGTGAGCCAAGATTGTACCACTGCACTCCAGCGTGGCAACAGAGCTAGACTCCGCCTAAAAAAAAAAAAAAAAAAAAAAAAAAAAAAAAAAATCACCAAAAAAAGAATGCCTGCCCTCAAGGAGCTCTCTACCTAGGAAGGGAAGGAGAGATGAAGATTTGTCTCTTATTGTCCTGTTTTAGGCACTAAGAAACCCAGTGCAGTGCAGAGTAGACAGCATTTACCTTCTCAGTGCCCAGCATAGCAGGACACACATTCCATGCATAGGAAGTGCTCTGTGGGAAACTCCGTGGGTTTGTCCCCATTCTCCACGTGCCCGCACTTCAAGGAAAGTTCATACGTGAGGACACATTGTGTCCTTTTGCACTTTGCTTTTCACCCAAAGAGGATTCCAAACCCAGACCATTCACCAGCTGCAATAGATTGTGGCAGATGCTACTGGAGTAAAGAGGGACTTGCCCTTATGGGTCAGAGTGGCTGGCTGGTCTCTCCCTGACCCACTGGGCTGCCTGCTCATCATTATTGATAATGACTAACATTTAATTGAATATTTATTATGCATCAGCACTGAGCTTAGTTCTTTGCCAAATTAACTCACTTAATTGTCACAGCAACTCTACGGGGTAAGAACTATTTTTTTCCCCATTTTGCAGATTAGGAAGTTAAGTGTCATATGGTTACTAAATGGCAAAGCTTGGACTCAAATGTGGAGCTAGGCGACCTCAGCACTCATGTACTCAAACTCCAGGCTGTATTTCTGTTGGAGGAGGGAAGGTGTGGGGTTTCCTCTTGGCACATAAAGGGCCTGATCCTAGCGGAAAGTCAACAACGAAGTCTGGGACAAGGTTTGGCCATTTTGAGGGGCTTTAGTCCACAGATTGCTTCATAGTGTCTGCTGAATTTTTAAATAACTTCTTGTTGTGAGACTGCAGGCCCCAGCTGGGAGAGCCCCAAGGTCCTCTGACCATCCTGCGGGCAGTAGTCCAGGCTTCCAGCCTGTAGGCACTTTCCAACCACTACGGCAAGTCAGGCCATGGGGAGCTAATTTACGGGAACTCACTAAGTGCTCCACAAACATCATCCAGAGAGATTAATTGGTGTTTAAAATATGATTGCTTGGAGGTCCCTTGTTGATAGTTTGAAAAGGCAAACATGATAGGTGGGCTGCTCCATTGGCAGCTTTTGCGGCAGGCCAGGCTGAGGACAGGGCTGCCCAGACGTGACCCAATTACCTGAAAGTGGTCATTAGCTGCATCCATTATGGGCTGTGTTTTCCCGAAGTCTACCTTGGTTCCAGGTTTTCCAAAGTTGCAATCAATCCAAATTCCCCAGGACACCAAAGACCATTTTTTACATTAATGTTTGTGATATTTTCTGTCACTTTATAGGTTAAGTTTGCAAGCTCAGCATTCAAAATTCTGTTGGTTGTTAATTCACTTCAACAAGCATCTGTTACAGGCCTAGGGATGTTCCAGGTCCTGTGCCAGGAAGTAAGGATCATTAGAGAAAACATCACTCAATATGACCTCAAAGAGCTTGCACCCAAAGGATATGGACAGATGTATTGGTTGTATTTTGCACCAACCTAATATAAACTAAGAATAATGCAATGAAATATGTGTTAGAACAGAGGTGTGTTCAAAGTGACATGGCACCTCCAAAACAATGACATCTAACTTTGTGTGGGGTTTGGGGGAAGTGAAGGAAAGATTTGAGGAGTGAATGACATTTGAGTAGAAGGAAAAAAAACATGGAAGGACACACTGGCCTGCTCCCAGGATCCTAGCAGTCTGACATGCTGGGACTTTGGCTATCTGGGTGAGGAACTGGAGAAGAGGCTTACTAGTGCCATATGAGGGTCTTCACTTTATCCTGCAGGAAGTGGAGAATTTCACCTGGGGCACTTACTGGTGGTCAAGTTGTCATGGAAACCAATGGATTTTTTTTTTTTTTCTTCTAAGGAAGTCTTCTGGTTTACCTGAGATTAATATGTTCTATTCTGTAATATTGGATTTCTTAATTATAATGACAACATTAAACAGAGTTATATATATGTGTGGAAAGCTCAGGAAATGATTTGATTTGGAGATACAGATTTTGGAGTAATACAAATATACTTTTTTAATTGAAGCTGTTGGAGTGAATAAGCTCACCAAAGGAGATGTTATTTTAAAAATTAAAAGTATAGAGGAGGCTTGGGATTCAATAAAAATATGAAATACCTGGGAAAGTATCATATAAAAAATTATGCCACTTTGCTAAAGGCCAAAAAAGAAATTTAAGATATCAATTCTTTGCAAATGAAACTGCACCATTAAGGTCATCCCAACCAAACTCCATATGGTATTAACTTTTAAAATTTGATATATGTAATTCTAAAGGTCATCTGGAGCCCTGATTATTTTAAAATCTGTTCTGATACCCCTGAATGTCCCCAACACCCTTTCTAAGAGTCTGCCAGTCCAAAATTATTTTTATATTAATAAGATCTGTTGGCCATTTTCACTTCGATTCTTTCACAAGAATGGAGTTTTCTAAAGCCATACAACATGTAATTAAATAATCATTTGACAGTTATTAGAAGATGAGCTTGTATATTCACATTTTTTAATATTCAAATGTAGTAAGTTTAAAGAATAAATATATGCATTTTGAGGATTAACTCTTCATTCTCTGTGCTTTTACTGTGTTTTGCTGTGGTCTCACTATTTCTTATTTACTATTCCTCTATAATGACATTTATCATCCTCTAAATCGTTACTTTAAAATCTCAAAGTTTTCTTTGTGGCTATGCAAAAACCAACAAGGAATAATGCAACTTGTCAAATTTTGCAATAATACTTAAAAGATTTTTGAAAAAGTTTCTGAATTATGTTACCTAAAACTTATTTTAGAATTACATATTTTATTCAAAATAAAAGAAACAAACACTTATAAATTATTTGTCTCGTATTTATTGCTCATTGACTTGAAAAAGATTGGAAGATTTGCTTTCTCAACCTAGAGGTGCACCATCTAAGTCTAAAGATGCTAAAGACAGATGAAACAGATGTATCAGAGAATTCACTGACTCATGAAAAGGAGGAATCTATGCCAAAGAAACTGGAAAAACTATAAATAAGAAACAGAAATATGGCAAACATTGTTATTCTCTTGGCTTTAGAAATGTTAGTAATTTACCTTATTGTGCATGCGTAACCAAATATTTTCAAATAGGATTATGGTGCCTGTTAAGTATCTGCATCCTTTTGAGTCTAACTATTCAGTGTTTCAAGACAATGGAATTGAATATTTAAGTGTAGGCATGATGAACTCTTTGAAAGGCAGACATAGTGTTTTACAGCTTTTCAAGCCAGAAATGATAAAGCCACTAAAGTATCTTATCTTACAGGGTAAGTTATCCCATTGCACTGACTGAGAAGTGCAAACAATGATGAAAAGACTAATACTCTTTTATTGAACAGGACCAAGAACTTCAAAGACATTTTCTTTCTGAGTATTATATCTATTGATATATACCTATTGGAAATAAACTGAGAGATAGTTAAAATATTTGTTTGCTAAGGCATGTAAAATAAACACAATATCTGGCCTGTGTTTAGGAAAAATAAATAAATAAATAAACACAATGTAACCACTACATGTTAACATAAATTACATGATTTTTATTTTTAAAAAGCTACATTTTTCAAAACAAAATATTGGTAAGGACAGGGTTTTTTGTTGTTTTTTGTTTGTTTGTTTTCTACATTTTTGAAAATCTCTTCACTATCTGGTTTGATAGAAGACTGCTTGATTTTTTATATCTGATTCGGCATCCAATTATTGGCCTATGTTGTTTTAGCTAAAGTATATAAAGAAAATCTGACCTCACGCATACAAGTAGTTGGAAAAAGGAGGAGTCTTTTAATAGCCTTCTCAGGCAATTGTGGATACTCTTCTCTGATATTAAACCAATACTCGACAAATGGTAGTTTCTTAAAGGTTGCTTGCAATGTGTCATCTGAAATTATATCAAGGAAATTTTTGTACTGTATTGCAGTAAAATGTACTGGTCTATCTTATTCTTTAAATAAGTTTTTTATCCATTATTTTATAATGTTCCACATTGGTAATTTGGAAAATATTGGTTCAGCAAATTATGCAGGTCTTCAGAATGTTGGCATATTTCATTACACAAAATTTTTAAAATCACATTAATTAATATCATCATTGATATTGTGGCATCCCATGATTTCTTTTACTGACTTCTCATCTAGCAGGCATTTGGCAATGACAACTGTACATTGTAGGTAATGAAAACTCACAGTAGGAAAAAAAATTCAGCAAATGTGCAAGGACTGTTTAAGAATGTTCTTCATAACATTGTTTTCAAAAGACCAGCCTGGCCAACATGGTGAAACCCTGTCTCTATTAAAAATACAAAAATTAGCCAAGCATGGTGGTGGGCACCTGTAATCCCAGCTACTTGGGAGGCTAAGGCAGAAGAATCACTTCAACCTGCGAGGTGGAGATTGCAATGAGCCGAGATCACGCCACTGCACTCCAGCCTGGGTGACAGAGCAAGACTCCGTCTCCAAAAATAAATAAATAAATAAATAAATAAATAAATAAATAAGCCCATCTAATCCTCAACCATGAATAAGGGATTATTTCAATAAAATATGATGCAAAATAGAACAGAATATGGTGCAGCCACTGAAAACAACAATGATACCGATGGAGAGATGCTCATGACAAATTGTTAGCTGAAAACAGTAGACTCTAAGTTAATATGGATAGTATGAATCCATGTGTGGGAGATATTACTAGTATTTCCACATGCAGTCTTCCTTCTTTTTTGGGCAAGCAGCAAGCCTCCCTTTTCAGTTTCATTGAAACTCGATGGAATCACAGAACTAGCTCTGGTCGATGGGATGTGTGCAGAGTGACTGGTGTGACTTCTGGGTTGAGGAAGCAAAAAGCCAATGTCCAATACTCCAGTCTTTCTTTCTCTTCTCAGTAACCAAGAACCCTCATCCATGGTCCAGATGGTGCAGTCACAAGACAGTGGAGTCTGTGCTAGCCTGGCTCACTGAAAAGCCATGTAGAGCAGAGACCCTGCCAACCTGTGTTGGAAAAGCATCATGAACAGGAATAAATCTTTGTTTTATTAAGCCACTGAGAATCCAGAGTTAATGTATTGCTGCAGTAAAACTTAGTTAACATAAGCAATGTGCTATTTTATTAAATAAAATCACAACAAATGTGGTGTGTGAATACACACACGTGTGTATGTTTCTGTTTTCTTAGTACAATATCTGGAAAATTATATTCCAGGTTGTAGGTGGCGACTTTCTCTGGCTGATGGATATTCATGATTTTAATTTTACTCTGTATTCTGTTTCCTGAACTTTATACAATAAACATGTATTTCAAAATCAGAAACAGCAGAACTATTTCCATTTTGGTTAATAAAAAGCACATTGATAATATCTCAGATGAGAATTATTTCGGTCATTTATGGGCTTATGTCCATTCACGTTCATCTGTTATTAAGAGAAGATAATAATCCTCTAAGCACGCTTTTCTCAATAAACAAGCATATCACGTTCGGGTAAGAACACATTTTCCTTTTGGACCAGTACTGAGGAGGGACTACAATTGAAATGAGAGTGCCACATGGGTGGATGCCAGATTGGGCAGTCCTTGAACACCAGAGTACAAAAAGAAAGACCTTGAAAAGGAGAAAAGAGAAGGAGTGGAAGGAAAGCATGGGCCCCCTGACCCACCGTCCTGACCATGCCCCAGCCATGTTCCCAGGCAGCTAGTGTTGCTGCTGGAAACGCAACAGAACTGTCAAAATCCATGAAATCAACTACATAAGTTAGGTTTCTGTTTGCTGGTGCTTGTTCATAGTATATTATTCATTCTGTGACAGAGAGAAACAAAAGAACCGTATCTTTTTCAAGATACGAAATCAAAGCAGAGACTTGGATGCCGTTTCATGAAGAGTCCTAATGCTTCCTCGCCTGTATCTGTGCTTGCCTGGCCCCTTCCACATGCTCCAACAGATATATCTTTAGTATAAATATGTCCCAAATATTGCATGGAACATATTTAAGTGAAAAATTAATCTGTTGTTGATCTGAAGTTTAAATTTAACTAAGCATCCTATATTTTTATTTGCTGTATCTGGCAACCTTAAAAAAGAGAAGATATGTTGTACTTCCTGTTCCTGACAATGGCACCCCAGACACACTTCTTCACCCTAGCAGCCACAGTCTATTCTAGAAGAAGCAACTGTGTCCAGTGTGCATTGTATGCAATGCCTCCAGACTCAGCCTCATTTCCCACCCTCAGCAATGCCAGCACCAGCTAGTTAGTGCCCCCTCCTCAGAAGTCTGGGTCCCAGCATCAAGGATCCTCCTCCAAGTTCAGACACACTGTCCGCAGCCGATCAGTGCCCCCTTCACAGAAGTCTGAGCTTCAACTCGGAGATGGTTTCAACTGCTTCCTCCTGTTCCCCCAGCCTTTGGGATGGCAGTTGCTTCTTCCAGTTGCTACTTCTTGATACATTCGTATTTTCTTTTGGCCTTTTTAGTTCTTTAATAACAAATGACCAACCACCTGAGCTCCATCTCCTGGCAGATCAGTGGTGGCATTAGATTCTCATTGGAGCAGGAACCCTATTGTGAACTGTGCGTGCGAGGGGTGTAGGTTATGTGCTCCTTATGAAAATCAAATGCCTGATGATCCCCCCACACTCATCCATGGAAAAACTGGTCCCTGTTGCCAAAAAGGTTGGGGACTTCTGGCTCAGAGTGACACAGACTTATTGTCTTATAGTTCCAGGGGTCAAAAGTCTAAAACGACTCTCCCTGGGCCAAAATCAAAGTGTCAGCAGTGCTGCCTTCCTTCTAGAGCAGCAGCCCTCAAACTTTTTGGCAACAGGTACCTGTTTCGTGGAAGACAATTTTTCCACAGACCAGGGTGGGGGGATGGTTTTAGGAGTATTCAAACACATTATATTTATTATGCACTTTATTTCTATTATTATTGCATTGTAATATATAATGAAATAATTATACAACTCAGCATATTGTAGAATCAGTGAGAACCCTGAGCTTGTTTTCCTACAACAAGATGGTCTGGTCTGGGGGTGATGGGAGAAAGTGACAGATCATCAGGCATTAGATTCTCGTAAGGAGTGCCCACCTAGATCCCTCTCATGCACAGTTCACATAGGGCTCATGCTCCTACGAGAATCTAATGTCACTGCTGATCTGACAGGAGATGAAGCTCAGGTGATAATGAGAGGTGCTATAAATACAGACGAAGCTTCCCTCACTCGCCCGCCTCTCACCTCCTGCTTGTGCCATCCATTTCTAACATACTGGCCCATGGCCCAGGGGTTGGGGACCCATGTTCTAGAAGATCTAGGGTCTAGGAGACAATCTGCTTTCTTGCTTTTTCCAGCATCTAGAGGTTGCCCACATCCCTTTGTTCCTGACCCACATCATTCTTCACATTTAAAAATTTTTTTGTAATGATAGAGTCTCGCTATGTTGCCCAGGCTAGTCTCAAACTCCTGGCTTCAACTGATCCTCCAGCCCTGGCCTCCCAAAGTGCTGGGATTACAGTGACCCACATCATTCTGACCTCTGCTCTTGATATCACATCTCAGACTCTCTTACTTCTGCCTTGCACTTTTAAGGATCTTTGTGATCTGGGCACTCCCAGATAATCCAGGATAATCTCTCCATCTCAATATTTGTAACCTCAATCACATATGCAAAGTCCTTTTTGCAATATAAGGTAAACATACTCACAGATTCCAGGAATTAGGATGTAGATCTCTTTGGGAGACATTATTCTGCTTACCACAGGGACCATGAGAGAGCTTCATGTGCACCAGTCCCTTTGACTAACTGAAGTGGAGGAGGGTTGATTCACCTGCTTGTGAAACCACCTTTGCAAAATTTAAAACTGAGAAAATGATGCCAGAGAAAGAGATCTGACCTAACTGACTCCATCTTGCTTCTGACCTTCAAGCTGTCCTTGTTCATTCCTGGGCGTAGGCTGAACTAACTTTGGGAGGAACTTAGATTATAGTGTAACTTTGAAACAAAGATGATTAACAGCCCTTTCCCAAAACAAATCTATTTTGTGCCTGAGGACTAGGCTGCCTTTGAAGGGATAACAAATTAGCCACAAGATTAGAAATTAGAGGCCGGGAGCAGTGGCTCATGCCTATAATCCCAGCACTTTGGGAGGCTGAGGCGAACAGATCATGAAGTCAGGAGATAGAGATCATCCTGGCCAATATGGTGAAGCCCCGTCTCCACTAAAAATACAAAAATTAGCTGGCAGTGATGGCACGTGCCTGTAATCCAAGCTACTCGGGAGGCTGAAGCAGGAGAATCCCTTGAACCAGGGAGTAGTCGGAGGTTGCAGTGAGCCGAGATCGCGCCACCACCCTCCAGCCTGCCGACAGAGCAAGACTCCAAAAAAAAAAAAAAGGAAGAAATTATGGCTTTGGAGTCATGCAACCGGAGGCTGCAAGATTCTGAACCTCCCTGAATTGCTCCTGGCGATAGCATCACTATTATAAAAACTAAGATCGGTGCTTGAGATATTTTGCAGACCCTGTCCTCGATGAATCAGTTGGCACCACCCAGATCAATACACTGGCTCATATGGTCTTGCGGCTCCCACCCAGCAACCGACTCAGTACAAGAGGGCAGCTTCAACTCCCTATGATTTCATCTTCCACCCAACCAATCAGTACTTCCCATTTTCCAATCCCTTACCCACCAAATTAGCCTTAAACACCCCAGTCCCTGAGTTCTCTTGGAGACTGATTTGAGTAATAATAAAACTCCAGTCTCCTGTACAGCTGGCCCTGTGTGAATTAAAGTCTTTCTCTATTGCAATTCCCCTGTGTTGATAAATCAGCTCTGTCTAGACAGTGGGCAAGGAGAACCTGCAGGGTGACCTATGATTCTTCAGATAACTCCAGCATGAGGTGGCAGTTTCCTGTGGGTTATCTTTGGTTCCACCAAGGGTGACGATGGAGAGCAGTATGGAGAAGCTGGCCCACGTGATCAGGACAGGTCATATCAACAAGCATAGTAAGGGGCCGTCTATCCCAATGTAACACATTTACAACACCCACTGTATTGGAAAGGTCCATCTTTAGCCATTAACCCTGGGAACTCAAGGTAAGCAGCAAATGACAGGAAAGATACAAGTGGAAGGAATAGTTAAGGTGTGAGTGGGGTGCTGTGGAGGAACTATTCTAGCATTTCAGTTCTGCCCTGGAGTGTTGCTGCTGCCAGAGCCCTGCCCCAGAGGACAGACGTCCTTCCATAGAGAACCAACCAGGAGAGGAGCCAACTGGCAATTTGGTACCCTTAAACATTTTATTATTGTAACTTAGGAGCCAGGACTTCTGTTCCAGAACACCTGCCAAGTTGGCCAGCAAGAGAGGTTTTTCTGAATATGCTAAGCCAGAAAAAGCAATGTCCATTTGCTCATGTGACCCTTTGTCTGACAGCTTTAAGAAGCACCAGAAGTCAATTATCTGAAACCTAATTTCCCAAATGAAGTAATAAAGGGACAGAGAAGGTAATTCACAGTTCCTGTGCAGCATTTGGGAGAGAGGTCAAGAACACAAACCCCAGGCCAGTCACATCCTGGCCACCATTTATATCTTCCCAAACCATGCTGCCATTTCATGCATGGTGAACCTTCCAGGCATGTGGTCTGGGGGGCTTGCAAACAGCTGTGTAAGCAAAAAAGTCCATAAAATGGCAAAGTCATTTTCATAACACACCTTGCTTCCTTATAGACATGTTTTAAATTCATGGCAGTGTCTCCAATATTTCTGCTATCTTTAACTGTTGTTTTGCCACTCTCTGATTTTCCAAATGATGAAGTGGTCTCAAAGGGGTGAAGTGATTCCACGTTTATTGGACTTTATGAACTTGCCATTGTGGTTGACTTTGGGAGCTTTGCAAAGATGGACAAGAAGTGGTTCCTGCCTTCACAGGACTTCCCACCTGGAGAACTACAGGCGTGAGTAGAATATGAAAATAAAAGCTGTGCATGCTACAAGTGGAGAACAGATAAAGTGCAGAGTGTTTGGAGCAAATATAACTCCTGGACAGGAGGAGAGGCAATGTTTCCTAGAGAAGGTAGAGTTTGTGCTGAGCACAGAAAGAAGCAGCGATGGATGGGAGAGCAAAGGCATAGATGCAGCAGAATCAAGGTTTTGTTGGGGGGAACAATGAACCTCCAACTGGGTTGGAATATCCAGATGATATCGGGTGGTAGAAAGAAGAAAGCAATCAACGAAATAGAGTGTATGAGTTTTACTCTAAGGAACCTGCAATCATCAAATGTACACATGTGAAAACAGAGCCATAAAGGGTCAGTGCCTGAGAAAGTGGGTTGTGAGAACTGAGTGGATGAGAAGCACAAAGGCAAGGAGGTAACCAAACAACAGATGGGACTGGGGAGAACAGGGGTCTGGATCTGGGTTTTGAAGGCGTTGAGTTGGGTAGAGTGTATGTCTTATTTATGGACAAGTTGGCAGCCTGAGCCCAACTTTCTGGGGTGTTCCAAAATCCATGAATGCACAGTTGTTCTATGACCCAAAAAGTTCCAGAAGGCTGGCAGGTGCCTCAAGGTTCCCTTACAATGAAGCTGGCCCATGGACTAGCAGATTTAAAAAGGCTCCTAAATACCCAATACCATGTTTTCCGATGGCTCCCATGGGAGATGCTGTGCTTGCTCCGCATTTATTCCAACCTCTTTAATGTGTCTCCTGGACTGCAAAGTCTGAAAAGCTAAAACCAATCCCCATACGCCCTTGCAGCCAGGGTTCCACACATTATGTTCCCCCAAGCAGTTCTACACTAGGGTGAGAACTGACGAAGAAAACAAGTTAAGTAGGGTGAGTGGGCAGGAGGACCAGAGGACATCCATTCTGTGGATGCAAGTTATCACAGCAAGGTCCTGGGGAAGGATGTCCACTGGTAACCTTCAGTGACAGCAAGGACAGCAGCTTCCTGGACAGCTCCACCCTGCAGTGTGGTTTTAGGAGTTGCTCCTGAACACTTAGTCTGGAGTCTGTTCCTTAAGCCCTTCCAATTTTCAGTAACCCATTTACTACCTAGAAATATAACCCTTTCTGCTTAAACTAGCTAGAGTCAAATTTACTTTCTGTAACTGGATCCTGACTCATATAAGAGCTAGGAATGTCTCCTATTAGCAAAAGGGCATGTGAAATGTGGTCACCTGAGGCCTCAAAGCAATATGCTATAGTAGGTCATATAATGGTCCCCAAAGACACCCATGCCCTCATCCTCAGAACCTATGAATGTGTTATCTTACACAGTAAAAGGGGCTTTACAGATGTGATTAAATTAAAGATCTTAAAATGTGGGCATTGTCCTGGGTTAGCCACATGGGTACCTAATGCAATCACAAGGCTTCTTGTAAGAGGGACACAGGAGGGTCGGAGAAGGAGATGTGAGGACAGGAGGAGAGGTCAGGGAGATGTAGGGCCATGCATCCAGGAGCTGGATGCTTCCAGAAGATGAAACTGGCAATGAAATGGATTTTACTTTGAAGCCTCCAGAAGGCACACTGCCCCTGCCAACAATTTGATTTTAGCCCTGTAAGATTCATGGCAGACTTCTGACCTCCAAAACCATACGGCAGAAAATTGTATTGCTTTAAGCCTTTATATCAGTGGTAATGTGTTACAGCAGTAATGGGAAACTAACAAAGGTGGCAATGGGAATCTGCCCTATGGCTGCTGAGAAAGTCACCTTGCCCTTTTGTATTGGTTTCTTAGGGCTGCTGTAACAAATTACCACAAACTAAATGGCTCAAAACAACCAAAATTTATTTTCTCACAGTTCTGGAGGGCAAAAGTCTGAAATCCAGGTGTTGGCAGTGCCGCACTCCCTTCAAATGATCTAGGAAATGATTTGATCCTTGGTTCTTCCAGCTTCTGGTGGCTCCTGGCATTCCTTGGCTTGCAGTTGCATCACTCCAACCTCTGCTTCTGTGGTCACGTTGCCTGCTCCTCTTCTTTGTGTCTTCTCCTTTGTGTGTCTGACTCTAAGACATGTTAAATCATGTCTCTCTTATAAGGCATTAATTGCATTTAGGACTTACCCAGACAATCCAGGATAAGCTCCTCCTTTCAAGATCTTTCATTTAATCACAGCTCTTATCAAATAAGGGATATTCACAGGTTCCAGGGTAAGCATATCTTTTGGAGGCCTCCACTACACCTTGGCCCCTAAGATCTAGGAGAGGGTGGCCAGGTGACATTGAGGGCTCAGGAGGCCCTGAAAGGCCTAGCTCCGGGAGAGCCTTTCAGGACAGCCTGGCTTTCCCGGCATCATCTGGAGCTCCACTCACTGCCCTCTAACCCATGGCCTGGGGGGAAAAGCAGCAGGGTGGCAGGAAGGATGACTGGAACGAAAAATAGGATTTGGGGACAGGGTGAGCAGGGCCTGGGTCAGTTGGAAACCTTTGGCTATGTCTCCTGCTAAACTCCTGAGAAATTATTCAGAGAATATTAATGGCATTCAGAGATTCTTGGAAATCTAGCAGGGACCCACACTCAAAAACTCCTAAGATAGAACACTTAATAAGAGACCCGAAGAAGCTGGATGGGAGCTGGGAGGTGCGGCGGGAGGAAGCGCATGACATTTTCTCTTTGAAACCAAATTCTAGGTGCAGTAAAAATACTCTGGCAGATGAGTGGATGCCAGGGGAAGAAAGCAGGGGGAAGTGCAGGGTGACTGCTTAAATGGGTGTGGGATTTCCTTTTGGGACGACGAAAATATTCTAGGACTAGGTAATGGTTATGGTTGCACAGCACTGGAGATGTACTAAATGTCACAGAATTATACACTTTAGAATGGTTAAAATCTTAAACTTTAAGTGTATGTATTTTATCACAATGAAAGAAAAAAACACTCTGCCCTTATGGTTGGATTAGAGCAATAAAGCCAAATTATCTAGACATCGTGTATCCCTTTAAACATCCCTCAAAGGAAGCTGTGTTACCTATCACCCCCTTCTGCCCCAGAGCAAAGCACAGTGGCCCTGGGTGAGCCCGAGACTCAGCATGGGAAGCTCAAGAACGGGCATGATCAGAAGCAAAGCCTGCGGCCAGGTGAGGCCGCCCAAACCACCCAGCAGCATGGAGCAGCCCTTGCTGAAAGTCCATCCCTGGCAAGACCCACATGAGTCCTAGTGGTAGAAATATTTAGTCCAAAAGGCTCTTGGACTCTTCAAGCTTTAATAATCCCTGCCCTGTGCCTGCCTACAGGCAGGCGCTAAAAGTAAATCAGAAAGACATGGAACTGGAGGACAGAAACTTCAGGGCTTTGCTTTGGACAAGAGAAGAAAAAAGGTGCCTATGACTCCTCTCTCTCCTCCAGAGATGGCTAGAAGAGAAGCTCTGCTCAAGAAGCTGCTCTGCTCCTGCTGGTTCTCTGCGCAGCTAAGGGGAGTTTCAAGGACAGATGTCTGTATTCCTTCAGTGAGACAAGGTCTGTAATGACAATCACTGCAAAAACTTAGGAGCTTATGATGTGCCGGGCTTTCTGCACAGTGCTTAATCCTCTTTAATCCATCCTTTGAGGGAGGTCCACCCTAATGTCTGCCCCAAGTTTACAGAAGAGGAAACAGGAGCCCCTAGTAGTTAAGGGCTGTTTCCCATATGTCACACACATAGAAAGCTTCAGAGACTGAACTCTGAACAGCTGTAGAAAATGTAGAAAAATGGGGGGTAGAAAATGAGGTGAAACAGCTCTTGTAAAGAGTTAAAATATTTGTATATTATGTTGTCTTTGGGGAAAAGGTGTTTTTGCTTTTTTGTCCTTTATATAAATTAAACTATAGCTGGAATTAGACGATATAGTTATGTTTGTCATGGGTGGTGGGAGTGTAGGTTTGAGAGGGAAGCATGAGGGAATGTATCTTCACTTCACACTGGTAGAGAGACTTCTAAGGCAATGAGACCTAGAATACTAAAGCCTGACTGGACAGTCATGCCGAAGGCTCCTAGGGTGTCACTCTAGGACCTAAAATGAATACTCCCCAGGTCCAGGCAATGTTATGTGGATGGTTGTGCTCTCCATTTTAGTGGAGAAGAGGAGCTGATTCTTGGAGACAGCACTCCTAGAGGATTGGAGGCCTAAGACAGCAAGACAAGGTTAGGAAGGGAGAGGTGCCCACCAGGGGACTGCTGTAGAAGGAGTACATTCCCTTTTGCTCTGGACTTTGAAAACAGTCACTTTTTGAACCTTGTATTGAAATACCACCTCCTTACAGAAAAGTGTACAAACTGTGAGTGTACAGCTTGATGCACTTTCACAAACTAAATTTATTCATGTAGCCAGAACCCAACCCAGAAAAGAGAGCAGGGCCAGCACTTCTGAGGCCACTTTATGTCTCCTTTCAATTGCTGTTACCCTCCTACCTCCACCACTGCCTTGAACTCTAACACTAAAGATCATCATGTCCAACACAGAACTTTGCATACATGGAATCATATAGTAAATACTCTTTTCTAACTTCTTTTGCTCAAAATATTTTTTGTAAGATTCATCCATATTGTTCCATGATATGTAGTTACAGTTTGTTCATTTTTGTTGCTGCATAGTATTTATTTCCTTCCACAAATATAGCCCAATCCATGCACTCTACTGTTGATGGACATCTGGGTGCTTTCCAGCTTGGGGCTACTATAAGTACTGCTACAAACATTCTTATAAGAGTCTTTTGATGAACCTTGTATGTACTTTTTAAATTATATTTTAGTATCCAGTTTTAAGTGGATTTTCCCACATAAATCGGGAAAGTCCTAAAAACTGGATACTAAAATATAATTTTAAAAATACGTACTTGACAACCTCATCCCCAAACCTGCAGTGAACTCTCTTATATATGCATCTATTGAATTCAAAATCTGAAAACAGCAATTAAATAAAAATAAAATCCCAAATGCCTATCAACAGTAGAATAAATAAATATCTGTTGGTATATTCACATAATAAAATGTGATGCTATCTTATGGGGCAGAAGGGACTAAGGGATAAGGAAATAGAGGAACTGAAGCTTCCCTTTGTTATTCCTTCCCTGAGACCACCATAGCTGTAGCCACATCACATTAAGGAAACAGTCCTCTCCCCATTCCAGACAGCTGTCGATGGCAGTCTTTGTGCATTAGCAAAGATGATAAAGGCCCTCAGCAAGAGCAACTGGGAAATTCAGGTTCAGAGTAAAATCACACCAGGGTCAAGTTCACACTCTCTCAGAGCAGAACTGCCCACATTCTTTTCTCCTTCACTCTGATTTTGTGTTTTAGTAAGACAATTTCCTATTTTAATGCAAGCCATTACACATCTGCTGAAGAAGTGCTCTCTGAGATAGATGCCCATTTTCAGGATTATACTTGGATGAGATAAACATGAGAAAGCTTAGGAGAACCCATGCTCATGAGTGAGAGGGAGAGGAGAGAGAAAAACAGAGAAAGAAGGAGAGAGAGCGAGATAAGGAGAAGCTGCCCCATTAAATAGAGTTAATCAGATCCTGAAAATGGGATTTCAACAGCTGTTTCCACACCTATACAAATGAGTGACTTGTATGCCTACCAAGATGTTCTAAGCCTGCCATCCACTGGATCACATAAGTGAGAGGGATCCGGAAGGGGAATCCTTGGTTTGTATTTAACCAGCCTCTCCTCATTTAAGTTTATGTGTTAGGAAACCTTGTGAGGCTTATGAAATGACTCTGTGATATAAATGAGAACTTCTGTTTCCAAATCAACAGCTGGAGGAGAGAGCCTATAAGGTTTGAGAAACAAAATTGAAAAGTACTCTGAACATCTCAGAGCTCTACGAAAACACACATTAATACTGATGGCTTTTCAATAAATGCTTGTGAGGGAACATCTCTTTAAAGTAAGCCAAACTGCCTCATTTCAGATAATTTTCAACATTTCCTCTAAACTTTAATTCCCACCCACCTAGAGAAGAAAATAGAGAAAATTGTTTTCCAGGAATAAATCTCAACCTGCACCTTCACTTTGAAACAGTCACTGGGACCATCATCAGGGAGATTATAGCGAGGTTTCTTGGTGTTTTTTACACAGATCAATTTCACCATGAGAACTAAAGCATATTCCCCAGGGAACGTGCTCCAAGTAATGCTGCAGGGTTCTTTTCTTCCCTAGGAAAGACGAATGATTAACGGCAAAGAACATTTTCCTCTTTGCCACTGGCTGTGTTGGAAGTTCTGAAAGTCAGCCTAAACTGATTACTTTCCAATTTAACTGGTGTATTTTTGCATGTTTGTTTTTAATCTGTTTCCCAGGTATCTCACCTGAGATTTTGTCAGTGTGTTAAAGAGACCAGACCAGGAAATGAACAAGATCCCTTCAGTTCCACTGTGGAGACAGTGAAACAAGGAGCTGGGGCTGCAGAAGCTGCCTTATCCTTGTTTCTCTGAAGATATGAAGGACAAACCTGCAAGCCAGAAGGAAATAACATCCCAAATATAATCAAAGCCACGTGACATTAAAAGTGAAATAGTTAAACATAAATACCTCTGAAATGTTTAATGGTGTCATCCAAAACCCGTGGGTCTGTTGAGGCTTCTGTCTGAAAGAGGATTCGTTTTCAGCTTGTATCAGTTGGGATTCTAGAGAGAAACAAAACCAATAGAAACAAAACAGATTTGATAGATAGATAGAATGTGTGTGGAGAGAGAGAGAGAGAGAGAGAAAGAATGTGTGTGGATAGATAGAATGTGTTTAGATAGATAGATAGATAGATAGATAGATAGATAGATAGATAGATAGAATGTGTATGGATGGATGGATGGATAGATAGATAGATAGATAGATAGATAGATAGATAGATAGATATAGGTATAGAGACTGAGAATGAGATTTATTATAAGGAATTAGCTTACACAATTACGAAGGCTGAGAAGTCCAAGTGAAAAACTCAGGAAAACCACTGGTGTAAGTCCAGTGGATAGAGAATCAAGGGAGCTGATCAGGTAAATTTCAGTCCAAGGGCTGCGGAAGATGAGATGAGTTATTCTAGCTCAAGCAAACAGGCAGGAAAAGAAAGGGGAGAATCTCTACTTCCTCTGCCTTTTTGTTGTATTCAGAACGCACATAGGGGAGTCCCATCCCCTTTACTGAGTCCACCAATTCAAATGCTAATCGCATCCAGAAACATCCTCTGAGACACACCAGAAATAATGTTTAATCTGGGCAACCCATGGCCCAGTCAAGGTGACTCTTAAAAGTAGCTTTCATAGATGAAATCTGAAAGTTACCATTTGCACTAAAAAGAGTGAGAAAAATACCCTCCTTTCCATCATAGCAGCACAGATGGACTATAATAATAGGCTTCTTAGGAAAACATACACAGACATAATAGAGATAGAAACCAGCAGGTGTGTTTACTCACTGATTCAGCAAAACTGCATTGAGTGCCCACCCTGTGCCAGACACTGCAGTAGACACTGTATACAGCTGAGAATGAAACAGACCAAGTCCTGCCCTTGTGGAGCCCAGAATGGTGGCGAGACAGATAACAAGTGTAATGCAAAACCAGTGAAGCAGGTAAAGAGGAACTGCGAGATTGGATGGAAAGGCCAATGAAGCCCTCTCCAAGGAGTTGACATGACGAGGATCTAAATGATATGAGTGAACAGCTAACTTGAAGGAAGTTCATCCCAGTCAGAGGAAATGGCAAATGCAAAAGGCCAGGGCAACAACAAGCAGGGCACCGCGCTGGTTTATTGAGTACCTGGAGAACACTGAAACATGAAACTAAAAGAAACTCTATTCAGATGACAGGAAAAGAAACTATTTTGGCCACATCTGACCCTATGTTTTTATTGTGGTTTTTTTTAGAGGGTAGGAGTTAAATATGAAGACCAGAACCCAATCCACCCAATGGAACCCAAATGTCATTCTGTAAATGGCAGCAGAAGTAGTAGGGGCCTAATTGATTTAGATGAACCAATCTCTTTTCACTTAATGGGTGACCAGCTGGTCCTAGATTGCTTCAGACTCTCCTAATTTTAAAACTGAAACTTCCACATCCCAGGACTTGCCCTACTTAAGGTTGAGTACTAAAGAAAAGGCCTCATGAAGTGTATGAATATGTTCCCCAATAGAATGAAAAGAAGAAGCCAAAGTCAAAGGGAAGAGAATGAGTTTTTAAAATATTTTTAAGAAGAAGTAGAAGTAACTTTACAAAGTATCTTCTTGCTGTTCTTGAAGAATAAAAAAAAGAATTAAATACTACATACAAATGTAAAAAAATCCTTGAAGCAAACAAATATAGTACAAAAATATTAATTTAAAATTCATAAAACAGATATAAAATCCCAGATTGTATGACGAAAGACAAAGAAATGTAGACAAGGAATAATTCATTTATGACTTCAATTTTTTTTCCAATCAAAATACCTCTTCAGGGTTTGTTACAAGGAGGTAGAAAAAGAGCCTTGAAAAATGATTATAAAATTCATCTGAAAGGAAAACCTCATTAAAATAGGCAATATTCTTGGGTGGGAGAAGTTTAAAAAAGTTTAAACTTGCATTGCTGTATATTAAAACATACTAAAAACAATATTGTGCTGACATAATAAAAAGCCACAGAATCAAATAAAAGGCCTAGAAATCATTGCAAGTACATTTAACAATTTAATACAAGATAAGTATAAATGGGTGATCTAATAAATAGTGCTTGGATAACTGACTAAATATTTGGTGAGGGAGGAGAGTTAGATTCCCTATCTTAAATCTTATACTGAAATAAAATCCACGCCATGAAATACAGAGAAAAATGTAAATGAATGAATGAATAAGTAAATTAAAAGAAAATGAAAAAGCAAGAAAATACAAGCAAATATTTACCTGATCTCAGAATGAGAGAAATTATTCTAAGCAAGCAAACCACAGAGCAAACCAAAAAGGAAAAGCTATTTAGATCTGATTCCATTCAAACTCAAAACTTGTTCGTTAATATATATTATTAGCAAATTGAAAAGTAAATAAAATACTGGGAACAAATACTTGAGCTATGTAACTGTAGGTTAGTAGCTTTAGTATATGAGGAAAACTCATCAGCTAGAGCATACCAAAATTATGGTGAAAAGACTGACAAAGGACATATACTGATAATTCACAAAATAATACAATTAAAAAGGCCAAAAATATTTTTGTGTCTCACTTTACTAGCATTCAAATAAATGCAAATTAAAACAATAATAACCATTTTCAGCTATCAAATGAGAAACTTTTAAAAATTATGTTATCCAGTGCTGGAAAGGATGTTGGAAAATTGTAATTCCCACATTACCTTTTTAGCAATATAGATCAAGACCCAAAAAGAAAATAATATCATTTAACCTCTCAATTCTACTTCGAAAAACTCAATGTATAAAAATTTAATTTTTATATATAAAATGTGGCACATATACACCATGGAATACTATGCAGCCATAAAAAAGAATGAGTTCATGTCCTTTGCAGGTATATGGATGAAGCTGGAAGCCATCATTCTCAGCAAACTAACACAGGAACAGAAAACCAAACACTGCATTTTCTCACTCATAAATGGGAGTTGAATAATGAGAACACATGAACACAGAAAGGGAAACATCACACACTGGGGCCTGTCGGGGAGGTAGGGGGGCAAGGGGAGACAGAGAATTCGGACAAATACCTAATGCATGCCGGGCTTAAAACCTAAATGATGGGTTGATAGGTACAGCAAACCACCATGGCACACGTGTACCTATGTAACAAACCTGCACTTTCTGCACATGTATCCCAGAACTTAATGTAAAATTTACAAAGAACAAGAAATTGGCCGGGCACGGTGACTCACGCCTGTAATCCCAGCACTGTGGGAGGCAGAGGCGGGTGGATCACGAGGTCAGGAGATCGAGACCATCCTGGCTAATATGGTGAAACCCCGTCTCTACTAAAAATACAAAAAAATTAGTCATTAGTCGGGTGTGGTGGCGGGCGCCTGTAGTACCAGCTACTCCGGAGGCTGAGGCAGGAGAATGGCGTGAACCCGGGAGGCGGACCTTGCCGTGAGCCGAGATCACACCACTGCACTCCAGCCTGGGCTACAGAACAAGACTCCGTCTCAAAAAAAAAAAAAAAATTTAAAATACATACTCACAAAATTTTGTATATAGGGATATTTAATGCTGCAACTTTTATAAAATGCTAATAACCATTATATGCATGCCACAATGATTATTTCTGGAAGATATAATTAAAATAGGTTCTTTTATTTTATTCTGTTTTATTTTATTCCTTGTGCTGTTATTTCCCAGTTTTCTTTCTATAAAAGTCTACTATTTATGAACCAAGAAAACGTCAACAAGTATTATTTCAAAAAACTACTGGCCTCAACTCAAAGTCCAACTAAGAGTTTGATTTGTACCACCCTATTTTGAACAAATCCAGCTGAAAAAGTCTAACTAATCTGAATTAGTCTGACTAATGAATTATGGGAAGTCTTATTGACTGCAGGGTATTCAGTTTGCCGAGAGTTGAGTAGACAAGCGAAGACGTCCCACTTGGTATGTTTGCAATATGGCAGGCATAAATCTTAGGTGGATATCAGTGAAGTGATTTTGCAAAGAAGTTATTAAATGAGGTGGGAATTTGGAAGCAATGAAATGGATTTGAGAAATGAGGAGAGATTTTGTATAAGTAAAGAATGCATCCTAAATCTTCCATGAAAGCTATTGCAGCGTAAAGGTCAGAAGAAATATGTGACGCGTCCAGAGCTGAGGAATCACAGACCCAAGACCAGGAGGTCAGCCTAAGCAGTCACAGGTATTTCTTCAACTCTAGGAACAGGTTTTTCTCCCTTGCAAAGAACCAGGAGTGATTGTTAATGGGTAGGAGAATCCCCTGGTTGTGTGGAACATTTAGAAACTCCACCTTACTTTAATTTTAATACTTAATTACTCCAAGGCAAGCACCCGAACCCCAACAGTAATACAAACACAGCTAATGGTTTTCACTCAAGATAATGGGTAAACAAAGAAAAGGTAAATATTTAAACAGTCCTTAAAAGGAAAGAAGCAGAACAATGAAGAAAAATGGAAAGAAGAAAAGAAGGAAGGGAAGGAGAGGGAGAGAGGGAGGGAGGGAAGGAGGGAGGGAGGAAGGAAAGAAGGAAAAGAAGGGAGGGACGTAGATGGGAAAATAGAAGAAAAGTCACACTGTTAATAAAAGTTTTAAAAAATCACGTGGAAAGTGAGGGAGGAATTGTACTCAGAGTCTGTGGAAATGAACCCTGGCCCTGGTTCTGGCTCTTGTATATCGCTAAGAAAATCACTTAACCCTTCCGGATCCCGACTGCTTCTCCTACAAAATAGGTAGTGTAGCAGGCAGGCTTAATAGGCTGTAGGGGAAAGTTTTAGAATGACTTAGAACAGAACTTAGGCAGTCATGATAATCCCTTATTTGTGTCCAACAGTAAGCAGAGCCATTTTACACACATGCTCTCATTTGAACAGGGGTGGACTTGGTGAAAAATTAAACTTCTCTCTCACTCACTTTCAACCACCCCCTAATGTTGTCACAGCCACAGAAAAATAGAGTTTTAAGTAGGGAGCAATCACACGAGCCAAATACTGCCAAGAGGGCTGAAATTGCTCATGACTTTAGCACAGTAATGACATTGATAACCTTGGCAGTAATAGCTTTAGTGGGTAGTGGGAGCAGACAGATTTCAGTGGACTCAGAGACAAATGAGAAATTTGGAAATGAGAAAATGAAGAGGGGGTGTGATCCACACTTTCAAATAGGTAAAAATTGTGAAATGCAGCTGTGTGAGTGGCAGATCCAGGGTCATCCAAAGGTGATTGCTGTTTTCTTTTCTTTTCTTTTTGGATGAGAGAGACTTGTACATGATCATAGGCCACAGAGAAGAGGATAGTAGCTAGGGAGAAATTAAAGGTCAGAAACAAGGGAGGGAATGAGGTCCCTGGCAAAATAGAAGTAGCATGTATATAAATCACAGACAGACAGAAAGAAAGAGAAGATGCTCTTGTAGCTAAGATAGATGGCCAGGGTAAATGCGGAAGGAAAAGACAGGAGGTTGAATGTGATCATGCTGATTGTCTCTTAAGTGGAAGATGAAGCCATCTGCTGAGAATGCATGTGTCGGATGGAAATCTAGAACATAGTGGTGAGGGTTTGCTGTAGCTGCTGATCATGATGGGAGAAGGATGGGACCAGATTTGCAGACAAGGTTTACAAAACAGAAACCTGTAGTTTTTGGTGACTTTTCTCTGCAGCTGCTTGCCCACTCATGTGAAAGATTACAAGATGGGCGATTGGAATAATTTAAGACGGAATCATACGGCATAGACACTATAGAAAGACAAAAAGCAGCAAAGACTTGGAAGGTAAGAGGGCTTAGAGAATGTTCTCTTTGGTTCAGGATAGATGGGAGAGAAAATGAAGCCAGGAGTGAGGTGACCATGGAGCAGGGGTGCAGAAGTGGAGAGAGTAATTATTTTAGTGTGCATGTGGCCAAACAGCAGGCTTTTAGAAATTTTAGCATGAAAATGGGAGTGAAGTATGTGGAAATGGAAAGAGTGAGGTGACAGGGGAGCACTGGAGTTTAAGATTCGAACTCTTTGAGTTTCCCACGACATTCTAATGACAGCAGTAGGCTCTCAGGATAATGGGGTTAAATTCCCCTTCACAAAGTCTCAATACTCATAGTAACCTTCCATTTCAACAACAACTTACATTTTATGACGTTTAGGACATTATCAGCAGGGTGATGAAAGGCAAGACAATCAATGCCAACTATACCCCACATTGGAGGTGATTCCTCAGAAGCCTCAACCACTGATCTTGTTGGTCCTTGATGAATCAATTTGCCCGACACCAGCATTCTAATTCCTTTTTCTAACACCTTAGTGCCAGGGAGCCAAAGTGTCTTTCCCATAGTCCAACACAAAAGCACACAGCTCACAACAGCATCCATAGATTCCACTGGCTACAGGAAGAATAAGACAACTCAATATGTCTTAAACACTACAGGAGACTACAAAACATCCCAAGGCCAAATGGACAGGTCTAGAGGACTCACTAAGATCACAGAAAATCGTTAAGCAACACAACTCCTAAGCAGGGAAACAAGGGAAGGAAGAAATGCAGGCAAAATTGCCAAGGTGAGTTTGAAATATCCTTGAAACAGTACGCTGGAAACATTTTAGAAATGATCTAAATGATCCAGACCCTGGGTCTGCCACTCATACGGCTGCCTTTCATAACTTTTTCCTGCTTCAGTTAATCAAATGGGTGGGCACAGCACACCCCGGCTCTATTTGAGGATCCCCCACCCACATTTTAGAAATGGAATCATTCTGGATGATGGCAAGATCTGAGGTAGCTCAGGCTATGGTTTATTAAGGAAGGAGGTGAAGGTCACTGGAAATGAGGAGGTCACAGAACTCTAAAACCGATGTGTTAGTGATGGAGTATTCAAAAAGTGAGGTTCCCCAGGGTTCTGATGGGGTTCAGGGTGCATGTCACATAGTCTAGGATTACTTTTATAGCTAGTAAATAATGGCACCAAGGAATGGTGTGAGCTTCATGTGAAAATGGATTTTTGCTCAAAATTTGGAAGAAGTGATAGACCAGCAGGGCAAGGCAAGTCCTCTCCAGCCAGCTTATTCTTTAAGTATAAAAAGCAGATCATCCTCCACTAGAGAGGGCACATTTGTTGAGAAATTAATATCCTTAGCGTAGATCTAAGCTTTGGTTAGGGCAAAAGATGGCCAGGTGCAATGATTCATGCCTGTAATCCCAACACTTTGGGAGGCTGAGGCAGGAAGATTGCTTGAGGCCAGGAGTTTGTGACCAGCTTGGTCAACATAGCAAGACCCCATTTCTACACAAAATCAAGACAGACATGGTGATGTCTGCCTGCAGTCATAGCTACTCAAGAGGCTGAGGCGGGAAGATTGCTTGAGCTCAGAAGTTCAAGGCTACCATGAGCTGTGATAGCACTACTGCACTCCAGCCTGAGTGACATCTCAAATAAATAAATTAAAAAGGCAAAAGATGGACAGCATTGGTGAGGAGGTATGAATTTCAGAATATGTCCCCAAAATAGCAGGGGTTCCAGAAGTTATGATGTATATATTGGAAAATTCCATAATGAAAAGTCAGGGAAGGAAGCCTGAAAAAGCAAGAACATGAGAGTATGAAAGAGGTGACCCAAAGGGGTCAAATTTTTATAGTGGCCTTCTGAACGAATTTGGTAAGCTTCATTCTTACAAAAATATCAGTGATTAAAATATTATTTTGGAAGGATCTGAATTTCTGTGCACCATTCTGAAGGTGCTTAAAAGGCGTTTTTTAGGCTGAATTTTCTCACTTGAACCTTTACAATGAGGTACAATGAGGTCTCTTAACTCATTTTTAAAATCTCCAGTCACAACCCCCACCTAAGTCCAGCCCACATACACTCACCAGAATCATTGTTCTAAAATATGAGTTCAGGACCCATCACTCCTGTGCTTGGAACATATCATCAGTTCCCCATCATATATTAAAGATAAAGTATAAACACCTTAAACATGTCATTTAGGACTCAGCATAATCTAATCTTACCTACCAGCCTGAGCTCCTCCCCATCTCATTAATGCCAGTCACAGTAGACTACCTGCCATGGGGAGGGGTGGAATAATGGACAAGGGTTCCAGCTCCAAAGGCTGTTTTGCATGGGTTGGAACCTCAGGTTCATCACATACACTGACTGTGTGACTTTGATCTAGTTAACCAGTTTTAGATGGTAATGATATCTACCTCAGAAGGTTGATTTTTAGGATTAAACGAGTTAATACAGCCACAGCACTAGACATGTGATCAATAAATATTAGTGATTATAGAACAAGTGTTCATATTTCTGAGATTTTACACCCTCATCTCTCTGCTGCAAATACTCTTCCCACCTTACCCATCTCAAAATCTTCATCTCTTCTCTCAAATCCCAACTCAAATATCACCACTTCTTTGAAGTTTTTGGAGTTTTTTCCTTTTCCTATCCTCCAAGTTAAAATTAATCACTGACTTTGTGCTCCCATGAGACTTATCCAGACTCAGAGCAATAATAGCATTGTACTTCAATTAACTGCTTCATGCAGCTCTATCTAGCATAAACCAAGAGTGGTCTTCCTGTTCTGCAAAGGACCACAGGCTAATTCAAGCTTCACAATCTTTGAAATACAAAATGACAAGGAAATGTTCATTCTTAAGCAGAAATAAAGAAACATCACTTGCCATGTTTTCAAGCAACAAGAAAAAAGCCATATGCTTTCCTGACTGCCAATAAGAAGTCCAATTAGTGTCTTACTAAAAATCTCTACATCCCTAGTATCTCAATAGTGCTTGACATTTGGTAGGTGCTCAGTAAAGGTCTTTTGGATCAGATGGAATGGAATAGAGTGAGATTGAATGGAATTAAATCTAGTTAGGTTTCAGGAAGATAGGGTGATCCACCATCCATATCCATCAAATCACAAGTCTTATTATCATAAGTTTCAATTATTTTGAAAAAACCTCTAAACTACACCACTAATAATACAAACATCTAAGATGCATTTTAATAAGCAACAGAAAGCTTATAATATCCCACTGCACTAGCCAGCAATATGTCCCTTTTCTTGCCAGTAATATTTTCAATGAAGAAAGTATCTACAAGTATTTCTAGCTCCCTTTATGTTATTAAAAGTACCAGTGTAACCTAGCAACCGCCAAGATACAGATATTAAAACAGACACTTTGTAATATATTCCAGTACTTTGCCATCCAGTTAGTGTAAATGTCTACATTTTAGTAATTACCCATCTCTTATTTGTAAGAATAATGGCATGCCATTTTCCCAATACCTTTTGCAAGACCCCTTCTTCTCTACTCCCTTTTTCTTCAATATTTTGACTGATTTACTCACATATGGAGGAAAAGAACAGGTTAGTTTAAAAAAAAAAATGAAGTGAGCATCATAAAGGGTGCTTTGATGAGCCAGGCATGTGGTGTGAATGAATACTTGACCAGGTCCCGCAATACAACTTGGACTTCTTTTTATAAACCTGAGCAGGGTACTTTATTAGCAATGGGAGGGCATCACTTTGATTGAAAACCTTTGCATCATTATGCAAAGAGTTACTGACACCCTTGTGATAAATGCCTTAGGTCAATTTATATTCTCACAATCTTTCAGTCTGAGGGCAAGAAATAGATTAAAACTGGCATGTAACCAAGCTATAGAGCAATGGAAAACAGACTCCTAAACGTGGGGGTTAAAAAGTGTCTTTAGAGTCATCTCAGCCATCCTCCCACGTGTGTTTGACAAGCCAACACCTAATACTTTGTGGTCACAGAGATCTCATGGGCAGGGTTTACTGCTACTAGAAGAAAGGGAAAGAGATCTAGGTTGAAGGTGGGTAGGGAAAACCTAGAGGTTTTCATTTCTGTGAAAAGCTTGGCTGTGAAGAGAAGAAAGCATGCTGGAAGTCGGTCCAGGCACAGAACAAGTCAAACAAGATCCTTTTTAACCCTCTACCCCTATAGTAGATATCTGTGGGCTTTTTTGTTTTTGTATTTTTAGACGGAGTCTCACTCTGTCACTCAGGCTGGAGTACAGTAGTGCGATCTCGGCTCACTGCAACCTCTGCCTCCTGGGTTCAAGCGATTCTCCTGCCTCAGCCTCCTGAGTAGCTGAGACTACAGGCGTGTGCCACCACGCCCGGCTATTTTTTTTGTATTTTTATTAGGGACGGGGTTTCACCATGTTAGTCAGGATGGTCTTGATCTCCTTATCTCGTTTTCCACCCACCTCAGCCTCCCAAAGTGCTGGGATTACAGGTGTCAGCCACGGCGCCCTGCCTAGCCTTTTTGACTCATGAAAACAGAAAGGTTGATGGTGCTTGGGAAAGAACACATGAAAGAGGATACAAAGCCTGCGGTAGGCTAGAGGGAGTGAAGTCAAGTTCACATAAGTAAAAAAATATAAGAAAATATTTTCCTAGACATTAAAAGGAAACGAATAAAAGTAATTGGAGATGGGGATACATTTCTAAAAATAAATTTTTTCACTTACTTGACTTTGATTAAGCTATACCTCTCTGCCACACACTGTCTAAAGTATTATGGATAAAACATAAAAATTCCCTGTGTCTGGTAGCAAGGAGAAGCCCAGAAAAGGAAAATCATAGTTGCAATAAGAAGATAAACAAAACAATAAAAGCAAGAGATTGAGAGCAAGTAGGAGATACTTAATCCATTCCTCAGTCAGGATGAGTTTCAAGGGGAGGTGCATGTTATGATGATAAAGAGGAAAGATGGTTGATGTTATCAGTAATAGGTTGTACATATTTCCTGGCCATCTTTATTTATTTTATTTTATTTTTTTGCAATTGAGAAGGATAAAACTAAGGAACCACATGTAAGCTTAAATTAATAGGAGTTGAAAGTATGATGTGATTGCTAAAGCCATTTGACAGCATCTCCTTCTGTGTCTTCTGCATCAGAATGAAGCAAGTTGCTCCATTCTATAGACCATATTTTAAGAGCACAGAATGATAAACTATTGACTCTAGAAGAAGGTGACCAGATGAGAGAATCTGGGCACATGTCATGCAAAGAGTGTGAGAAAACTTAAAATATTCTACCCTCAGATATATATTTCTTTGACATATTATGAAGTAGCTGCTGCCTGGCCAACAAACAGAAATGGCTTTGCAAAGCTGTCTGTTGTGGGAGAAAATTGCATCTGTAGAGAATCTCCTTTAATGCACCCCAAATTGCAACCCCTATGTGTACGTGGTGAGTCCTCCTGACACGGATTCTTACTGTTGCAGCTGTCACCATTCACTCCAGACAGTGCAGGGAAATGAATTCTGGAAGGACTTGAAAGAATTTAGCTGAGAGAGCTTGATCCTCAGCGGAGGCTCAACAGCAGTGTTTCCTCTTGGATTTATAAACCAGTGGGGTGACTGGTAGGAAGATCGATAATATGGGGCCTATTGTGACTGATGTTAGGGAACAAGGACCCTTTCCTAGATCCAGGAGAGATGGAAAGTCTGACACCTTTAAAAATCTGAAAAAAAGCCAGGCATGGTGGCTCACGCCTGTAATCCCAGCACTCTGGGAGGCTGAGGCAGGCGGATCATGAGGTCAAGAGATCGAGACCGTCTTGGTCAACATGGTGAAACTCCGTCTCTACTAAAAATACAAAAATTATCTGGGCGTGGTGGCATGCACCTATAGTCCCAGCTACTTGGGAGACTGAGGCAGGAGAATCGCTTGAACCTGTGAGGCAGAGATTGCAGTGACCCGAGATTGTGCCACTGCACTCTAGCCTGAAAACAGAGTGAGACTCCCTCTCAAAATAAATAAATAAATAAATAAAAATTAAAAAATAAAAAATAAACTGAAAAAAATAACATTTACCATCTATCTATTCTCATCGAGAGAGGCTTCATTTATGCAATAAGGCTAGGCAAGCTTTTTCCTTTCTCTCTCTCACAACTTGTCTTGCCACTAAACCTGACTTACCAACATAACCTGTTTCTGGCCATGCTCTGAGTCTGTTTTCTTTACTGTGGCCTCAGGATGGCATATAAGCTTCTGTATCTTATTGTTGGGTGGGTCTTCATTCTAAAGGCTCCTGTGCATACATGTTAAATAAATGTGTATGCCTTTTCTCGTATTAACCAATTTACTTCATGCCAGTGATTTTTTTCACTGAATCTTTAGGAGGCCAATGGCCATGGCCCACATGAGTGTCTTAAAAGTTGTCAGTGAGTTTGGCCTGGAGCAAAGGGGATGTAGAGGATCCTTGATGATGGGTAAATACAGATGTGAGCCTCTTCCACAAATCATCCAGTGACGCATTGGTTGGGAGATGATAGCATCAGATTCCCATTTTCAGGTTCTTTGGCACTAGTTTCCCACTGACTTCCAAATTGTTGCAGGATAACTAATCCCCCTGCTTCCACTCTGCAGAAACCTTAGTCCCTGGGTATGAACTTGTTAAGGTAAAGATCTCTACTCTTAAATTCATTTAAGAGTTCTATGCTTTCCTCCTCTCTTCTCACCCTTTTGGCCTGTACCTCCCTCTTTAAACTCCTTGTTCTACCCTGCCTGGTAGGCTCCATAAGGTCCTTGGGCTAGAGGAGAAGATGGACAAAAAGTGAGAATGAGCAGCTGGGATGAGAGTGAGAAGATGACATAGAGAGCGTGAAATCAAGACTGTCTCTTACCCCCTCCCACCCCATGGCTGAAAAACAAATGGGATCCTGACTGTTTCCTGAAAAAACGCTGCCTGCCAAGCCAGCACCATCTGTCATGTGCCCCAGGATCAGCTCCACTCTGCTGATGGCATTGGCTCGTGTCCTAGATAGTAAGTGCTAACTAAATACCAGGATATATAGGGTGGGGGTAGGACCCAGTGGGTATCTACTAGGACTAAAGATGAGGTAGATCATTTACACTGGAAGCAACCTCAGCCATCATGAGCTGGTGGAGTGGCACACAGAAGGATCTCAAATCTGTTGAGGGAAGACCAAAGTCAGCAGAGAAACCTAGGGAAGTGACAGAACCAAGGACCTAGAGATTGACAGTAATAGTACCCCATTGGATAAAAGTTGGCAATGACTTTGGGGAAATTGCGAAGTGATTGTTGCAAAAGACTGGTGGTATTTGCAGCTTCCTTTCACAGGTCTGTGGTGCATCTGCTTCAGTTAAAGAGCAAATAATTGGTATGCACCTGAGAACCAGGCATCATTCCCCATGACACCAGCCCATCACCCCTATTTAGCTTCTTCTAACAAGATCTTCCAGAATGACACAGATGAAATGTGTAAATGGTGAGTCCTGCCACACATTCTTACTGTTGCAGCTGTCACCAGTTGCTCCAGACAGTTCAGGGAAATGAATTCTGGAAGCGTTTGAAATAATTTAGCTGAGAGAACTTGATCCTCGGACGAGGCTCCAAAGCAGAGTTTCCTCTTGGACTTATAAACCAGAGGGGTGACCCGTAGGGAGATCGGTCATATGGGGCCCATTGAACTGGTGTTAGAGAACTAGGATACATCCAAAAGAAGGCAACTAAAAGAATGAGGAACATTTGAAAGTTCTGGAAATGTGCCCTTAACCTTCTCTAAACCAGAATTCCCTAGGGTAGTGATTCTCAGAGTTCTTGAGTCAGAATCACCCAGAGCAGGTAAATCGTGGGTCACCGGCTCCACCCTCATAGTTTCTGATTGGTTGCTCTGGGGGTGGGCTTGAAAATTTGCATTTCTAATGAGTCACCTGGTGATACTGCTGCTGCTTCTAGCAAAACAGGCTGGCCTGGAATATCTTTCCATGTACATTCTTCCTAGAAATTAGAGCTAGGACTAATAAAATAAGATTTTACTTTGGGTATGCCTGAAACAAAGAAGGATTAAAGTGCAAGCAGAATGAGAGATGGTCCCACCAAACCCTGGTGGGTGAGTAGAAAAGTGTGACAGGGAAGGGATGGAACCAAGCCAAAGGATATTATGAAGCCAGTTAACACTGTAGGTATCTAAAGAGTAATATTGCAGCAGAATTCTGGGAAACAGTGCTTCAATATTATCCTCCTTTGGGAAGGGGTCTCCAGAGGTAGTATTATGTGGTAACTCCTATTGGCCATTAGTTGAAGACTGTCCAGGAGGTGGTTAATTCCTTAGCACTCCAGCCTGCCACACTGGAGTAGCTGGCATGCCCTGACGATGCAAGGTCTGGTGGGATACAGACAGGATGCTGACAGTATCAGCTACTGTTAGCACTGGGGAGGAAGTTATAATTCCTACCATTTGCACTCTTCCACAATCCATTGACTTGCTTCAAGAGTCTAAATGTTCTCTACAGCAGAAATTGGGTCAATGAGTCACTGCATTGGGTTAAACATCTTGAAAATCTCCTCCACATGAAGGTTCTATTCTTGGATTATTGGTGGCATATTAGAGGGTTAAAGGAACACTAAGGATGCTTTTAGGGCGTTTTCAGGGAGGGAGGCATTTACAGTCACCTTTCCACTGATGGTCCTATCAATTAGATGTTCCTGTCTAAAACCTCTCAAACGCTCCATTTCATCTTCTGTGTTAGGGTGTTAGCTCAGCCCTGATCGTTTCTCACCTGCAGCTATAACATCCTAACCTGTAGATGTCACTCTCCTGCATCAACCACTTCCCAATCTCTCTCGATAAAATTCTTAGGAGAATATTCCAAGACTACTCTTGTTTATATCACTCTCTCCATCTCCAACCTCACATGTTCCTCCAGTCGCATAGGAAGCTGAAGCCACGGCACATTGAACTACAGGTGCTTAAGATTCACAAATAAAGCACTGTTCTACATAGCAGTCTTTGCAAATTTTGTTCCCTCCACCTCCAATACCCATCCTTATTTTGACCACCTTCAAGCATCTACTCTCCAGGAATTCAAAAGCTCAGAACCACTGACATTGCTCTATTTTATGGGATAAGACCACAAGTTTTATTTTTCACACCTATTAACTGCTTAATTGTCTTTGTTTGCACAGATCTGGTGGCAAGGAGCACTTTTTATCCTTCCTTATTGATAGTGCCACCTAGTGACTCTGCTGCATAAAGACCCTCCCTGGCTGCTTGGCATACCCTGTCATGCCACGTGACCTAGTCCTGTTGGTGGTTAACAACTGGTGATTGCAGCAGCCATGTTGGGGACTGCTGGCTTCCTACAGACAGCTCAGCTTCCCCTGTTCATATCTATTTTTATTAGTACAGGAGGAAAAAATAGCATCATCGGTGTTTTAAAATTGGAAACATGACCTATATATTCTTGGTTGCCCTAACCTTTCCTAGAAGGGGAGAAGAAAGTAAAATTTAATTTCAGAAACAACAGCTTTTCTCATCTGTGTCCTCAGCATTAATACCTCCAGGTTAATTAAGGACAATGAAATGTGGTTGACTCAAAACAATGTGGGAAGGAGGCAGAGAAGCTAGATTCCAGAAGTACAAAGCTTCCAAGAGGAAATTGAAGAATAAGATACATGCCTACAGCAGTCACGGGAGTTTTAAATAGCCGAATCTACTTAACGTGCAGGTTAAGCCTTCTGAACACAGCTTTAGGAAAGGGAAGTTTCTGTGGGGCCTGGGAAGCCAACCCAGGGGTTCTAATCCAGCGCTTGAGATGTGGAGACCTTAGTCATTGCCTGCTTCAGGTGACCTTAAGCAGGTACTCTAGTGACAAAGCAGGAAGGACACAGCATTCTAACTTCTGTAGGGCACAGCATTAGAGAAAAGCATAGATGCAGCCCCCAGCAAGGTGACACCCTTTGATTCTGTCCTTCTTTTGTCCTCTGTTCCTATCTTGATGCTACTATCTCAGAGGCCTTTTGATCCTGCATCATTTCCCTGTGTTTGTCTCTAGTGTAGAAGTTCAGCCCTAGCCAATTCTGAGCCAATGAGAATCTGACCTGGCACCCATAGAGGAATCTGACCCAGCCAGGTCCCCGTGACCCTGGCACGTGCTTCCGGTACTGGGACTTCACCAAGCCAAAACTTCCCTCTGGTTGCCCCCCAAGTGCCTGAGTGGGATTCAGCCTGCCACCTGGTATCCCCCTTGTCAGATTCTGGAGCCAGTCTGCACCTGGTCAGAGGCATATCCCCACAAAACTCCTGCTGGTCCAGTCTAAGACATCAAGGAGACAGGACCAGACCCTGCCACCAGGAAGACGATGCTGTGAAGCCTCACCATGACAGCCCACTAACCTCTCTTGAAAATGGCTTTCTTCTGTTACCTTTTCCTGTAAAATTCATAAAGGTTCTAGTTCCAGTGCTGCAACTTACTGCTAGCTTGGTAGCCTTAGAAATGTCACTTTCTGGGTTTGCCTTCTCTTCAGCGAAGTGGACACAGTGAGTTCTGCATTTGTCTCTACAATTCTTTACTCTCCGATGTTGTTCCAGAGCCTGGCCGTGCCTTTCTTTAGCCCTGAGACAAAAGATAATCCTGCCACCATGGTAGAAGAGATTGCTGACCTGAGCTATAAGGTAACTGATTGAGGAAGGCAGGGTCAAAGGCAGGTGGCTAATGATGACTTCTATTACTGTCTGCCCAGTAGGTTTCTCATTCCTGTATTCTGCTCACCGAATCGTTTTCCCTTGGGGGATTCCCTTTGAACTTCCAGTAATTCTGGTGGGGATGCCAAACAAGTGCCCTCCTCTCTCCTCCCCAGCACAGAGTGGACACCTGACCAAGAGAAAACATCTTGCACGGCATCCCCCCAACAACACAACCCCGAATGAGCCAATCCAGGAAATTGGCGGGAAACAATTGGCTAGTTCTTCTTATTACAGGTGGATTGAGAATTCAAGGAGTATAGACATATGACTGCTGACCATTTTCTCAGCCACAGGGAGAAAGCTAATTGAAAATAAAGACGAGTCAGACAAAGCAGAGAAAGAGGAGATGAAAGTGATTCTTGAGCCCCTCTCTTTGTTTTCACAGGCCTATCCCTGTACTTACCAAATACCTCTGAATACACCCTGTCTCCCACTACCACCACCCACTTACGTTTTGTCCTGAGCTAGTATGAAGTACATTTTAATTGCTTGAATCTGAAAATGTCCTGTGTCACATAATAACTCTTTGCTCATTCCTGTTCTTTCTGTGCCTGCGATCATCGACCACTCATTTTCTATGCCTTGATTTCCTTCATGGCACAAAATCTCCATCGCTTGGACTTTCTGCCAGCCCTGATGTGCTTGGAAGTCTTCCAAGTCTTTTAGGTTCCCTTGAGCCTCCTGACAAACATCAAACACACTCACACATCCAAGAAATGCAGTCCAGGTGCCACATCCAATTGTACTGTCTCTATTTTGAGGAACAGTTTCCAAGCATGCTTGAATATGTAAGAATGAGGGTACAATCAGCCAAGGAAAGACAAGTACCAGTGCTGCCAGAGAAATGAAGCCCACATTTCCAAAGTGTGCCTCCTCCCAGTGCAGACCTCCCACCCCGCCCCACAACTCCCTTAGCCCAATGAATTTTATTAGTCCCAAACTAACCTCTGCAAATACCTTCTGTATGTCCAGCCACAAGGAAAGTGGCAGTAGTACATTATGCATGTGCCGTATTTACCTGGCTATGGAATCCCATAACCTATATTTTGTTTTGTTTTGTTTTGTTTTGTTTTTTATAAGCTACTGCTGCTGTGGGTTGTGAGAGAATCATGAAGTTTTAAAACCCTAAAATAAAGCATCAAATATAATAATTTCACAGTTTAATTACTGCATGAATAACCACATCTAGTTTAAATGTGTCATTTGGCAATGTCACAAAGACAAAGGAAAATACCCCTAATAAGTCATCTTTTCTAAATCAACCCTGGAAAAAAATCTTAGTGCTTTTTGGAGCACGCCACACAAAATGCAATTTTATTTTTCCATTTTTCCCCAGGTTTCAAGTGGCAGAAGCAATCTGATGGGCTTATAGGCTCTGTATGTAGGTCACTGGCACATTTGCATGTCCTCCCAAGCATCATTTTCCATGGGAGTTTTGCTCAGGGAGTGAATGTATCTAAAATTTAAACTTTCTTTGGTGAGGCTGGTGTTCAAGTGGGGAAAAAATAGACAGCAGCTCCCAAACTGCGCTAACAATGTTGGTTCCATTTCAAAGTGCATTCAATCTGATGAAAATTACAGAGATGACCACCTAAGCTCCCAAAGTGTCAAACAGCCATAAACTGTATGGAGGTGCCATTTACAGTTCACATGTGTCCTTTCTAGATTTACACCCAAAGGCATCCTGTCATTTTTTCTGTTTGGCCAATGCCTCTTGGAGACGTTTTTCTGTAATTATTTCCATGCATTTTCACAGAAGCATCCTGCTCTCAGATGGTGAAGCCCAAGAAGAAAATTAGAGAGGCTGTATATCCAGAAACTCATAGAATCCAAGTTCTCAAAAGAGAAGTGACCAAAGCCAAGGGAGGATGTAGAATGAGTTTTTTCTAATTCTGTCTTTAGAAATAGATTCATCTCCTAAGTTACTGAGGCAATGGCAGAAACTACATTTGCATTTCCCTTGATTCTTTCCTTTGCTTCCATCCAACAGATTATTAATTAGATAAATCTCACCCCCGTCCCCTTAATGCACAGGTTATTTTAACACCGTCTGTAAAGGAGGTTGAGACACCCTGACATACCTTCTGTGTCCTCACTCTGGTTATGTATTACTGTCCCTACCTGGGAGAAGGTAACCAGGAACCAAGGACCACAGTAGTAGCAGCAACTCACCTTTAGGAGGAGCTCAAGGCTTTACCTCCCTCCCATTCCCACCTTCCCTGTGGAAGAGAACCAACCAGGGCCAAGGATTCACTCCTTTCCAGGTACTAGTAGTTGGTGAAGCTAAGAATAAAGACATTCTAATGTACCTCTGCTACATATAGTGAGCGCTATTTTTATACGGCTTCCCCGGTTTGATTGCCTCATATATCTGTTTCCTTCTTCCTCTTGGGAATGCACCCCCACCCCACTATTAGGATTCAGGAGGAGTTCAAAGAGATGGAATCATGACACCATGGCCGAACTCAGTCCTCGCATTCCTTTGGGTCCCTGCTCTAGCTTTGTGAATATTAAGATAAGACTTGAGTCCCAGGAAATGCTCACAGGGCATTTTTCTTATCTATAGTTTAGGCTTAGTACAAGAGGAGAAGGTGTGGCTCACATGCGTTTCAGCTCAGTTCACCTCAGCAAGGTGAGCCCCAGGTGGTTATCATGTGCCATCTGTGTAATCTGTCATCCCTGGGGCCTGGCTGGGCTACAGATGGTTGAGTTCCGGAGTATCTGTTTCTGAATATCCCAATGGACAAATAAACCCAACCTGTCTCCTGGTCATAGACTCATTTACTCAACACATCTTTACTGAGGCCTTATGACAGTGCTGGGGAAATAAAGATGATCAAGGTACAATTTTGATGTAAGAAAGCACATAGCATAGTGCAGACAGAGTTGTGTGAATAGATACTTACGTTCCAGGGTGATCATGGAAGCACCAGCCAGAGATGTATGAAGCAATGGGGCTACACACTGATCAGCTATTCCTGGAGACAGGGAAGAGGCTCCAGAGGGTGATTCAGTGACAAGCAGCAATCAACAGCATGAGCAAAGCAAGAAGGAGTTTCTAGGCAGAGGAGCAGTAAACTTTAAAATACAGGGTAAGGACCTGACGCAGTGGTTCACACATGTAATCCCAACACTTTGGGAGGCTAAGGTGGGAAGATGGCTTGAACCCAGGACTTCAAGACCAGCCTGGGCAGCAGAGTAAGACTCCATCTCTACAAAAAAATTTAAAAATAAACTGGGCATGGTGACACACATTTGTAGTGCCAGCTTCTTGGGAAATTGAAGTAGGAGGATTGCTTGAGCCCTGAAGTTCAATGATCATAGCTGCAGTGAGCCATCATGCCACTGCACTCCAGTCTCGGTGACAGAGTGAGAACTCATCTAAAAAACACACACACACATACAATAAGTGGCAGGTAAGAAATAACAGGGTTTT
Source organism: Macaca fascicularis (assembly GCF_037993035.2). NCBI lineage: Eukaryota > Metazoa > Chordata > Mammalia > Primates > Cercopithecidae > Macaca > Macaca fascicularis. Next base: position 59,268,210 of record NC_088381.1, read on the forward strand.
ATTTATTTATTTATTTATTTATTTATTTTCAAGAAACAATTAGTGGCTACTTCAGTATAACTGGAGAACAGGAACCAGTAGAAGAAAACCAGAGTAGGTGAAAGAGATGGGCCAGGACCTTATCACAGACTTCCTTTTATGCTACCCACACATGTGTTCATTCACTCAACAAATATTTATTGAACACATTCTCAGTGTCTTACACCCTTCTAGGCACTGGGAATACAGCAGAGGAAAAAACACACAGTTCTTGATTTCATGGAGCTTACATTCTAGTGAGGAGAGACAAACAAATAAACAGATAATATTCGCACAGTGAAAAAGAAAAAGAGAGAAAAAAAACAAGCTGGATGAGGAAGTGGGAAGAGATGACAGATGCTGTTTCATCCAGGGTGCTCAGGATGGCAAATGGACAGAAACTTGAAGGAAGAGAAAAAGTGGGTCAGAAGAGAGGACTGACCAGCATCCACATCACAATGGTTTGGTGTTCACAGACCTCAGCTGGGCCTCAGCACCACTCAGCCATGTTACCATATGTCCTTGGTCAGCTGCGTGGCCCACACTCCACAACAGCCCTCTAGACCTTTCCCAGCTCCATGGGCCCTGTACCAACTGACCTGCCCTTTCTTACAGCAGATGACGTTGCGTTCCTACTGCACAGAGAAATTCCAGGCCACTAGGGCACAGCTTCCATTTTCTGTTCCCACAACTGCAAATATCTATTTTTGTGTGCACCCAGCTTGGACACAACTCGCCAAAAGCCAGTGCACTGAAATTCAATTCACTGGTTCATCAATTTGACGAAGACAGTTGACCGTATAATTTGCTAAATTTACCTACTTCCTTATTTATCAAACGTGCTCTTAGAACCACTTTAACAATGATTACTTAACAACTTTAAGAATGTTTTTATTTTTATTACCAATCATGAAATATAACTTTCTAAATATTAATTATTTCATTATCAGAAACCAAAATTTTATCACTTTATAGACACCTTTTTCAGTTAATATCATTTTTTAACTTTACTCAGAAATCTCTTTTAATGTCTTTTTGTTGTTTTCACAAATCTTTTAGAATTTCTAGAATTTTTAATTCTTCCTTCACATGTTTATATTTATAGTGAAATTTGAGGTACAAGCATATAACTTACCACAGTATTTTATTTGAGAATCCTTATTCCCTTTCCCCACATTTGAATGGCTTTAATATTTTACGTCTAATTCCTCAGCAAACTACTGACAAGTCAACACAACCAAATTGTTCCTCATTAAAAATGAAAAAAAAATCAACATTTTAGCAACATGTTTTTAGTTTATACTGATTTCCTTAGCATTTTTTCATTTAGTTTATCTTTAAATTTTTAATTCCTAGGAATATACGCAAGGCTGATTTGAGGGATTTGCAAAAGCATACCTAAAATCCTGGAAAGCTTTTGAAAATAGAAAAATGCATTCAAAAGCATCAGAAAGAAATCAGAAGTAACAAAGTACTTATTACCTTTGAAATACAGAAGTTTGAATTATAGAAAAATAGTATTTTATGTGAAGAAAATGTTTTATAGTGATTTTTCTTTGGTCCACTTTTCAGAATTTTAAAATTTGCTTCCCAGTCACTCAAAGGGCAGAACAATTTTAGATTAGTTCATAATTAGAAAATCTTACTATGTAATCAGTAGCCAAAAATGAACATTTCTGCCAAAGCTTTTAGAACAGTCACATTGAAGCTTTTAAACTGTAACACGTTTAATAAATTGGTCATTTGATGAATTGAATTTTGACAAATTGAGTTTTTGAGAATTAGCTTTTGGTCATATTGCCTGATATTAGAAAGAGTCCATTATTTTTACCCTGGGGAAGTCTGTGCCTACATTGGCTTCCCATGGGGAAGTGGTCTCCAGGTTGGTTGTATTCTTTTTTTTATTTTTATTTTTATTTATTTATTTATTTATTTATTTATTTATTTATTTATTGAGACTGAGTATCGCTCTATCACTCAGTCTGGAGTGCATCGGCACGATCTCGGCTCACTGCAACCTCCGCCTCTCGGGTTCAAGCGGCTCTTGTGCCTCAGCCTCCTGAGTAGCTGGGATTACAGGCATGCGCCACCACACCCAGCTGATTTTTTTATATTTTTAGTAGAGATGAGGTTTCACCATGTTGGCTAGGCTGGTCTCGAACTCCTGACCTTAAATGATCCACCCGCCTCGGCCTCCCAAATCACGCTGGGATTACAGGCGTGAGCCACCACACCTGGCCAGCCGCATTCTTATCTGTCCAATTCTACTGACACTTCCAATTAGATCACAAGGCTTGGCCAAATCTTAGGATCTGTCACTTCAGCTTCCTTGGTAAGACAGGCTGCAACTGGGACATGAGCTGTACCAACCCCTTAGCTGCAATTGAATTCACTTCTACTAATCCTCCCCTGTATCACTGTGTTAGGATCAAGACCTTTCTTTCTGTCAGTTCATAATGCAGCAAGGATCTCTGTCGAAACACTGACTTCTATTTTTAAGTGAGTCCCAGGCCAAGAGGGCATCCCATTCTGATTGAGTACCTAATACCCTTGATACCTAAATCCTAGCAGTCTTGTTTGGAGCACAATTATTCTCCATTTCCTGTGAGAGTGTCATCCCAGGTTTGCAGAAGGAAAAGCTGAGGATTTCTCTGAAATTACAAGAACTCTGTCTTCCGTTATCCTAGTGTAGCAGAATGACAAAGCGGGATGGAGAAAAAGGCACTAAACTGAAAGTCAGGAGCTCTCAGCTCCATCCAGGATGCCACTCACTAGGTGATATTGAGCACATAGTTCCAGTTCTCAGACCTCACTTCCTGCCATTGTACAATTAGGAGTGGGATGGTGGGGGCTAAATGGTCTCTGAGGCCTCTCTTGGTTTTAATTCTGTGATTCTAAGTAGAGCTACTGCCTTTATCCAGAAAATGAGGGGCCCTCTCCACGAACCACTCTTTCCTAAATCACTTTTCTCACTTTTTCTGCCTCCTGTATTTGGATTTCAGACTAAGGAACAAAGACCTCGATCCCAGAAAAGCCAGTTTTAGAGATGGCAAAGCCAGAGGAGAAGGTGTAGGCCATCCTGGTCCAATAAGACTTTATGGCAGACTCTCTTCTCCGTCGTAAACAAATCACTGTTTCTATTCTTCATCTTCTCCTTTATAAATCAGAGATACTTATACTCATTCCCTGTATTGGAAAAGGAAAATACATTTACCAAGACAGTGAAGTATTTTAAAGTACAAGTACTCATTCTATCCTTACATAGTAAGGTTTCTCAACCTCAGGACTGTTGATATTTTGGGCTGGACAATTCTTTGTTGCAAGGAGCTGTCCTGTGCATTTTAAGATGTTTAGCGGCATCCCTATTCTCTACCAGCCAGTAGCATTCCCCCCACCAAATTGTGACCACCAAAAATGTTTCCAGATATTGTTAAATATTGCCTGGAGGCAAAATTGTTTCCACGTGGGAACCACTGCTTTATCACAATCCTAAAATGCGAATCTAAAATTTAGGTGAGTGAGTTAGTAGATCATGGTAGTAATGTCCATATATTAATGTTGCTTGATTTCTGAAAGTTAAGAATTCTCAGGCCAGAGAGCAGCACATTGACATAGATGAAGGGCAGGCTTAGGAAGGAGATGAATCCTGCTTCCCAACCTACCAGCTGAGTGATCTAGTGATCTTGAACAGGCACCACAACTTCTCTGAGTTTCCATTTCTTCACCTGTAGGATTATGGGGTTATTGAGAGAATTAAATGTGATGATTTAGGTACTTAGCCATGCAGATGTTCCATAATGGTAATATTTGTTACCACTAAACTCTTCTAGAGCTCTTATTGAATACAATTAATTGATCACCTATTGTGTGTCTACCAAATACTATACTAGTGCTGGGGGTACAAGAATGAAACAAACAAAACCACTTTCCTGAAGCTGCTCACTCATTATTAGAGAGGAAAGCTAGTCAGTAAGTAGTTCCAATGCAAGTGATCACTGTGATAACAGATATATAGGGGTACAGTGGTCCTCAGACAAAGGAGTGTCTAACACTATTCCAAAGGGATTCATAGTCTGTTGGGGTGACAGAAATGTGAACCCAAATGGTCTATATAGTATGCTTTGTACTGTAACAGGGATACCTAAGGAAGAAACTAACATTGCCTAGGGGGTTCAGAGTGCTTTCCAGAAAAGGTGATCCATGAAAGTAATATAGCTTTCAAGGATAAACTGTTTAGAGATTACATTAAGAGTTATTCTTCATGTTCTTGGAAATGTAAAGAAAGATGAGAAAAAATGTCCACCAGTGATGAAGTTTTATTAATAGGACCTATGGGGAGGTGAAGTGACGGGGGACATTTTTTGTGCACCCGATCACTGCGCAAATATTCTCTGTTCCAATGTGTCTGTGTTTGATGCATAAGAACTAACAAGGTATTGCAGCACTATTAGGATAATGATCAAAGCTAAGTGATTAAACTTTTCAGGGTTTATCTAGTATTTAGACATTTTAAAGAAATAAGATTGGATTGCACTGTACTGCCACCTTCCAATATAGGGTGCCCCCATTGGACTAAATTGGTCTCAAGTCACCTCAAAGGTGGTTGGCCTTCATCATGCTCCTCTTCATTGTTTTTAGCTATGCCCTGATCCTTGATACAATCAGCTGTGGCTAAGTGTCAATCAAGGCATATGACACAAGCCACGGTAACAAATGAAATGAAGATGTGCTTCCGGTCACCCGAAGGTACTCTAAAGTATAATAGCCTGACTAGCATACAGACCTATAACTGTATATTACTTTTTATTTTTTTTTTTTTTTTTTTTTTTTTTTTTTTTTTTTTTTAAATTAATTTATTATTATTATACTTTAAGTTGTAGGGTACATGTGCATAACGTGCAGGTTTGTTACATATGTACACTTGTGCCATGTTGCTGTGCTGCACCCATCAACTCGTCATTTACATCAGGCATAACTCCCAATGCAATCCCTCCCCCCTCCCCCCTCCCCATGATAGGCCCCGGTGTGTGATGTTCCCCTTCCTGAGTCCAAGTGATCTCATTGTTCAGTTCCCACCTATGAGTGAGAACATGCGGTGTTTGGTTTTCTGTTCTTGTGATAGTTTGCTAAGAATGATGGATTCCAGCTGCATCCAAGTCCCTACAAAGGACTCAAACTCATCCTTTTTTATGGCTGCATAGTATTCCATGGTGTATATGTGCCACATTTTCTTAATCCAATCTGTCACTGATGGACATTTGGGTTGATTCCAAGTCTTTGCTATTGTGAATAGTGCTGCAATAAACATACGTGTGCATGTGTCTTTATAGCAGCATAATTTATAATCCTTTGGGTATATACCCAGTAATGGGATGGCTGGGTCATATGGTACATCTAGTTCTAGATCCTTGAGGAATCGCCATACTGTTTTCCATAATGGTTGAACTAGTTTACAATCCCACCAACAGTGTAAAAGTGTTCCTATTTCTCCACATCCTCTCCAGCACCTGTTGTTTCCTGACTTTTGAATGATTGCCATTCTAACTGGTGTGAGATGGTATCTCATTGTGGTTTTGATTTGCATTTCTCTGACGGCCAGTGATGATGAGCATTTTTTCATGTGTCTGTTGGCTGTATGAATGTCTTCTTTTGAGAAATGTCTGTTCATGTCCTTTGCCCACTTTTTGATGGGGTTGTTTGTTTTTTTCTTGTAAATTTGTTTGAGTTCTTTGTAGGTTCTGGATATTAGCCCTTTGTCAGATGAGTAGATTGCAAAAATTTTCTCCCATTCTGTAGGTTGCCTGTTCACTCTGATGGTAGTGTCTTTTGCTGTGCAGAAGCTCTTTAGTTTAATGAGATCCCATTTGTCAATTTTGGCTTTTGCTGCCGTTGCTTTTGGTGTTTTAGACATGAAATCTTTGCCCATGCCTATGTCCTGAATGGTACTACCTAGGTTTTCCTCTAGGATTTTTATGGTATTAGGTCTAACATTTAAGTCTCTAATCCATCTTGAATTAATTTTCGTATAAGGAGTAAGGAAAGGATCCAGTTTCAGCTTTCTACTTATGGCTAGCCAATTTTCCCAGCACCATTTATTAAATAGGGAATCCTTTCCCCATTTCTTGTTTCTCTCAGGTTTGTCAAAGATCAAATGGCTGTAGATGTGTGGTATTATTTCTGAGGACTCTGTTCTGTTCCATTGGTCTATATCTCTGTTTTGGTACCAGTACCATGCTGTTTTGGTTACTGTAGCCTTGTAGTATAGTTTGAAGTCAGGTAGCGTGATGCCTCCAGCTTTGTTCTTTTGACTTAGGATTGTCTTGGAGATGCGGGCTCTTTTTTGGTTCCATATGAACTTTAAAGCAGTTTTTTCCAATTCTGTGAAGAAATTCATTGGTAGCTTGATGGGGATGGCATTGAATCTATAAATTACCTTGGGCAGTATGGCCATTTTCACAATATTGATTCTTCCTATCCATGAGCATGGTATGTTCTTCCATTTGTTTGTGTCCTCTTTGATTTCACTGAGCAGTGGTTTGTAGTTCTCCTTGAAGAGGTCCTTTACATCCCTTGTAAGTTGGATTCCTAGGTATTTTATTCTCTTTGAAGCAATTGTGAATGGAAGTTCATTCCTGATTTGGCTCTCTGTTTGTCTGTTACTGGTGTATAAGAATGCTTGTGATTTTTGCACATTGATTTTGTATCCTGAGACTTTGCTGAAGTTGCTTATCAGCTTAAGGAGATTTTGGGCTGAGACAATGGGGTTTTCTAAATATACAATCATGTCATCTGCAAACAGGGACAATTTGACTTCCTCTTTTCCTAACTGAATACCCTTGATTTCTTTCTCTTGCCTGATTGCCCTAGCCAGAACTTCCAACACTATGTTGAATAGGAGTGGTGAGAGAGGGCATCCCTGTCTTGTGCCAGTTTTCAAAGGGAATTTTTCCAGTTTTTGCCCATTCAGTATGATATTGGCTGTGGGTTTGTCATAAATAGCTCTTATTATTTTGAGGTACGTTCCATCAATACCGAATTTATTGAGCGTTTTTAGCATGAAGGGCTGTTGAATTTTGTCAAAAGCCTTTTCTGCATCAATTGAGATAATCATGTGGTTCTTGTCTTTGGTTCTGTTTATATGCTGGATTATGTTTATTGATTTGCGAATGTTGAACCAGCCTTGCATCCCAGGGATGAAGCCCACTTGATCATGGTGGATAAGCTTTTTGATGTGTTGCTGAATCCGGTTTGCCAGTATTTTATTGAGGATTTTTGCATCGATGTTCATCAGGGATATTGGTCTAAAATTCTCTTTTTTAGTTGTGTCTCTGCCAGGCTTTGGTATCAGGATGATGTTGGCCTCATAAAATGAGTTAGGGAGGATTCCCTCTTTTTCTATTGATTGGAATAGTTTCAGAAGGAATGGTACCAACTCCTCTTTGTACCTCTGGTAGAATTCGGCTGTGAATCCATCTGGTCCTGGACTTTTTTTGGTTGGTAGGCTATTAATTGTTGCCTCAATTTCAGAGCCTGCTATTGGTCTATTCAGGGATTCAACTTCTTCCTGGTTTAGTCTTGGAAGAGTGTAAGTGTCCAGGAAATTATCCATTTCTTCTAGATTTTCCAGTTTATTTGCGTAGAGGTGTTTATAGTATTCTCTGATGGTAGTTTGTATTTCTGTGGGGTCGGTGGTGATATCCCCTTGATCATTTTTAATTGCGTCGATTTGATTCTTCTCTCTTTTCTTCTTTATTAGTCTGGCTAGTGGTCTGTCAATTTTGTTGATCTTTTCAAAAAACCAACTCCTGGATTCATTGATTTTTTGGAGGGTTTTTTGTGTGTCTATCTCCTTCAGTTCTGCTCTGATCTTAGTTATTTCTTGCCTTCTGCTAGCTTTCGAATGTGTTTGCTCTTGCTTCTCTAGTTCTTTTAATTGCGATGTTAGAGTGTCAATTTTACATCTTTCCTGCTTTCTCTTGTGGGCATTTAGTGCTATAAATTTCCCTCTACACACTGCTTTAAATGTGTCCCAGAGATTCTGGTATGATGTATCTTTGTTCTCATTGGTTTCCAAGAACATCTTTATTTCTGCCTTCATTTCGTTATGTACCCAGTAGTCATTCAGGAGCAGGTTGTTCAGTTTCCATGTAGTTGAGCGGTTTTGAGTGAGTTTCTTAGTCCTGAGTTCTAGTTTGATTGCACTGTGGTCTGAGAGACAGTTTGTTATAATTTCTGTTCTTGTACATTTGCTGAGGAGTGCTTTACTTCCAATTACATGGTCAATTTTGGAGTAAGTATGATGTGGTGCTGAGAAGAATGTATATTCTGTTGATTTGGGGTGGAGAGTTCTATAGATGTCTATTAGGTCTGCTTGCTGCAGAGATGAGTTCAATTCCTGGATATCCTTGTTAACTTTCTGTCTCGTTGATCTGTCTAATGTTGACAGTGGAGTGTTGAAGTCTCCCATTATTATTGTATGGGAGTCTAAGTCTCTTTGTAAGTCTCTAAGGACTTGCTTGATGAATCTGGGTGCTCCTGTATTGGGTGCATATATATTTAGGATAGTTAGCTCTTCCTGTTGAATTGATCCCTTTACCATTATGTAATGGCCTTCTTTGTCTCTTTTGATCTTTGATGGTTTAAAGTCTGTTTTATCAGAGACTAGTATTGCAACCCCTGCTTTTTTTTGTTCTCCATTTGCTTGGTAAATCTTCCTCCATCCCTTTATTTTGAGCCTATGTATGTCTCTGCGTGTGAGATGGGTCTCCTGAATACAGCAGACTGATGGGTCTTGACTCTTTATCCAGTTTGCCAGTCTGTGTCTTTTAATTGGAGCATTTAGTCCATTTACATTTAAGGTTAATATTGTTATGTGTGAACTTGATCCTGCCATTATGATATTAACTGGTTATTTTGCTCATTAGTTGATGCAGTTTCTTCCTAGCCTCAATGGTCTTTACATTTTGGCATGTTTTTGCAATGGCTGGTACCGGTTGTTCCTTTCCATGTTTAGTGCTTCCTTCAGGATCTCTTGTAAGGCAGGCCTAGTGGTGACAAAATCTCTAAGCATTTGCTTATCTGTAAAGGATTTTATTTCTCCTTCACTTATGAAACTTAGTTTGGCTGGATATGAAATTCTGGGTTTAAAATTCTTTTCTTTAAGAATGTTGAATATTGGCCCCCACTCTCTTCTGGCTTGTAGAGTTTCTGCCGAGAGATCTGCTGTTAGTCTGATGGGCTTCCCTTTGTGGGTAACCCGACCTTTCTCTCTGGCTGCCCTTAAGATTTTTTCCTTCATTTCAACTTTGGTGAATCTGGCAATTATGTGTCTTGGAGTTGCTCTTCTCGAGGAGTATCTTTGTGGCGTTCTCTGTATTTCCTGGATTTGAATGTTGGCCTGCCCTACTAGGTTGGGGAAATTCTCCTGGATGATATCCTGAAGAGTGTTTTCCAACTTGGTTCCATTTTCCCCCTCACTTTCAGGCACTCCAATCAGACGTAGATTTGGTCTTTTTACATAATCCCATACTTCTTGCAGGCTTTGTTCATTTCTTTTTCTTCTTTTTTCTTTTGGTTTCTCTTCTCGCTTCATTTCATTCATTTGATCCTCAATCGCTGATACTCTTTCTTCCAGTTGATCGAGTCGGTTACTGAAGCTTGTGCATTTGTCACGTATTTCTCGTGTCATGGTTTTCATCTCTTTCATTTCGTTTAGGACCTTCTCTGCATTAATTACTCTAGCCATCAATTCTTCCACTTTTTTTTCAAGATTTTTAGTTTCTTTGCGCTGGGTACGTAATTCCTCCTTTAGCTCTGAGAAATTTGATGGACTGAAGCCTTCTTCTCTCATCTCGTCAAAGTCATTCTCCGTCCAGCTTTGATCCGTTGCTGGCGATGAGCTGCGCTCCTCAGTTGAAAATGCAGAAATCACCGGTCTTCTGTATCGCTCGCGCTGGGAGTTGCAGACGGGAGCTGCTCCTATTCGGCCATCTTGCTCCGCCCCATATTACTTTTTAATAAATGACCCACGGTAACAAATTACCACAAACTGTGGATTAGAACAACAGAAATTTATTCTCTTACAGGGCTGGAGGTCTGGAAGTCCAAAATCAAGGTCTCAACAGGGCCATGCTCTCTCCAGTGACTCTGAAGAAAGACTCTTTCTTGACTCTTCCTTCCTCCTCCTCCTCCTCCTCCTCCTCCTTCTTCTTCTTCTTTTTCTTCTTCTTCTTCTTTTTCTTCTTCTTCTTTTTCTTCTTCTTCTTCTTTTTCTCCTTCTTCTTCTTCTTCTTCTTCTTCTTCTTCTTCTTCTTCTTCTTCTTCTTCTTCTTCTTCTTCTTCTTCTTCTTCTTTTATAGAAACAGGGTCTCTTTCTGTCACCCAGGCTTCAGTGCACTTATGTGATCATAACTCACTGCACCTTCTAACTCCTGGACTCAACTAATCATCCCACTTCAACCTCCTGAGTAACTGCGGCTACAGGCACAAGCCACCACACCTAGCTAACTTTTTAATTTTTTTTTATTTTTGTAGAGACAAGGACTTACCATCTTGCCCAGGCTGGTCTTGAGCTCATGGGCTCAAACCATCCTCTTCCCTCGGCCTCCCAAAGTGCTGGGATTACAGGTGTGAGTCACCACACCTGGCCTCTTCCTAGTTTCTGGGGGCTCCTGGAGACCCTTGGCATTTGTCGGATTGTATAACCGCATCACACCAATCTCAGCCACCATCTTCCCGTAGCCCTCTTCTCAGTGACTCTGTGTGTCCTCTCCTCCTCTTCTAAGAACATCAGTCATTGGATTTGGGGCCCGCCCTCATCCAGTATGATCTCATCTCAATCTTAAACCAATTACATCTGCAAATAACCTATTTACAAATAAGTTCAAATGTTGAGGTTCAGAGTGGACATGAAATTTTAGAGGACAATACCTAACACGCTACAAGCTCTAAGGTAGATATTTTTCTTCCAACTGTATGTTCAGCCTTTGAAACAAGTGTGAATTTATTTTTAAAAGCTGAATGGTATACTTCAAAAGAAAAAATTAAACAAGCTCCTTTAAAAAGCTAGGGAAGGAAGTCTTCATAGTCACATATGTGAAACTGGAGAAGCCATGATTCATCTGAGCCTTAAGGGTTAGATGAAATTTCCAAATGGAAATGTCGGTGGGACTTGATCATTTTGCAAAAAGGGACCAACATCAGTCAATGTGTAAGAGTAGATGTACTCATCCAACAAATAAGAGATAAGCAAGAAAATTGTACTTAACAGTGGGCTTTTGGCTAGTAAGAAAAGGAAGTTTTGTGGGGAGGGATGTCATGATTTGTTAATACAGTAGGAAGTGTTCATTTTTCATTTATTATTTGTGCTTTCCTTTAGCTTAAGAAATTTAATATCATAAAAATATTGTTCTGCATTTTATTTTTAACATTTTATTTTCTATGCTTAGATTTTTTTTTTTTTGGAGATAGAGTCTCCCTCTGTCATCCAGGCTAGGGTGCAGTGGCATGATCTCGGCTTACTGCAACCTCTACCTCCCAAGTTCAAGAGATTCTCCTGCCTCAGCCTCCTGAGTAGCTGAGACTACAGGTGCACACTACCACGCTCAGCTAATTTTTGTATTTTTAGTAGAGATGGGGTTTCACCATGTTGGCCAGGCTGGTCTTGAACTCCTGACCTCAGGTGATCCGCCTGCCTCAGCCTCCCAAAGTGCTGGGGTTACAGAAATGAGCCACTGTGCCCGGCCCACACTTAGACCTTTAATGTACCTTATAATTGATTTAAAAAAAATATATGAGGTAGGGATCTAATTTATTAATTTGGAAAAATTGACATTGTAAATAGGAATATGGTGTGGCTCTCCCTTTAATTCTCCTTCATCCTTTCTGGCTTATAAAACACTTTTCTAACAGTTTTGTCACTTATGGACAAGAAAATATACGACAATGTTCATTGCAATATATTTCATAATAGTAAATGAAATATCCCTCAATAATAAAATGAGTAAATAATTTTAATTATATTTATATGGCAGTGAAAAAAACTGAACTGAACCACACACATAAAGGGAAATCTCAAAATTATAATGTTGAAAGAAAATTAAAAGTTCTAGAATGATATTCTTTGAATCCATCTAGTATAAATAACAGCAAGAAGGGAACAGGATAATTCCATGTGCTTAATCGGTGGTAATAGCATAAAAATGTGCATAGGAATGAGAGACGCCAAACTCTGATGCAAGCTCTGGGTAACAAGAAAGGGAACAGAATCAAGAACAGGTACATGATGATGTCTCAGTTTTAATTCTATCTGTAATGTTTTAACTTAAAAACAAAAAATAAACCTGAGCAACAACAACAAAAAATTCATTTCTCCTGAATACAGCATGGTGTTATGGGACTGAGGGGTATCAAGCTAGGTGGAACTGGATGGTACATAATTGAGTTTGGAATGTTCAGATGTTTACTATTGTATTGCCTGTGCAGTGACTTTCAAACTTTTTTTTAAACTTTCAAATTTTTTTCAAACTGTGCGGTGATCCACAGTTAAGAAGCTATTTCACGTTGCCACCAAGTGCGCGCGCACACACACACACACACACACACACGCACACACATACACATACACGCACAGTGAATGAAAACAAATTTCATGAAAAAATATTTACAGTTATTAAACTGAAGCACTCTGATATTTTTCATTCTATTTTATTCTGTTTTTCTTTAACAATGCTGCCTGCAGTTTGAAAACCACTGGTTCATACTTCCATGTGTCTCAAATATTTTACAATTAAAAATTTAATATCAATACTGGTGAATACTTTAATTGGATGAAAGCAATAGTTTATCTTGAATAATTACTGATAATACATTAACCAAATTCATAACATGTTAGAGTCACAGGAAAACTTGGTAAGTGCAATGGCTTTCAAACTGTGTTTAGATGTAAAACTCTTCTGACAAATATTAATCATATGCCAAGGAAGAGTAAAATGTGACAATGTAAATAACAGGACCAGACTCTTTCTTAGGGGGAGAATTGTTTTCCTTGGGACACCTCCTGTGATGCACGCCTAGCATGGAAGGTGAGCCTCTCCCATACCCACTAACAAGCTTCTAGAGGCAGAAGGGGCCACTCTGCATAACTGATTAGGAAGAATGTAGACCTGTCAGGGAAATCCTACAGGGTTAAAGTGAGGTGCAGGGCTGGTTAGCAAGGAGAAAGTGAGCTGGCAAGATGACAAGGGACAGTGAGGACTGCATCTCCCTCTCTGGGACCATCCCCCTAAGAAAACTCTATTAAGCTCATGGGTGTCTGGTATATGGGGCTTTGTTGTTGGAGAAACCAAAGGAGGTGTTTTGTCTCGAGGCTAACTGGGCATATTAGTCCATTTTCACACTGCTTATAAAGATATAGCTGAGAGTGGGTAATTTATAAATAAAAAGAAGTTTAATGAACTCACAGTTCCATGTGGCTGGTGAGGCCTCACAGTCACGGCACATCTTACATGGTGGAGGGCAAGAGAGTAAATGAGAGCCAAGCACAAGGGATTTCCCCTTATAAAATGATCTGATCTCGTGAGACTTACTACCACGTGAACAGTATGGGAGAAGCTGCCTCCATAATTCAATTATCTCCCACTGGGTCCCTCCCACAACATATGGGAATTATGGGAGCTGTAATTCAAGATGAGATTTGGGTGGTGACACAGCCAAATCATATCACTTGATATGGCAGAATAACCCATAAGAACACCAAAACCAGGACACAATGAAAAAAGAAAACTACAGGCCATGTCCCTAATGAAAATAGATACAAAAAGCCTCAACAAAATACTAGCAAACTGAATCCAGCAGCACATCAAAAAGCTAATTCACCATGATCAGTATGCTTTATTACTGGGATGCAAGGTTGGTTCAACACATGCAAATCAATAAATCAATAAATATGATTCACCATATAAACAGAATTAAAAACAAACCCCACATTATCATCTCAATAGATGCAGAAAAATATTTGATAAAATCCAATATTCCTTCATGATAAAAAAAAAACCTCAAGAAACTAGGCATTGATGGCATATACCTCGAAATGATAAGAACCACCTATGACAAACCCAGAACCAACATCATACTGAACATGCAAAAACTGGAAACATCTTCTTTCAGAACTGGAACAAGACAAGCATGCCCACTCTCACCACTTCTATTCAATATAGTACTGGAAGTCCTAGCCAGAGCAATCAGGCAAGAGAAAGAAATAAAAGGCATTCAAACAGGAAAAGAATAAGTCAAACTATTTATTTTTCACTTGCAATATGATTCTATACCTAGAAAACCCTAAAGACTCTGCCAAAAGCCTCCTGGAACTGATAAAATCTTTAGTAAAGTTGCAGGATACAAAATCAATGTACAAAAATCTATAGCATTTCTATACACCAATAACATCCAACCTGAGAGCCAAATAAAGAGCATAACCCCATTCACAATAGCTGTGCACAAAAAATAAAATACCTAGGAATACATCTAACCAAGGAGGTAAAAGATCTCTAGAAGAAAAACTTCAAAACATTGTTAAAAGAAATCATAGATGACACAAACGAATGGAAAACAATCTATGCTCAAGAATCAATATTCTTAAAATGTCCATACTACGTGAAGCAATATACAGATTCAACACTATTCCTATCAAACTACTATCATTTTTCACAGAACTAAAAATAACTATTTTAAAATTCATATGGAACCCAAAAAGAGCCTATAGGAATCTTAGAAGAAAACCTGGGAAACACCATTCTGGACATCAACCTTGGGAAATAATTTATGACTAAGTCCTCAAAAGCAACTGCAACAAAAACAAAAATTGACAAGTGGTATCTAATTAAAATAAAGATCTTCTGCATAACAAATGAAACTATCAAAAGAGTAAACAGACAACCTACAGAGTGAGAGAAAATACATGCAAACTATGCAGCTGACAGAGGTGTAATATTGAGACTCTAAAAGGAACTTAAATAATTGAACAAACAAAAACCAAATAACCCCATTTAAAAATGGACAAAAGACATGAACAGACACTTCTCAAAAGAAAACATACAAGCAGCCAACAAGCATATGAAAAAAATTCTCCACAGCACTAATCATGAAGGGAAATGCAAATCAAAACCACAATGAGATACCGTCTCACACCTGTCAGAATGGCTATAATTGAAAAAGTCAAAAAACAACAGATGCTAGTGAGGCAGTGGAGAAAAGGGAATACTTACACGATGTTAGTGGTATTGTAAATTAGTCCAGCCACTGTGGACAGCAGTTTGGATATTTCTCAAAGAACTTAAAACAGAACTACCATTCAACCCATCAATCTCATTACTGGGTATATATTCAAAAGAAAACAAATCTTTCTACTGAAAAGACACATGAACTTGTATGTTGATTGCAGCACTATTCAGAATAGCAAAAGCATGGAAGCAACCTACATGCTCATCTACGGTGGATTGGATAAAGAAAATGTGGTATATATATACCACGGAATACTATGCAGCCATAAAAAAGAATAGAATCATATCCTTTGCAGCAACATGGATGCAGCTGGAGGGCATTATCTTAAGTGAATTAACACAAGAACAGAAAATCAAATACTGCACGTTCTTACTTGTAATTGGGAGCTAAATATTGGGTACACGTGGACATAAAGATGGGAACAACAGGCACTGGAGACTATTGAGGGGAGAGAGAGGGAGGGAGACAAGTACTGAAAAATCAACTATTGGGTACTAAACTCAGTACCTGGGTAGTGGGATCATTCATACCCCAAACCTCAGCATCACACAATATACCTAGGTAACGAACCTGCATATATGCCCTGAATTAAAATTAAAGCTGAAAAAACACCTGAGAACCATAGGAGGCCAAGGACCATCAGCCTCCCTTAAATTGAACATAAATGAAGAGAAAGTCTGGATTTCCATGGGATGTCAAAGTGAGGGATCTAACACTATTTCAACTAGATCTCAAAGAGCAGCAATGCCCAAGGATGAATATGGGGTGATAGCAATATCTCAATACATAAAACACGTAAAAACTGGGCTCTGATGAAGTGGACAGGAGTGGGTGAGGTGGGGTAGGGGCAGGGAGAACAGAATGAGGAGAAGTTGACTGGAGCCCTTGCCCTCAGCCTCCCTCCAAGGCTTTCCCCAGCAACTGAGGGACCTCCAAAAAATAGTTGTGAAACAGTGGGCAACCCATTTTACAGATTTGGAAACAGGCCTAGAACAGTGAAGTTACCAGCCCAACATGACAGTTAATAAAAATAAATCTGGCTTCCTGGCACCTGGCTCATACCCTGACCCCCTGGCCGTGACCATGCAGCACCCGTTGATGTGAATTGCTTCACCACATTCATTAAGTGGAACTGAGAGCATCAGAGCCTTGGGGGAATAAAACATGGTTCATTTAATTTCAGCATGAGTATGAGGAAGTCAGAAATTGGAAAGGGAGTCAGGAATATGACATCAATGAAAAGGAACTGAATGGGGTTAGTGACAAGAAAAAAAGACGGGGGCCATGGGGCAGTAAGAATGTTCTTAAGAATTTGCATAGGGTTGAATAACTGCAGAAAAAAGAATGATGGGAACCTGCCAAGCCCAGGCCCGCACGCAGCTGTAAGGCTTGTGGACAAATCGCCTCCTCTCAGCCTCCCTGTGCCTCCTAATAAGTCCATGGGAAGATTTATGGTTGCTAAAGGAACTGCTGAAACAGGTCAAAAGATATATTTGGTGTCAAGACACCAACAATTTGCCTCACTTTAATTTCCACCTAGTGCCTTTCTGCCTATTTTTATCAGGGCACATGAAAAAGCCTTTCACTAAAGAGAGCAAAGCCAAGAGACAATTGCTTCTATGATCTTCTTTTGACTGCTTTTCTCCAGGTGACTGAAATGTGAGCTGGTTGCAGAATTGACAGTCCCCAGTCAGCACACTCTTTATTCTGTTTATGTTGTTTTCATTTTTTCCCAAACTCTGGAACTTCTGAAGGTTAAAACAGACTTTGATTACTTTGGCTTAAAAAGCAGAGCTGGAAATACCGACAGGGAAGTTGATCATAAGTTGATCATGACGTTTTCATAACAATGTTACTCCATTCTTCTTCAAGGAATATCATGCCTCCTGTTTACTGCTATAAGTAGTAAAATGTTATAAAGACCACCTAAGTCGACATTTCCTTAAGAACAGCAGCCAAACGTTTAAGTCAAATTCACAGTGATGCAGCAATACAGGGCATCTCTAGGTACTATTCCAATGTTTGTCCTCTTTGCCCAGTCCACATGAGAACAACTTCTGCCTGTCCTAAGTGCATACAAGAGTGGCTTGTCAACCTAGCATCTTGACAGCCAGACCAAATCTGAGCAGCACTGGATGATCTGGCAGTTGTCATTAGATTCTGCAATCCTCAGCCCTTGGAAACCACCAAAACACATCATACAGATCCATTAGAATCAGCTAGGAGTGAAGGACTTCTCCAACCCCGAGCATTTTATTGAGAGTGCTCCAAAAATCAGCCACTCCTGGTACCCCAGCCTTCATCCAGAAGGGTCCTAAGCAGGCAAAGATGCCCATGGAAATCCATTTTGAAAATATTGATTTCCCACAGAACCTCCATATCCTCCTTGCTACTATTATCATTCTCAGTAGTTACTATTGGCACAGTAACCCAATGATGATAACTGTCATCCATTACATATCTTGGGGCAGGGAAGTGTGGTGAGAAATTTGTTGGCCCAGGTCTAGGAGTCCTACTGTCCTTGCCCAGCAGCCATCTGTGCGATGACAGTGGACATAACACTCTATCTCTATGATTGACTCCATAACAGAGCATGGGATGATCTTGCCTGCCCCTCACGTAAGCTCATCAAGCAAAACAGAGCATGGTGGGTTTCACAGCTCACTGCAATGCACAGGCATTGCCAACTGTGTGCACAATTACAGAACTCCTCTTCTGATCAAAACTGAGGAGAATGTGAGAGGCGGCACCATTATCTAGACAGAGCATAGGGTTAGGCACGGTGGCTCACACCTGTAATTCCAGCACTCTGGGAAGTTGAGGTGGGAGGATGGAGCCCAGGAGTTCAAGACCAGCCTGAGCAAGATGGCAAGGCCTTGTATTTATTTATTTATTTATTTATTTATTTATTTATTTATTATAAAGAGAGCAGAGATGACAGGAAAGGGCAGTGGTCATGAGTACTGACTCCAAGGTCAGGTGCTTGGACTCAAAGCCAACTCCAGGACTTGTTAGTTGTGTGACTTTGAACAGGGATCCTCTTCTCCCAGTGCCTCAGTTTCTTTCCTCTGCTATAAATAGGGATAATCATAGTTACTGTGAGTATTAAATGAGATTATACCTGTAAGGTCTTTGGACTATCTCCTGACATTCAACAAGTGCTTCCTTTTACTGTTATGCAGATTCAAACCTCACGATTTAAAACATATCATATGATTTGTATGTTTCCACAATCCAAGACCTTTTCGCACTGAACATGGAATCAGAAAGGCAAAGATGCAGTTTTCTGCCCTTAAGCAGCTCTGTGACCACAACACCATCAGTTATAGTTCTCTCATTTTTTAAACTATAAGTGATTATGAACATTCTTCCCTCTTTTAAAATTTTTGGTCATTTAAATTTCATTAATCAAAAGTATATAGCTTGTTTAGTTTTTTAATGCCCATCTTTTTATATTCTGGAGATATTTAATTGGAACAACACAAATACTTTCACACTTTGGCATTTATAATGACAGTTCCATTGTCACCATGGTGTCTTCTAATGTGCAGAGATTTGGGATATTTAAATAATAATTTTCTACAGCCAGTATTCCAGTAATCTACTGCCTCATAACAAACAATCCCAAAATGGCAGCGTGATATAAGCACTGCTTTAATGAGCACGGATTCTGGGGATTGGGAATTCAGACAAAGCCCACTTCTTGTCTCTATTCTGCTATGCCTGGGGCCCCATGTAATAAGCCACAAACAACTGGGGGTGACATTAATGGCTGGGACTTTTTCACTTGTGTATGGAACCTGGGCTGAGTTAAGATGACTCATCAGTAGACACACTTCAGTTTAGTCAGATTTCTTATATTGTGACTCAGAGCTCCAAGGGCAAATATTTTAAGGAACAAGCTGAGAGCTACATGGTCATTTATAACTTAGCATCAGAAGTCACACTGCAGCACTTCTGCCATAGTCTACTGGACAAAGCAGTCATAAGTCTACCGAGATTTAAGAGTTGGGTGCATTGCCCCCACCTCTCAATGGGAGGATTGCCAAAGAAGTTGCAATCATCTTAAATCTTCTTTTGAATTTTTGTGCTAATACTACTATTCTTAATTGGCGGCCACTCCTGGAAGGCATTCAGAAATGGGTGGAAGCCTTTTAAGCTCCCACAATTACAGAGCAGGGAGGTGCTGACATTTAGTGGGCAGGAGTCAGGGATGCCAACTGTCCTACAAGAATGAAGACACTCCCACACAATGAAGGAGTGTCTTGCCAAAATGCCAGTGACAAGTCTGCCAGAAAACCTGCTCTAACATTCTCTACCTTTGACATCATGGATAACAAGGCATTCCTCACTCCAAGATGAAATATCCATTTATATTGTGCTCTATTATACTTACAACCTGATTGCTTTAAATCCTAAATCTTTGATCCATCTGAAATATATTTAGGTGTATAAAGTATAAGGTATAGATGTGATGGTTAGTTTTATGTGTCAACTTGACTGCGCCATAGTGCCCAAATATGTGGTCAAACATAACATTATTCAGGATGGTTCTGCGAGGGTGTTTTTGGATGAGATTAACATTTAAATCAGTAGACCGAGTAAAGCAGATTGCCTGGCTTTCCACAAATGTACCTGATGTAGGTGGACCTCATCCAATCAGTTGAAGGCTTGAATACAACACAAAATTGACCTGCCCTTAGCAAAAAAGAATTCTGCAGCAGACAGCCTTTGCACTGGAACTGCAACATCAGCCCTTTCCAGGTCTCCAGCCTGCTGACCCATCCTGTAGAGTTTAAATTTTCCAGCTTCCATAATCACATAAGCCAATACCTTAAAGTAAGTCTCTCTCCTCCCTCCCTCCTTTCTCTCTCTCTCTCTCTGTATGTATGTATATATATATATATATATACACACACACACACACACACACATCCTATTGGTTCCATTTCTCTGGAGAACTCATATAAAATACTTTTACTTATTTCCATTTGGTGAGTCTTTTGTTTCAATACTCTCTACTGTACAATCCAAACCTTCTCCAATATTTAAAGTGACCACCCTTATCATATAATAAAATATTTTATATATGCTTGGGCTTATTTCTGCATTTTTAAATTCTCTTTAATGTTTCTGTCTGCATACTTTTTTGATAGAACCACAATGACAAATTATTGTCACTTTAAAATACATGTTAGTAACTAATAGAGAAAACTCTCCATCATTATCCCTTTTTATATTTTTTTGTTTTGTCGCTAGTTTATTCAATCAAGTGAATTTTATAATTGTGTAATGGTATTCTAAAAACTTACCTTAGAGACTTCTGCTGGTGATGTGGCAAACGTATGAATTTATCTGGAAGACACTGACATAATTATAGTCTTCCCCAACATTCATTAAGTGTTCCATCCAATTAATGAAAAATTATTTTATATTCATCATTAAAGCTTTATAGTTTAAATAAATGCAGCATATTTCTTGTTAAATTTATTCCTAGGTATATTTTTTATTGTTTCTGTTTCCAATGAGAAGGTTTCCTTTATATATTCTGGGTTTTTGTCAGTACCTAGGAAAGTTACTGATTGTCGTATTTTTATTTTGAATTTAGCCCCCTCACTAAACTCTTATTTCAAATACATTTTTAGTTTATTTACTTGGGTCTTCCCAGTAGATTAAAAAATGTCCTATGCAAATGAAAATTTTGTCTCTACCTTTGCAACATCTCTGTCTTCTGTTACATTTGTACTACCCTGGCAAAAATACTTACACTGATACTGAAAAACAGTGTCGATAGTAACATTTTTTAAAGTAGAATTTAAGAAATCTTACTCCGGGTAGTATGTTTTAACTCTGCAAAGCAGTTTACATGTATTTTACTTTTTATCCTTCAAAATAACCTTATGAGTTAAAAGAAGTTACTTAACCTTTCATATTCTCAGTTTCCCATCTACGAAGTGGGAATAATACCTACACCATAGGGTTGCCATAGAAATTAAATTGCTGTAAAACACTTGTTCAATTCCCAACACAGCCAGCTTCCATTATGGCAGCAATTAACTCACTCATATGACTGTTATTTTATCATTGTTTTAGATTGTTTATTTACATTGTTTTACATGACTATTATTATCTTGCCATTGTTTTGCAGATGGAAAAATACCATACTTTGGAGAAATCAAGATCACACAGCTACTATGTATGGAATTGGGACTTGGGCCCTTATCTGTTAAACTCCTAAATTTATGCACTTTATCCACTTTTTCTTTTCACATTGATGGAAATTTTCTAGTGTTTCAATGTTAAGCATGGTAGGCAAGTTACTTTTCAACTCCTAGTTAAGAAAAAGCATTTGCAATGAATAGTTATCTAATTTTAGCAATTGTATTTTAGGATATTGAGATGAATTTAGTTTTATTTTGAAGTTTCTAATCTACTAACAAAATTAATTTTATGGACAGATTTTATAATGTTAAACCATCCTTGCATATCTGAAATAAACTTTATTTTGAGATAGTTTTATTCTTTTTATATATGGTGGGATGCAATTTGTTAATTTACTCCTCTTGATTAATTTTCCCATGTAAGACAAGTCCTTATCAATTTTAGTTTTAGATTTTTAAGTACTTTGTTTTAAGTGTGTGTCTTTTAAAAACAGGGTTGAGTTGAATTCCTTTTTTTTTCTTGATTGATTTAAGAATATTATGGGTGATGGGTGCACCAAAATCCCAGAATTCACCACTAAATACTTTATCCATGTAACAAAAAACCACTTGTATCCTAAAAGCTATTGAAATTTTTAAAAATAAAGTAAAATAAATAAAAAATGATGCACATCAAAAAACAAGAATATTGTATACTTCAATAGGACTGTTCAACCCAGTTACATTTATTTTCATAACTGATGTAGGTGACCTTACTTCTGTCATCCTTATATTTTCTTATTTCTATAATTGTTCATGGTTTCTCTTGCCATATTTTTCAAATTTTTCCTCATTTGTCAAATTGGGGTGGGGGAAGTTTTAAACATTATAACTGCTTATGTTTCAGTTTTCTTTCAAGATACTTATTACAGTGTAGTACCTGCAACATTTAAATTCTCTTTTGTAACCATATTTACAGCAATTATTTAGATTTCATTCATTTTAAAAATATTTTAGGACTTTCTTGTGTTCCTTTTGTGCCACGATTTCTCCATGCTTGAGTTCTTTGTTTTGATTTATCCCACAGTTGCCTGGTATTTATCTTCAAGTAAAGTTTTTGGGAAGGATATGGGGGCAGTATATTTTCTAAGAGCTTGCAAATCTGACAATGTCTTTCTTTGCTTCAATTCATAAAACATAAATTTGACTGTGAATAGTATCTGTGGGTCACAGCACTTTAAACACAGCCTATCGATCTCACTTGGCTATTTTCTGTCATTAAATTACAGTCACCTCCCACTTTATTTACATCTTTGCTATGGCATTTCTTATCTTATACAGTGATATATCTTGTTGTAAGACACCCTGCTACTAGACAATGAGCTTTTGAGGACTGTGATCGTATCTTATTGATCTTTGATTCCCCAAGACCAAGCACTAACCCAGCACATTATAAGTGTTCCACAAAGGTTACTTTAATTAAGGAATACATGAATAAATGAGCTTCACAAATCATAATGTTCTACATGAATATAAGGGCAGGGCCATCACAAAAGTCTCTTCAGTATATGTAAAATCACATAAAATTGTGTTTCAAAGCCTGTCTAGTGAAGTTAATATTATCTTTAATTGTGTTTATTTATGAATTGATTTTTGCAGGGAAGACAATGGATGAGGTTAAAAGTCTAGTCGAACAAAAAAACACTTGCTCCTAGGACTTTGTTGGTAAAGGTTGTGACTTCTCATTCAGAGACAATAACCAGGAGTGACCATTTAATGAAGGTTAAGTTAGATTTGAAAACAGCCCAAAAGAAAAGCAACCATCAGAGACAGCTGATACACTATTACAATAGTGTCAAAACCAAGCAAACTTCATTCCCACAATATAAGGCTAGCACAGGACATGGAGAACTTGTATCAGGAATAGCCAAGCATGTTTTCTAAAATAGCATTAAAGAGTTCCCAGACAAGTTTCAGAGTCTGAGAAACTTTGGCATGGATGCCTCCTATCTAGTTTGGGATTGTAACATGTATCAGAAACTAACCTTCATTTTCCTATTAGAATGAATAAGGTAAAGCATCGAAAGGACTTAGCACAATATCTGAAAAACCATAAGTGCACAATTAATCAAAATTCCATTTACTTGCCATCCATGCACAGGTCTTAAATACAAGCACAAATTAATGGATAATTCAGGTTTAGGAGTTTGTCCAATAGTCATGAAGAATATTTTACATAGCCGTTTATCACTAATATTCATTTAGTGAACAGCAAATCATTTTTTGTTTAGTACTTGACATGGTGCTAGGAAATTACAGATATTTAAAATTTGATTTTTAAATACCATCTTTATGATTTAGTTTATTTACCATAACAAAAAAATTTCATACATCAGAGTAATATTTTAAAACAAAGGCCCCGGAATCCAAAAGACATAGATGGGCTTTAAGCTTGATACAGATGGTTTAAGAACTATCATTTAACTATCCCCTTTTCCAGACTGGTTGTTATAAAAACTATATATATATATAGTATATATATATACACATATATATTGGGTAAAATATTCTTTGAGTACTAGAGAATGTGAAGGAAATGGGAAAAAACTAAAAACTAAAATATATCAATAACATACATGTACCTTCCTAAAGAAAAACTAATTCTTAAATACCCAAGTAGACAAAGAAATACATAAAAATAAAGAATTCCAAAATGAGAAATATATTGTCTAAAAGCAAAAGTGATGAGCAAATAAGTCAGAAAATTTAGAGTTGATATCTAAATTATTATTAATACGATTATAAAATCTATGTAGGCCAAGTGCGGTATCTCAGCCTGTAATCCCAGCACTTTGGGAGGCAGAGGTGGGCGGATCATGATGTCGGGAGATCAAGACCATCCTGGCTAACACGGTGAAACCCCATCTCTACTAAAAATACAAAAAAATTAGCTGGGCATGGTGATGGGCGCCTGTAGTCCCAGCTACTCGGGAGGCGGAGGCAGGAGAATGGCGTGAACCCGGGAGGTAGAGCTTGCAGTGAGCCGAGATTACACCACTGCAGTCCAGCCTGGGGGACAGAGCAAGACTCCATCTCAAACAAACAAACAAAAAAACCCTATGGAAACGTCAAAGAGCATTCTTGGGAAAAAGATTCCTGTATAAATTAACAATATTTGACTTATATTATTTAATTCATTTTACTTAATATTAACCAACAAAAATATTGGTTAATATAAAGTCTTAGATATTCACATACATACCCACACAACACATGAAAATAAAACATAAAAGATAAGCAAAGGGCAAGGATGAAGGTAAAGCATGATAAATTTCTCCCAAAATGTTTGGCTATTCCTGATACAAGTTCTCCACGTCCTGCCTCCATGAGGTGAATAAATAAAAACTTTTTTATTTTTGCATTTAACAGAAATATATCTGATCTGATATGAATACATTTGTATCTTAAATGACTATAATTAAAAACCATACGTATATTTTCTAGAATACTAGAAGGAAAAAAGGTCAATAAAATTTGAACAAAAACTAGTCCAACAGGGAAGGAAATCAATCAAAAAGAAAAAAATTAAGGAAGCAAAAATAGAAAGTACAAAATAATTAAAATCAGGCACATCTGTTACCACAATAAATATAAATGTATTAAACTCCTCACTTAAAGAGGCAAAGTATCTAATATTGAGTCAAATAATGAAATTCAGCTTTGCTCTTTGGGAAAGGCGTATCATATTTAAAATAACATACTTAAAATTTAGAAAAGAAGAGAGAAGAGATATCTAGCAAAATAAAAAAGTATCAATATTACTATCATACTAAGAAAAATTCTGAGCAAACAACATTTTATAATGATAAAAATAAGTCAAAAATGGATGTATAACAAGTAAGAAATATTGGCCAGGCATAGTGGCTCATGCCTGTGATCTCTGTACTTTAGGAGACGGAGGAAGAGAGATCACTTGAGACCTAGAGTACAAGATCTTCCTGGACAACGTGCAAGACCCTGTCTCTACAAAAATTAAAAAATTAGCCAGGAATGATAGTGCATGTCAGTGGGTCCAATGATAGTGCATGTCAGTGGGTCCAGCCACTCAGGAGGCTGAAGCAGGAGAATTGCTTGAGCCCAGGAGTTCAAGGCTACAGTTAGCTGCTATGATTGCCACTGCGCTCCAGCCTAGGTGACAAAACAAGGTCTGGTCTCTAAAAAAAACAAAAAAGAAAAAGAAAAAAATTCCATTTAGAAACATATTTTGTATAATTATCATGAAAAAATATAAAGCCACTCTATTAGAATGAGAAGGAAAAGCTGACGTACTCACAATCACAGTGGAAGAGCTTAATCAGCATCTCTTGTGTTTGAAAGACCAATTTGATCAAAATTATATGATGATATGGAATATTCTGATAATAAAACCAATACAGATTTTTAATAGCTAGAATTTTTTAACTTTGCAGTTCAAACACAGAATACATATTATTCCCAATATTTCTAGAGAATTTATAAAAATTAATTTTAAATCAGAAATAGAATATGTTACATTATTTTGTGACAATTCAAAAAGATGTTTTTGAGCAAAAGTTGGGAAAATAAATTTATCCGAAGAAATCCAAACACTTGGGAATTCAAATATACTTTTTGAAACAACATACTAATATTAAAAAAGAAATAATGGTCCCCATTCTAAGATGAACTCTTTTATAATTCACACAAAGTCACCCTATGTGCTGGTAGCAGCCAGGCTGTGGGCTGTGGTCATGCTGTTTGTGCATTCTTCCTGGGAAAGAGATGGTGGGTACCCTCTCCTCCTAGCTTCCCATCTCTGTCTGGGGTTTCTATTATTCCCTCCCTGCCTGCCAAGGACTTGAGGTCCTGCAGTGGGAAGTCAAAGCACATGTTTTCTTCTCAACGCCTACTGAAATTCACTTTGACATTTTTATGCTCCCACAGTTTGAAGTCTATTTATTTTAGAAGATTGGTTCTTTATGTATTATTTCAAAACTCCTGTTTGACCCCAACGTAGCAGTAACCTTTTTATTTTCCATCTTTTTCTATGTGATCCCTTTCCTAAAGCTGCAGGCTTTAAGTGTTCCAGCCATGAATGGGCTGAATCTAAGAAGGGTAAGATAAGAAATTTAAGACAGTATTTATATAAAAATGATAATATAAAATCAAATTTTTATTCTGCAACATGAGAACAATCTTGATTTTTAAAAAATCCAGCATATCACACACACATGAAAATTAGGCCAATCTCACCTAAAAATATATATGTAAATATATTAATATATTGTATATTATATTAACATACATTAACATATGTGACCACCTAAAAATATAGATGTAAATATATCAGTATATTGTATATTATATTAACATACATGATCACCTAAAAATATACATGTAAATATACTAATATATTGTATATTATATTAACATATGTGATCACCTAAAAATATAGATGCAAATATATCAATATATTGTATATTATATTAACATGTTAACATACGTGATCACCTAAAAAATAGATGTAAATATATTAAAATATTGTATGTTATATTAACATATATATGATCACCTAAAATATATGTAAATATATTAATATATTGTATATTATATTAACACATGTTAACATATGTGATCCAGAAAAAATATATTAACAAGTATAATTCAGAGGTATACAAAAGGGAATAACATAAGATTTGCCACAAACTGGCAAAAATATTGATAATCACTGAAGCTGTGTATAAGGTTCACCATGTTTTTTTCTCTACTTTTGCTTATTTTTGATAATGTTCATAATAAAATCATTTTATTGTTTTTTTTTTTTGTTTTTTTTTTTTTTTTGAGACGGAGTCTCGCTGTGTCTCCCAGGTTGGAGTGCAGTGGTGCAATCTCGGCTCACTGCAAGCTCCGCCCCCTGGGTTCACGCCATTCTCCCGACTCAGCCTCCCAAGTAGCTGGGACTACAGGCGCCCGCTACCACGCCCGGCTACTTTTTTGTATTTTTAGTAGAGACGGGGTTTCACCGTGTTAGCCAGGATAGTCTCGATCTCCTGATCGTGATCCACCCGCCTCGGCCACCCAAAGTGCTGGGATTACAGGCTTGAGCCACCGCGCCCGGCCAATAAAATCATTTTAAATGTTCACACCATGTTAAGGTAGCTTGCTCCATTACATTATAAAATGGTTCAATATTAAGAAATCTTTTTTCTTATAGTTCATCACATAAAAGGGGAAAAAAAGAAAAGACATTTGATACTAAACATTTATTCCTGAAAAAGCTTAGTCAACCAGGAAAATGCGGTATTTTGTTAAAATGATAAAAATATTTCAAGCTAGGAGACATCGTATTTACAGATAGAGGCAAGCACTTATAGAGGACATGTTGGATGCCCTCTATAAGTATTTTACACATATGTGTATTTAGTTTTCCCAAAAAATACATAAGTAACATACTGTTGCCATCACCTCTTACAGGTGATGGAGTCAAGAACAGAGAGGTTACGTAACTTGCCCAAGTTCACACAGCTAATCAACAGAGGAGCTGGAATTAGGATGCAAGTACCTTGGCTCCAGAGTTTCTCTCTCAACTAGTGTGCCTTGGCACCTCCCTACACTGTGCTCACCTGTGGTACAACTCCAGAGAATTTATCATTGCCATCGGGACCACATCGGAATGACCCATAACCATCACAGCTGTAGGGTATTGTTCTAAAAGCTCTAGCAATTAAACAGCACAAAAAAAGATGCAGAAATATTAGAAAGAAGCTGACCAAATACCGCTATTTGAAAGTAAGAAAATCATTTCCCTAGGAAATTCAGAATAGTCAGTTGGAAAATTATTAGAACAAATTAGCAAATATGAAATAAGTTGTTCACAAAAGAACCTTTCCTATATTCCAGAGATAATTAGTTAGAAAGCATAATGAAAAATAGTTTCCCTTAGGAATGGCAAGAAAAAAAACATGAAATGCCTAGAAATAAAGAAAACAGTACACAAGTTGTTCATAAATGAAGGAAACCACAGATTTTTATTTAAAAATATAAAATATGACTGGAAAAATTATAACATATACCAAGTTCCTAGAGCCAAATTTTCCATATCACAAAGATCTTAATTTCTCAAAGTGAATTTATAAAGATGATACAACTCCAGTTACAATCCCAGTGATATGGTGTAAATTGTGTCACCTCAAAATCCATATGTAAAAGCCCTAACTCTCAATGTGATTTATGAGGATGAGGCCCTAAACCAATAGTACCACAGCCTTCTAAAACTGGGAAGAAAGATCTCTCTATCTTTCTCCCTCTCGCTCTCATCTTCCCCCGACACCCCCATTCCCACCATGTGAAGACAAAGTGAGAAAATGGCCATCTACAAGCCAAAAAGAGGGCCCTCACCTGAACCGAACCATGCTGGCACCATGATCTCAGGCTTTTAGCCTGCAGAACTATGAGAACATTAATTTCTGTTGTTTAAGCCACCCAGTCTATGGCATTTGATTGTGGCAGCCTGAACTGAGCTGATTAATACACCCAATAAGGTTTTCTGCTTAAATATTTAACACAGTTGTCCTTAAGTTCATCTAAAAGACTAAATTCTTAGGAGTTATATTCTAGAAAATTATCACTTGGCAACTCTCGTGGTAATAACTGATTCATGTAGGAATCATTAACGGATGCTAAAACTAGTGGTGAAATCTTGACAGACAATAGAATATTTATAGAATTTCAAAGAATTTCCCCACATGATATTTATTAATTACAAAGGGAAAATAATAACATAATAGTAAAAAGTCTGATACGAGGTGCCAAGGCACACTGATTGAGAGATAAACTCTCAAGCCAAAGTACTTGCATCCTAATTCCAGTTCTTCTGTTGATTAGCTGTGTGAACTTGGGTAAGTTACATAACCTCTCTGTTCTTGACTCCATCACCTGTAAAGAGGTGATGGCAACAGTATGTTACTCTTGGATTGTTTGGGAAAACTAAATACACGTACATGTGCAAAATGCTATCACTAAGCTATCACCTTCACTAGTAATATAACAAAAAGATTTGATATGGCTCCTAATAAGATGCACTGAGAAGAATAGAGCATCACTTCTGTGATATTCCTGCCCCAAACTGCACAACTGGAGTCTAAACATGAGGAAACATCTGACAAATCCAAATCCAAATCGACAAACATCTTCAAAATAACTGGCCTGCACCTTTCAGAAAAAGTCAGGTTTTTGAAAGACATGGAAGGACTGAGGAATTCTTTCAAAAATAAAAAAGACCAAAGAAACATGACACCTGAATGTAACATATGATCTGGGATTTTCTTTTGCTACAAAAGACATTATTGGAAAATTCAGCAAAATTTGAACAAAGTGTGTAGATATTGGACAAGTTTCTTAACCATTTTGGCCTTACTTTCTATTTCTGTACTTGGACAAGTCACTGCCCTTCCATCTACCCTAAGTCAGACTTACATCTTTCTAGAACTCTCCCCAAACATGCCTTTCTCCATCCTGAAAGTTAAGAAACTTGTCCAAGATCACAGAGCTGGCCTTTGAAGGAGCATAAATTATAGAGCAACTTAAAGTTTGTGTAGAAGTTGAAACTTGAGGCAGAAAAATTAAGTGTCAGGGAACAAAAGGCCAGTGGGAAAGGAAGGGGGATGAGTGTCAATCTGGGATCTGAGTGTTCAACCAAGAGGCTAGCTTCTAAGAAGGATAAGGTTGGTGCCAAGGTAATAGCATCCAGGAATTCTACAAACACAGCCAGCAACCCAAGTGCATGTGAAAAGTTCTTGAATCTATGCAGTGCGCCTAGGAATCAAAGGAAAAAGACCCCAGTTTTTCAGAGATTCAAGACTTAAGAGAAAATTAAAATAAACTGGAAGCATGCTATGGTGTGAGAAGCACAGATGTTGGTGTTGGACAGACCTACTTACCACCTGTGTAAGCCGGGCAAATAACTTCACCTCTCAACCTCAGCTTCTTCAACAATAAAATAAGAATAACAGTAGTTACTTTAGAGCATTTTATAGGATTCAATAGTTAATATATGTAACATTTTTAGCATATAATACTTGCCTAGTAATAATAGTTCTTTTCCTTCATTATTCCTCAGAAGAAAAAACCATTATCTCCAAGTGCCTCAATCAAGGAGGACATTAAGAGATGCCTAGATATTTGAAGATGGAAGATATTAGTAGAAGCCTAGAGGAAGATAAGTAATTATTTAAACCCACACCAACCGACAAGGGCAGCAATAAGCCTCCCAGCGGCTTGCTAAGATGTAGCCAATCTTGAAGGGCACAGGTGACAGAGGCTTGCAGAGCACATGGCCCGGCATCCAGGCCCTCCACTCCATGATATGAATACCATGGGTCAACCAGTTCTCTTGTCCATCTGCCCCACTCCTGATTACTCGCTCCGGGAGCTCTCCCACTTGCTGTCTTATTTGTTTGGCTTGTTCTTGTTTGTTTGCAATCGGATCTCACCTAGCCTAGAACCTTCAGCTACCAATGAGGTCTTAGTTGTGGACCATGAATATGGCTATTAGAATCGTAGTGGCCTCATTACACAGAGAGGGAAAATTGGGCCCTGTATAGGGCAGAAGCTAGCCAGAGATCACAGAGGCAGTTATGATCATATCCACATCATACCCAGGAATGGAACACACACGTCTTGACTTCTAGTCTCCTCAGGACACCTTTTGAGTATTTCGAAAAACAAAGATCTGACTGGGCGCAGTGGCTCACGCCTGTAATCCCAGCACTTTGGGAGGCCAAGGCGGGCAGATCATCGGAGGTCAGGAGTCCAAGGCCAGCCTCGCCAACATGGTGAAACCCACCTCTACAAAAAAATACAAAAATTAGCTGGGCATGGTGGTGGGCACCTGTAATCCCAGTTACTTGGGAGTATTTTTGTATTTGTATTTTGTATGCTGAAGCAGGAGAATCCCCTGAAGCTGGGAAGTGGAGGTTGCAGTGAGCTGAGATCACTTCACAGCACTCCAGCCTAGGTGACAGAGTGAGACTTCATCTCAAAAAATAATAATAATAATAAAATAAGGAAAAATAAAGATCTATGGTTCTCATTGATGATAAGGATGAGGGCAGAAAATAGTTCCCAGGAAAATGACGGCAGGAACCCCTGTGGGCCGGCCTCTGATCAAAGGTTAACTGACTTACGCAGATAGACAGATTCATGCATCACACATGTGTGTACATGCTGTAAACTCTACAGTACAGTAAGTCCATTGGGCAGGGCACTGCTGTTCATCATTATTCTCTACAGTCAGTGCAGCACTGAGTGCAATGCTGTCACGTGCTCAGAAAATAGTGGTTGAGCTATATTAGGCTTCTGTTTCAGTTTTGGAGAATGTTCTCTGGCTCTTTCAAATCTGGGTTCAAATCTGGCTCCTTGAACCCAGGAGACAAGTGAAGTTGCAGTGAGTCAAGATTGTGCCATTGCACTCCAGCCTGGGTGACAGAGCAAGACTGTCTTTCAAGACCTCTTTCAAGAGAACAGAGAGAGACACCTACAAAAAGATGAACAGCAAAGCATAGAAAGATAGAAACTGGGCCAGATGCGGTGGCTCACGCCTGTAATCCCAGCACTTTGGAAGGCTGAGGTGGGCGGATCACGAGATCAGGGGTTTGAGACCAGCCTGACCAACATAGTGAAACCCCATCTCTACTAAAAATACAAAAATTAGCCAGGCATGGAGGTGCATGCCTGTAATCCCAGCTACTCAGGAGTCTGAGGCAAGAGAATCTCTTGAACCCAGGAGGCAAGTGAAGTTGCAGTGAGTCAAGATTGTGCCATTACACTCCAGCCTGGGTGACAGAGCAAGACTCTGTCTCGAAAAAAAAAAAAAAAGAAAAAAATAGGTAGAAACTGCTAAAACTACAAGATCAATACTTTGTTCATTATATATTCATCTAGCACTCTACAGTGGAGCAGCGTTACTCAAGGTGTGGTTCACAGATCAGCAGCTTCAGCTTTTCTGGAAACTTTTTCAAAATGCCAATTCTAGGACCTCATTCCAGGTCTCCTAAATCTCAGTCTCTCATAGTTAGGCCCAGGAATCTGTGCTTTAGATAGTACTCCAAGGGATTCTTATGTACACCAAAGTTTGAAGCCACTGCAGTGGAGAACAGAGGGAATGTGAATCAAGCTCCTCTGCCAAAAATCAACCAAAGAGACAGAGACAAGTATGCCCGTGAAAAGGATTAGCTCAGATCTTAATCACCATTTTCTTTCTGCATGTTTAGTAGCCTAAGAGTGAGAATGGATATCCCCTCCCCTGCACCTCCATCCAAATACAAAGACAGCAATGGAAGAGTGCATCACTGTCATGACTTGCAAGTTGCCTTTATGGTGGGATCTTTTTAATTTGGTAGATTATGTTTTGCTCATTCATTTTCATTTGAAATAAGCTTGATCCAACCATTTCTGTAAGCAGAATGTTAAATGCAACCAATGTGGATGCTCTGACACAACTGTGGCTAAGGCACCCTGCATAGTCGTCATAGTTCCAAACTGCCCAGCAACTCATCAGCAAATTGCTAATGCTAGAGACAAGTGAAGGATGCAATGGACACGTCGATAAATCATGAAACCTGTTTATACAAAGTGAGAAACCCAGTCAATACTGAATCTCTGAAATGCTCTTTAACTCTGCCAAAAAGAATAGGCATGGTTAATTGCATTTCCAATTAAGGCAATTGTTAGAATTTGCCAGTTACACATCATCATTCTACAGCATGAAAATAGACATTAAAAAGCTTCCAGATTTTTTAAAAAAAATCAACTTTCTATGTGTGAACTGATGGCGTGACCACAAAAGTCAATTCAGAGACAAAAAAAAATTCCATTCGCATAGAAGAAACAAGTAGAGAGGCAGCCTGAACTTGAACTCGTCATGGATAACCAAGGCCCAGTGGTCACTCTCAATGTTGAGATTCTTTTGTTGTACTTTGCATTGAATCGGAATGGGGTTAAGAAATTTTTTAAAAGCTTTGATGAAACCCCTACTACTTTGATGGTGTACAGCTGTTATGAAATTTCAGTTGTCGATCATTTTGCAGAAAGCTAATATTTTAGCCTTTCAAGAACAAATGGGGAAGGAAAAAGGTTGGTCCTGATTTATAGAATCTCATTATTTAAAACGGTCTCCTTTCACCCAGCTCAACTCCTCCCCTTATAAATAAGGTTACAGAGGTTCAGGAGGTTCACCTAAGGTCCCACAGTGCAAAGTGATGGAGCCATGACTTTCATCCACGCAGGTCTAGGCTCTCCCATTAGTAACTTCATTGTGACAGGTTTTACCTTTAAGATTTTTAATTTCAGAGCCAGAGTACGCTGCTGCCTTATTTTTCCAGCATCACCAGCTGCCCCAAAGGCAATTTTCCAGATGAATGAATCTAACCCTTCTTAAGTACCAGATTTTGAAGCACTTTGAGGATGAAAATATTTCTAAAATAAATTGCCGTTGCCCCACCACATTCCTAAACCAAATATTAAATGTAGTTTGCTAGGCAGAGCACTGGCCCCCAAAGGTGTCCACATTCTAACATGTTAATATGTTAGTTTACATGGCACAAGGGACTTTGCAGATACAATTAAGTTTAGGATCTTGAGATGGGAAGATTATCCTAGATTATCTGGGTGGGCCTGATGTAATCACAAGCGTGCATATAAGAGGGAAGGCAGGGTCAGAGAAGGAGATGGGATGACCTGACAATGGAAGCAGAGGTCAGAGTGATGTGGGTCACAGTATCTCTAGAGGGAGTAATATTTAAACTGAGACATTAAAGAGGAACAGAAATTTACCAGGCAAAGAGGAAGTTTTAGGGAAAATCATTAAAGACAGAGGAAACAACATGTGCAAAAGCCCAGTTTTTGGCAAGTATGGGACTAATTCAGGAAATTAAAAGCTGATGACCAGCAGGGCTGAACTAAAAAACAAAAGGGATCTACCAAAAAAAGTGAGCGTCAGATCATGAGTGACTATGTAGACCATCTGAAGAATGACGAACATTACTCTAAGGGCAATGGAAAGCCAGTGGAGGGTCTTATTAGAGTTACATTTTGAAGTGGTCAGTTTGACATTGTGGTAAAGAGTAGATTGAAGAGGGTGCAGCAGCAAAGGTGGGTAGCAATCCTGAAGAGGGACAATGCGATGTACTTAAGGAAGGGTGAAGACAATGGGCATGGAAACAGGGGATAGACCTGAGTGGTCTTCAAACATCATAATCAACAGACCTATATGATCATTAGGTGTGGAGAGTAGGGGAGAAGGCGGAATCAAGGATGTCTCCAAAGGGCTTCCAGTTTAAACAACTAAACAGAGAGGACACTGGAAGAGAAGAAGGTTTGGTCATTTGGGAGAGGGAAGATGATAAGGACAGTCAGTTTTGGACACACTGCTTTTAAAACCTAAATGTCCATTCGAATAGTAATAGATCAATAAATTATTAAATATGTTTACTATGGGATATTCTGCAGGATTTATATGAAAAGATATGGAATATTCTCCAGCAAAACACAGGTAGAGTGTGCTATAATTAGGTTTTGGAAATGTGTGTGTGTGCACTTATTCCCATAAATAACCATATAAACAGAAATATAAAAGAAACTATTAGTAGTAAAAGTAATTGTCTCTAAGGGAGATATTGTAGGACTCAGGGAGAGGAGGACTTACTTTTCACTGTATAGTTGTGTGTTGTTTGAATGTTTCAACATGTGTATGCATCGCTTATTTGTTTAAGTTGAATTTCAAATACATATACAAATAGACTTAAAATACGTATCTTCCTAAAAGAATAGAAAGCATGAGATAATGTCAAGCAGGAGAAGGAGAAAACAATAGAAAGAAGTGGATGTAAGAGATAAATTAGAATTCCTGACAAAAAACCTTCAACAGGCTAAAGTGGGTTATTTTGTGCTGAATAAAGATACCATACAGAATGAATTTAGAATGATCATGAACATTTATGTATTAAATGTCATAAAATCATATAGAATTTTAAAACTAGAAATATGAAGATAAATTGACAACTAAAATCAGAATAAGAAACAAAATGTCTATATTGTAGAAGAAAACAACAGGAAATAAAGAAACTGCATAATAAAACCTTATTTTGGTTATAGAAAATAATAAACTTTATAATTTATAGTGTATTCATCCTTTTCAAATAAATGTGGAACGTTTATTTTAAGATTATGTTCTAGGGCAAAATGAAAATTAAATACATTTCCCAAAGTAAAAACAATATTTACTCTTCTCCCAAAATGATGCAAAATTAGCAATTAATATTTAGAAAGCAACTGCTTGGAAAATTTTTTTAACCAATGAGAGAAAATCTAAATTGCAATTGTATGTTGTTTGGAAAATAACAGCAGGGACACGGTTATTTTCCATATCATATATTCCGTATCAAAACTGGTGACTGAAAGAATATAGAGATATATTCCATATCAAAACTAGTGACTTTTAATATCTAGAGCCTTAAGTGTTGTTATTTACAAAAAAGAAATAATTTAAACAATGACTAAAACTACCTCAAGATCAAAAAGCTAAAAATGAAAGCAAGACAATAAATCCAAGGCAACATTTACCAAATTGTTTTTTACGAAATATGAGTGAAAGCTCTTGTGTTTACTGCCAACACACACTTTGAGAAGGAAGGGGAAGTTCCATCCTTACGCAGTTGGTAAAACTTTTAATAATATACTCTCTCTTGGTTAATCACCAGTATACGTTAGCATGTTACAACTCTGAAAATTTTTACATTCAAGAGACTGTTTAACTTTATTTAATAGCACAATAATGGCATCATCTTACCTAAGAAGGAAAAATATAAATTGGGATAATTTTTGTTGAGATAAATTTGCCAATATGTATCTAAAGACTTACAATTTAATTGATAGTTTGACTCCTGGGAAAATACTCTAAAGATATGTGCAAATACCTAGCCTAAAGGGCTTTATAAGCATTATTTTCATGGTGGAAATTGAAAAACTCTAAATGTACAGCAATCAGAAATCAAGGACTGATTTATGGATCAGTAGCATCCTACGTATCCATTCACATTCCTGTTGATACATTTATAATTAGGTGGGAAAAGTAGCTTACAAACTCAACATACAGAGTCTCATTTTTGTAAAATGCCTTATTTAAAAAAATTAAAACTCCATGAAAAAGATACAGAGATTCCCAAGTAAAGCTGTCCTTGATATCAGGAAAATTAGTTCCTAGTTCTAACTATATTTAGCTGCATTACCTGGGAAAATAAAGTCCCTAGATCCAACCCCTTATCTGAAGGGATTGACTTAAACTTAAACTATCCCTCCCAGATTTAATAAAATATTAAAATTCTTTTATTCTATGAATTCAAAATGATAAAATCATTTTTGGTACATACTATAATAAATTCAGATCTCAGTATTTATATTTTGTGAATGACTTAGGTATAGACCAGATCGGGGGGCACCTACTTTTCAAAGATCTGATGTAATCCCCCAACTCAAAGGTATACTAACAGTCAAGTTACAGTAAACCAATGTTACCTTACAGCAAAGGCAGAAAGCAGAGTGTTAATCCATTCAACCACCTACACTTGAAGACAGTTGAAGAAATATTATTTTGCAGATAAAGCCAAGATGAAACATGAGTTCTGGTTATTTCACATCATAGTTTGTTTTCTTTCTTTTTTTTTTTTTTTTTTTTTTTTTTTTGAGACGAAGTCTTGCTCTGTCACCCAGGCTGGAGTGCAGTGGTGTGTTCTCAGCTCACTGCAAGCTCTGCCTCCTGGGTTCATGCCATTCTCCTGCCTCAGCCTCCCGAGTAGCTGGGACTACAGGCACCCGCCACCATGCCCAGCTAATTTTTTGTATTTTTAGTAGAGACGGGGTTTCACCATGTTAGCCAGGATGGTCTCGATCTCCTGACCTCGTGACCCGCCCACCTAGGCCTTCCAAAGTGCTGGGATTACAGGCGTGAGCCACCGCGCCCGGCCTTCACATTGTAGTTTTAATAGCTCTGTTTGTTCCATTCCTCAACTTTCAGGTTGTTTTAATTCAGCCAAATCTAATTATTGAAGCTTTCCAAGGTACATGGTATATTAATTTAGCAATCTGTGTAGCAATCTTCTCCCTTAAAAATGATTTCTTATCTTTCTCTAAGAATAAGAATTTCTAGAGTTGTACTTAAAGCTTCTAAATGTAAAAGATATTTGATTATTTGTTTTCTTTCATTCTTTTTGTTTGATTTTTTTCTCATTTCCCTTATTTGTGAGCTCAAAATTCAATTTTCACTTTCTAGTGTCTCAATGTTCTGCAGTGATCAGATAATTTTCCCTTGAATCTGTAAGTGTGATGTAAATTACACGGTGTTTCAGGCAGTAGAGATCTTATTTTCTGTAGGCTGACTAACTCCTTGTGGGGAACTGGGAGTCAGGAGTCTTGACCCGAGCCCCTGCCTTGCCACAGTGTGCAAGTCACTTCCCATCCCAGGTCTCAATATTCATATCTGTGATTTAACACAAAAGGGAGGCAGAAAAGTAGGGAGCTTGTTCCAAGGATTGCAAACCGGAAGTGCCTTCAAGAACCAAACAGGTGACACAATGAATGAAGTGGCCAGTTGAGGACTGGAACAAAATGGAAGAGTTCCTGCCCCATCCTAGGGGAGTGGCTGTTATTTAGCGTCCACCAAAAACCCAATGTTGCATATTACTTTTTCCAGGGATACTAGACATGTACGTTTTCATATGAAATAGCTCGGTTATTAAGCACTGACTACTAATTCTGTATTTTAGCATGATGTAAGCCAGACAAAATGTCTATAGCCCAAATTCAGCCCGTAGGACAACAGTTAGTTGGCTGCTAATCTAAAATGATAAGGGCCATTCTAGTTTGAAGATTCTATCTCTATGGACTTGTCTACAGTTTATTCATTCACAAGATGGTATGCCTTTCATCATAGCTATAACAAAGCTGCAGGATGCACCTACTGTACACAGAGCATATGCTTATCATTGGAGATATGACATAAGCACATTTCTCCATCTGAATCCTTAAGGACACAGATACCAAAGAACCTTCAGCCTTTTGGGGACTATCTAAGGGACAAGTGCATATCTCCTCCTTTTTATAGACTTCCCTGACTCATTTCCCACCATGACCCAACACCAAGCAGAAGAAATTCCTTTCTCTTTTACCTTCTTGCAGCCAGCATCATGCTCAAAACTCTCTACATAATATATTACACATCATCCTTATTTCAGTGTCCGTCATTCTCCACAGTCTGTGAACGCACTGAGGGCAAGAACATGGCTTTTTCTGTTTGCACCTCTAACATTTAGTTTAGGGCCTGTTACACCATGTGCATACAAATGAATTGGCCCAGTAGGAACACAGAACACATGCAGTCTGGGTTTGATGCCTCTTTTAAAATGTACGCTTTATTATCATTTGGGTATGGTGAGGCCACCAGAGCAAGAGACAACAGCCATTGGAAAGACAGTTTATTATTCTCACAGAGCGCAAGAGGAGGGGGCATACTATGTCACAGGGGCACACAGAGACGCGCCGGGGGTGATCAGGAGGCAGAAAGGGTGAGGGGAAATGTGGACCAGAGCCTTTATTGTGGTTTCCATGGGAAGGAACGAATGAGGCAGGGTAAGCAGACTTAGGGTTGGCTGGCTTGAATAATTTCATCAGCCTCTGGAGCATAGGGTCTGTCTCTGGTTGTCTTGTACCTGGTCTTTGAGTGATGAGGACAAGGAAATAGTGAAGGTGCTGGGGTGCTTATGGCAGGGGAATACTGACCCTAGTATAAGAGTTCAGTGAAGGAGGTGGTTGGGGTATGGGCTCTGGATCGGTCAGTTTGCTTATGGAAGGAGCACTCATAGGCTTGTTGTTTCCTATCTCTAGGAATTAGCTACCCCTAGAAGGCGTAGTCCCTCTGGGGTCAGCAAGGCCCCAAGATGACAAAGCATCAAAGCTAAAAGACAAGCTCAATACTGTGCCCAGTGTGAGGAGCTTCCCTAGAGAAATGCAGAGTTCAGAGGTAGATCCATTCCTCAAGCTGAAAGCAGAAAAGGGTGGCTTTGTGCAAGGGATGCAGTGAAGGCCAGCACACATCATTGGGACTACAAGAGGTGGTAAGTGAAGGGAGGAAAAGCTTTCCTCTCCTTAGCTCTGCACTCCTCAACCAGAGTTCAGAAAGACCAACATCATTTAGGTCTAACCAAGATGCAACCGGGGTCTCCTCTTCCCTGAAAAAATACCAAAATCATTATGAAACGTCAAATTCTAGAGCCCGTGGCAGCTCGGGAAGCTCGGAGTCTCAGGACCACCTCTGCCTCTGGGCTTCAGCCTTTTTCCCACGTGCTTTCTATGGTTGTCACCATGTTGACCCAGATGTGACACCGGCTCCTCCTCTAGTTTTCACACACCCCGACAGGCGACAACAGCTGCCTCACACAAGACACGAGTCAACGTGGCAAAGGACTGTGAGAGAGAGAGAGATGAAGTCCTCACATGGCGACGACAGAAACAAACCACAAATCACGTTGCAAGTCTTTCTGCTGTCACCTCCTCCGAAACCCTTTGTTATTCTCCACCCATCAAACCCACGTGGACACAAAAACCATGTATAACTCCAGTCATTTCCTTCCTAATAAGTAATTTTCCTGGCCCCTCCCTCCTCGTTCTTTATGCTACTTCCATCAGTTCATGCCAATCCACCCCTTCACCCAGAAAGAGGGTCCAAAATTCAGTTCCTTCTTCTTGCCTTTGCTCCCTTCTGTGGCTTGGGTTATTGCCAGCTCCCAAGAGCTCAAAGTCTCTCTCCCTCATCCCAGTGCCTCATCATAGACTTCACTACACATAGGCAGATTCCTCCTTAAGAAGAATCTCCTGCCTGCAGTGCTTCCCACCACATGACAGAGCCTTTGGGAAATCTGACTAACGCCCCAGGACAGGCCCCACAAAAGCTATCATCAACACAGCCCTCACTTCCTTTCCTTCCTTCCTTCCTTCCTTCCTTCCTTCCTTCCTTCCTTCCTTCCTTCCTTCCTTCCTTCCTTCTTTCCTTCCTTCCTTTCTTTCTTTCTCTTTTTTTTCAGAGTCTCACTCTGTCGCCCAGGCTGGAGTGCAGTGGCACAATCTTGGCTCACTTCAACCTCTGCCTCATGGATTCAAGCAATTCTCCTGCCCCAGCCTCCCAAATAGCTGAGACTACAGGCACCCGCTACCACACATGGCTAATTTTTGTATTTTTAGTAGAGACACGGTTCCACCATGTTGGTCAGACTGGTCTTGAACTCCTGACCTCGTGATCCACCCGCCTCGGCCTCCCAAAGTGCTGGGATTACAGGTGTGAGCCACTGCACCCAGCCAGTCCTCACCTTTCAAAGTTGAGGACCTCAAAAGGGAGCGAGCTTACCAGGACTTGTCCTCACCCCAGGCACCTTGGTATGGGACACCAAAGGACCTTTTGCAGGGCTGGGGATTTTTTCTCTCCATTTTTCAGAGATATTTGGTAGTGTAGCCGTGAGGCTATGAAATCACCTCTTTTCTACATTTCCTCAGTTTTCTTGAGACCAGATTGGGAGAAGGTAAACTAGATTTACTAAAACTGATTCAAAGAAGGGAAGACTTGAGGAAATTTGGAATAAATTTGGCTCCCCTTTTTGCTTTTCTGTGGGAATGAAATAACATCTAAAAATCTCATCATTAGGCATTGGCTGATCAGGAAAGCATCTCTTCAGCTTCGGGCCCAAATGTGATCGCAGTGGCAGCCTCAGAGAGGTGAGGGCAGGGGTGAGGGGTCTCACTATAAAGAATGGTTCACTTTGCACTTAACACTGAGCAGAGGCTGTTTTCTGTGGGGCCTCACACTTTAACATAAATGTCTGCATTCGCTAGCCCAATTCAATTTTATTTTACTTCATTTTCTAAGCTAATGTAGTGTTTTTCAATATGATTTCACAGTGTCTTGGCATAGGAAAGACCATGGTGTAATACTTGAACTATTCATTATGATTCTAATATGTGAGGGGAAGTGGCCAATTCTCTTCTGGCTCCGTGTGTGATGGCAGTATGAACATTCTCTATTCTGTTACGAGTAAATCAAGTCAGAAAAGACCTATAATTTCCCCAAAGAGGGCTGAAGCAGACAGCCGACATAAATTATGAGTTGCTTACTTGCAGGACATATAAACTTGGTAATTATTTTTAGGAGTAGATAACTGTGATCAAATTAAAGTGCTCTATTGATAGAAAAGAGGAAAAGAGAGGGAATAAGACAAAGAAATAAGAAAATTGAATCAGTCTCAGGAATTTCATTCTCAGGAGTGACAGAGGAGAGGGAAGAGATGTCAGAAAAATAGAGAGGCAGGGGTAACTTCCATGCAGGTTCCTTCACAAATAGGCCCTTAGAGTCATAGTCCATTAGTCCTGGAAGAAACTAAGGCCCAAAGATAGGTGGTAACTTGGCCAAATCTCTTGAGTGAGTTATGCCAGAATGAGAATAAGGAAGTAAGTCTTCCACCCTTAAGTACAGTGGTCAACTGTTCACCATTCACTTGAGTCCTCAGAGTTTCAGGAGTGTGTGTATGAGTGAGGTTCGCCTAAGTCGTTTTTGCTATTCCTTAACTAAGAGAACTGCCTTTCAGACACCAGCTTTTTGCTACTACCTAAAACAACCCCAAAAGGGCATTTTCCCTCAAGAGCAGTGAGGGGGTGGGAAGACGAGGATGCAGGACCAGAAGGTCAGGATCCTGTCTCAACTCAGGCCTTCCTGCCCTGTGTTCAGTGAGTCTTGGTCTTCTTTTCAAGAAAAATGAGCCCCTCACACCGGCCCAGCCTGTCTCATGGAGTTAAGTGAGGATCAAGGGAGGTGGGGACAGGAGAGGTGTTCCATCAATTGCATAAAGTGTAAAACAAATGTTCAGGGTTGACAGGGTTGCTATTGAGATTAAGAACATGATAGACGTCAGGCACAGTGGCTCATGTTCATAATCCCAGCACTTTGGGAGGCCAAAGCAGGTGGATCACTTGAGCCCAGGAGTTCAAGACCAGCCTGGGCAACATGGCAAAACCCCATCTCTACAAAAAATACAAAGATTATTCAGGCATAGGGGCATACCCCTGTAGTCTCAGATACTCATGAGGCTGAGCTGGGAGGGTTGCTTGAACCTGGGAGGCAGAGGTTGCAGTGAGCTGAGATTGCACCACTGCCTTCCAGCCTAGCTGACAGAGTGAGACCCTGTTTCAAAAAACGTAAGACAGAACATGATAGAGAGGGTCTTCCAAAAAGAGCATAGGAGCCACAGCCTTAGGCTTTGGCGTTATTTGTGCTTGCAGCTTGGCAGCTGGAAGAAGAGAGCCCAGAGACCAGATGCTTCCCCAAAAAAGGGAGACAGAGGAACCAAAGGCTCGGACGAATGGATAAGGCTGCTGGGACAATGTTCTCCAACAAGATGCTGGAACCTCCCTGAGGTGGGTGCTATATTCTGCATGCCTAGTTTCAGGTCATGCCTAGCCCCAGAAACCAGAGTCACAGCTCACTCAGTTCCAAAATTATCACAAAAGGTGAGACTCACAGAACCAACTTTCCTTTAAAAATCCCAACTCAAGGAAGCTAACACATCCTCTTTGTTTTGTATTGAATTGGAATAGATTGAAGTCTCCCTGGTTGGGCCCCTGAAGAAGTAGTTTGGCCTATATTGTGCAAAAAGTATGCAAGTTTAAAGACTAGGATCATACACAAAGGGCTGAGATGCTCCAAGTCTGGGAGGCTGTGGAGATTAGTTGGGCTGAGAAGGTAGACAAGTCATGTTCTCCAGCTATGCAAACTCAGGAGAATGAGCTCACTGAAGAGAACAATGGGCAAAGACCCCGCTGCCATTTTAATGTTCCCTTTCTCTCTCCTCTCCTTTCCATTCAGGTTTATAGCAGAGTTACTTATGTGTAATGTGCCTTCTATGAACACGTGTTGGAGCCCTGACCCAGTTTCACTGAATCATTCCCCTCAACTTTGTCTCCTCTTGAGCTCTCTCCAGCACCAAAATGTGTGTTATGAGCTGGCTCAGTCAGTGGGCTCAGGAATGGTAATGGGGAGTCCCTAACTGGGCTCTCTAGGGATCCTTTTCACCTTTGTGGGCAGGCATTCTGGAGAGCCAGGTGGGAGCCTTCTTCCATCAGTCTTTGCATGAGTCCCAAGGCAGAACTTGCATCAGACCCCCAGCAAAGTACTCAGAGGGATACGCTGAAAATTACTCTAGTTAAAGAACTCCCTCTCTCTTTCCCTGGCTCTTCAGACA
Organism: Macaca fascicularis; assembly: GCF_037993035.2. Taxonomy (NCBI): domain Eukaryota; kingdom Metazoa; phylum Chordata; class Mammalia; order Primates; family Cercopithecidae; genus Macaca; species Macaca fascicularis. The sequence goes on from NC_088381.1 coordinate 59,311,996, forward strand.
AGAGCTGTCTGAGCTGAACAAATCCCATCCCCTCCAGGGGTCTATAAATTAGAACAATTGGACTAGACCATTTCTAGCCATTTCCCATCTCCCATCTGGACCAACAATGTGTTGATATAGGCTGGAACTAGACAATTTCAAAGAGAGGCAACAGACTGGACACATCCATCTTCAGCAAGACATGACTACAACCCTGAAGTTTTTTAAGCATCAATTTGGAGCCCCAGATTGAAAAACATGGGAATAAGGTGTGACTGAGATCCAAGGCCCAAAGTGAGGGGCTAGGAGTGCTGCTCTACTACTGAATACAAGGCCTCTTGTTTATTGCATTTAACAAATATTTACTACTGCCAGACATTGTTCTGAGATTTACAAATATCAATTCACTTAGGCCTGTTTCCAATCCCGTGAGGAAGACACTACGATTATGTCCATTTTACTGATGAGAAAACTAAGGCACAAAGAAATTAAGGAACTTTCCTGAGATCTTAGTAAGTAAGGACTCATTAGCATATTTGCTCGGACATTAATGTGACTAATGTTCACATCAAGGGGCTGGAGAGTGGGAAGCAAAATCCCCAGGGAGGAAAAAGGAAGAAAGCTGGGAAATCCGCCCAGGCTCTTTGACTTGCAAGCCCATGCTCGAGCCACCTCCACTGCATTTCTTATCATTTGCTGTATTGGTCTGTTCTCACACTGCTAATAAAGACACACCCAAGACTGGGTAATTGATAAAGAAAAAGTGGTTTAATGGACTCACGGTTCCTTAAGGCTGAGGTCTCACAATCATGCTCTTCCAATGAAGGATGAGTGAAGAGACTTCTTACATGGTGGCAGGCAACAGTGAAGTTGTGCAGGGGAGCTCTTCTTAATAAAACCATCAGATCTCGCGAGATGTATTCACTATCACAAGATCAGCATGGGAAAGACCCACCCCCATGAGCCCATTACCTCCCATTTGATCCCTCCCACGACACATGGGAATTGTGGAAGCTACAATTCAAGATGAAATTTGGGTGGTGACACAGCCAAACCATATCATTTGCGTTTTCAAAAGATATGAACGGACATTTTTCCAACTATGAAATGGAGGTCTGGGTGGGGTTTCCATGAAATGTCACAGGCAGCTGGCTGTAAGACTTCCCAGAGCCTTTACTTTGCTGCTCTGCATTATGATCTGCAAGGCAGCATGATGGAATGCAACTTCTCCCAAACATGTTTGCCAAAGGAGCCCCCACCTTTTTCTCGCAGAATATCTCAAAAAACTGAAATTCTGACAAACGCACTTAGGAAATATCAGCTTGATCAGTGGAAAGTTGGTCATGTTCATTACACCTGCCAAATGTAATAATCAGAACCCTATGTCCCATGGGCCTCCCCTGTCTTTCACAGGACTAACTTGCCACTTGGGGCTACAGTTATGAGCATTCTTGTCTTCCCTCCACTACAAACGGGGAACTTCTTAGGGCAGAGCCTTGTCTGGTTTATCTCAGTAGTCTTCACAGTAGTGAACATAGTTTCTTGTTTGCTGAACAAATAAATGAGCATGTGTAAACTATTTCCATATGAGAACTACAGAAACTGGTTTCCCAAGAAAAGAAAGAGGAAGCCATAAAATTAAAATTCACAGCACCCATTTTTGGTTGGGTTTTTATGGTGACGATGGTGTGAAAAAAAGCAAAGATGAGGAGAAAAATCTTATTCTTACATAGGAATTAGTTTGTTGGTAACAGAAAGGTTGGGGGAGCAGAGAAATAAGTTGCAGGATTACCCAACATTTAAAACTGCAGGGGACATTCCACCTCATACCCATTAGAATGGCAACTAGTTTTTAAAAGTACGAAAATAACAAGGATGTGGAAACACAACAGTGCACCCCTGCGCACTGTTGGTGGGAACGTAAAATGGTGCAGCTGCTATGTAAACAATATAACGGTTCCTCAAAAAAACAAAAAATAGAACTACCATATGATCCAGCAGTTCTACTTCTGAGTATCTACCCAAAAGAATTGAAAGCAAGGTCTTGAAGAGATATTTGGACACTCATGTTCAGAGCAGCACTATTCACAATAGCCAAAAGGTGAAAACAACCCAAGTGCCCATGGACAGATGAATGAATACACAAAATGTGGTATATATCTACAATGGAATATTATTCAGCCTTACAAAAGGAGGAAATTCGGACCCAGGCTACAACATGGATGAACCTTGAGGTCATTGTTCTAAGTAAAATAAGCCAGTCACGAAAAGAGAAATACTGTATGTTTCCACTATATGAGGTATCTAGAATGTAAATTCACAGAAACAGCAAGCAGAATGACGATTACCAAGGACTGTAGGGAGAGAGAAAACGGAAAGTTGTTTAAGGATATAGATTTTCAGTTTGTAAGATAAAAAGAGTTCTACAGATGGGTGGTGGTGTGGTTGCACAACAATATGAATGTACTTAACACGACTAAACTGTACACTTTACGCTCTAACCATTTTTATATATTGTGGAAATTTTATGTGTGTTTTACCACAATTCGAAAAAAAACTGAAGAAGACATTGAAGATACACCAGCCAGAGTCTAACATTGATATGCAAAGAAACCGAGGCCCAGAGGTACATAATGGCATCCTCTAAGCCAAAATATATCAATCGTAAGACTTTAATAATACTACCAAGGCTGTAAATACAAGGGATCATTCACAGGTGGCCTCCTGAAATTATTTTTAAGAAAATGTTATCATAAGTAAACAGGAAAAAAATCAATCCCTTATTAAATTCTCCTCCAATTTGGAAATAGCCTAGGACAATCTGATTTGGAGGGACCAAAGGGCAATACTGCCATCAGCTCTGAGCTCCCGAGCAAGCCTCCCTCTTACATCACCCTGCCCCTATTCAGTTGCTTGGTCCAAGCTCGGATCCAGGCTGTCTAATGGGAGAGTGACCCACAACTGCCAAGCCTGAGTTTCCATCCGTCTGTACCAAGCCCACAGAGTGACGAGGCTCACAGTAGAAAAACTGCAATTTCCGTTGCTCGCCAATCAGCCAGGCTGCTTCATGGATCATTTTTCAGCAATCTTGGTAAGAATTGAAGTAAAAATCATGTTTTTTACTCAGATCTAAACCAAATTGTCAGCAGCTGACTTCCTCAGCCTAGGCACAAAACTGCAGTCATGAAATGTGAGAAGGAACAAAGGCCATCGAGCAGGAATATTTTCTGGTTTCCTATGAAATATCATGTTACCTTCCCATGTCCTGGAGTTCTCTCAGTGCTGATGGAAAGAAACCTCAGTCAGCTATGGGCAGGGGGCAAAGAGCTGCCACTGAAATTCAGGGCCCGGGCTAAACCCTACACACGAGTGAGCTCAGGGGACAGTTGTCTTTAAGTTCTTCTGAGGTCAAGGATATTTGTTTGTGGATAGGAATGTTTGTTGAGAACTGGCTGCAAGAAAGTGGGATGTTCCCACACACTGTTCTTTGGAAAAAGTCATGATTGATTGCTGCACTAGCCCTGCTCAATTTAACCAGATATGCCAACACCACCTATCTGAATAATTTGGTCTTGCTCGTGTTGCTTAATGGAGGATGGACTTGCATATAGACATTTGGACCAAAACAGAGGGAAGGGACCAGAACATAAGACAAAAAAAAATATGTCTTTGTAAGCAAGAATAAACAGCAAGTTGAATTTCTAATGTCTTTCGTGTAGGAGGGGCAATATTTACCTTTTTTTCCTTTTTTTTTTTTGAGACAGAGTCTCAAAAAAAAGGCTGAAGTGCAGTGGCATGATCACAGCTCACTGCAGCCTTGACCTTCTGAGCTCAAGAAATCCTCCCACCTCAGCCTCCTGAGTAGCTGAGACTAGAGGCTCAAGCCCCCACAGCAGGCTAACTTTTTGTAATTTTTGTAGAGATGGGATTTCACTTTATTGCCCAGGCTGGTCTCAAATTCCTGGAGTGAAACTCCTGAGCTCAAGGGATCCTCCCACCTCGACCTCCCAAAGTGCTGAGATTACAGGTGTGAGTCACCCCACCCAGCCAATACTTACATTTTTTAAACACTTTTCTTCATCTTATCTCATCTGATTCTCGCAGTATGAATTGGTATTAGTTGCAGCAGTAGCATTAGCAGTAGTTGCACCATTGTACAAACACTGAGGCTCAGAGAATTTAAAGAAACTGGCCAAGGTCATACAGGGGATGACAAAGTCAAGATTAGAAGGTTGAACCCTCACTCTGTCCAATTCTCCCTATACTGGGTAGATTCAGTTGTAGGTATATGGCTTCCAGACAGTATTTATTAAATTCGACTAATCCTAAAGATGACATTCAAGTGCCTTGCTACAGAGAAAAAATTACCCAAAGCGTTATTTTAGTCAGTGATTCCATTCTAAACGAAGCTCTTTATGGTTCCCCAGGCTCGCTGCCTGCAGGGTGAGAGGGCTGCCAGGTGCACGATGGTTCCTGGAGTACAACTCTACGACAGAAGCAGGCAGGTGCTGGGGCACAGGTTTCCTGCAACACAGGAGTCCATTCAGGTTCATTGTAGACAACTTTTAATAGCAGAGTGTGGCTATTATTAGCTTCTATTGCCATGTCCAGAAATCAAATAAAAATTTATAGAGTAAACCAGCAACATGCAGTTTGGCCATTTCCATATTAATTTTCAAAACCAGCATTTAATCTATCCCCAACCTTCTCTCACATTAACTAGAAAACAGTCTTCCAGGGCAGAATCCTGGAATGGACAGGGCTGTGGCAAATACACAGCTCTGGCTCTGACCTCAGGTGTTGGCTTCTGCCGTCTCTTGCTCAACATCATTCAAGGTATTAAAAGCCTTTACCTACCACAGCCTCAGCACAGCACAGCTCCTGAGCTCATCTTGACCAGGCAAAAGGGTATGTTTGGGAGCCTTGGCTTCTCCTGTGAATATGGTCTACAAAGAGTTTTGCTGCTACAGATCTGTGCACGCAGACAAATGGGTATTCATGCATGCACTCTCTCTCTCTCTCTCTCTCTCACACACACACACACACACACACACACACACACACACACAGAACACACACTTCAAAGAAGAGAGGCCTGGAATGTATTAAGTATCAACTAAGACACAAAAATGAGAACTCATTTCCTTCCCCAGGATGAGGGTTAAACTTTGAATAGAAGAAATGAAGCAATTTTTAAAAGTCCTAGGCAGGGGCTGTTTTCCTAGCTAATTCCACTACGTTGGTAAACTTTGGGTTTGCTAAGCACATTGATTCAGACCTGCCCATAAGGTGTTATCATAGTCACATTTCATTGAAGCTGAGACACCACAACTTGCTAACAAATACCATTATTTTGTTTTATATATCAATTTAAGAAAAAAAGAGTCACTTCCAATTAAACTATGGTAAGAGGTAACTCAATTTAAGAAATGTTAAAATGTAGAACAAGTGACAGAAATGATAAAATATTGTATGTTCATTTTGTTCACACAACTAGTGTGAACCTCAGATGTAAATCCAATTGTATCTGACTCCAAAGTCAAGATTCTTTCTACAAAACATTACCATGTTCCAGCCTCCCAGACCAACCTTTCATATGACAAGCCCTTCCAGAACTAACTAGATTCCCTAGAACATTATGTATTAAAGAGCTGATTCCAGGCTGGACATATTGGTTCATGCCTGGAATCCCAGAACTTTGGGAAGCTAAGGTGGAAGGATCATGAGCCCAGGAGTTCGAGACCAGCCTGGGCAGCATAGGGAGACCCTGTCTCTACCAAAAAAATATACACATACTTTTCAGTTAGCCAGGCATGATGGCACATGCCTGTGGTCGCAGGTAACTGGGAGGCTGAGGTGGGAAGATCTCTTGAGTCCAGAAATTCAAGGCTATAGTAAGTTGTGATCACACAATTGCACTTTAGCTTGGGCGAAAGAATGAGACTCTGTCTCAAAAATACTACTACTAATAATAATTTAATGAAGAGCCAATTCCCACTGCAGGGAGCCGCAGCGTAGCAAGGCAGTTCCCCCAGCCCAGGGATGGGTTTGTCTTTTCCTGACTGCCTGTTTCGCCAAGGTCCGCTGTGCCTTATGCCTGAGCCTGCCTGATATGACAACAGGTCTACATGTCTGTGCTTTAATGCAGTGATGTCAAAAAGATGCTGGAGACTTTTTTTTTTTCCTAGCACAGTAGACCAGGGTTCTTAATATAATAGACCAGCACTGTTGATATTGGGCTGGATAACTTTGTGTAGGGGCTGTCCCATGAACTTTAGCAGCCTCCCTGGCCTCTACCCAGTAGATACACCAAAAATGTCCTGAGATACTGCCAAATGTCCCTTGGGATGGGGTAAGATGCAAAATTGCCCCCAGTTGAGAATCACCAAAATAGACCATTTTTGGCCTCTTTTTTACTTTAAAAAAAAAAAGTCAAGCCATCTCTTTAGCACTCTACATTAGCCTCCAGAGCACTTGCCTTGCATCTGTCTCCACAAATGGGAAAAGGAATGGAAGCGGAACACAGGTTCCAACCGTGCTGCAAGTCCATGGTGATTACATTTGCCAATCAGGAAAAGTGAAAAAAGGTTCCTCCCCCTTCCCATTAAAAATTTTGTCAACGGCACATTATTTGTTAAATAGTTCATATTCTAGTTGTAACCCACTTTTGAAGGATCAAGTTGCAGTTTTACAGCTTGACACCAACAGTTTCTAAAGACAATCTGGCTTTTATTTCTTGAACGTAATCTTCACAAATGCAATTAGTAAAGTAACATATGACCCAGTTGTTAAAATAACTGACAAAGATTCTACAACTAGGTAACATTCCCACTTATGTGGATTCAAATTCAAATGTTTTCTTCTTTCCGTTTCCACCTTAGTAACTCATTTAATCTAGACGATGGCTGGATCTAAATTAGAAGCAGAGTCTAATGGCTTGATTTAGATTCTAGGGAGTTAATATCCTTAGAATGGGATTTGAGATATCAGCTGAGCTCTCATTTACTCCCTTTCAAGCAAATCCCTGAAGCATGAATTTAGGAATAAGTTTAAATAGTCTTCGTATAATTTTAATGGTTATTAGTTTGTATTATCTTTCTTGTCAACAGCCTAGAGGCACACGGTGTGTTGTTATAACGCTACGGTAAGGCTAAACTAGACCAATGGATACTGGAAGTGTAGGTGCAGTCAGCAAAATAGACCCTTATCCTGGTTTGCATATACTGTATTTTTTTTCCATGGCTATGCAAATTACCCCACAAGGAAACTGTATCTGAGGTCCAAGAAAACTAAGAAAACAAATATTTAGTCAGGGTGAAAGGGTTTCTATTAAACAGGAAAAAAACAAACTTTTTTGACCCATATATTCCTTCATTGATCCATTTATTTCTTTTTCATTTTAAAAATATATATTAAGCCCCTACTCTGGGCCAGATGCTGTGCTAGGAACATGGGAGATAACAGAAGCAATTTAAACAAGCCCTCAGAAAGCCTATACTGGGAATCAGACAAATAAGAAGTATTATTGAACAGGGTAATTATTGTGATATGAAAAATATATGTAGTATAGGCAAGCATTCACTTAGTCCAGGAGAGGTGGGGGAGAAGGGTGGGAAGATTTTCTGGAGGAAGTGATCTTTAGGTTGAAATTGAAAGAGAGAGTGACTCCTTCCATCATAGCAAAGTGATGGGGCAAAAGAAACGTGTTCAAGTCAAAGAGAACCTCAAACTACAGATTGCTAGAGGTTGACAAGACCTGAGAAACCTGATGCAATATCTTTATTTTAAGTATAGGAAACCTGAGGTTCTGCACACTGCTAGCAGAGCTAGGACTAAACCAACTCTTCTGACGCATCCTCCAGGGTTTACTCCATTACACCAGGCTTCCACATGGCTAGAATGACTGGCCAGCTGATTTCTCCTGATTTGTGCATTCTTATTGCCATTTAATTATTTATAGACAACCTCTATGTGCTCCTGATGATAAAAATGTGAGTCAGTCACACACCCTGCCTTCAAGAACCTTATAGCAAGTCATTGTGATAAAAGATAAAAATTGCTAAATGCAAAAGGAGAGGTGCTGGTGAGGATGTGAGAAAGCCCTTAGTCAGTTCAAGCTGCTAGAAAAAATTACCATAGACGGGGTGGCTGAAACAACAAATAGATATTTCTCACCATTCTGGAGGCTGGGAAGTCCAAGATGAAGATACCGGCAGAGCTATTGTCTGGTGAGAACCCTCTTCTTTGCAGGTGGCTGTTTTCTTGCTGTTCCCTCACTTGGTAGAGACAACAGGGAAAGAGAGAGAGAGAGAGAGAGCTCTCATGTTTTTTTAAGAGACACTATCCCATTCATTAGGACTCCATTCTCATGGCATAATTACCTCCCAAAGGCGCCACCTCTGTTTTTGTTTTTTGTTTTTTGTTTTAGATGGAGTCTCTCTCTGTCACCCAGACTAGAGTGCAGTGGCACAATGTCGGCTCACTGCCAGCTCCGCCTTCCGGGTTCACGCCATTCTCCTGCCTCAGCCTCCCAAGTAGCTGGGACTATAGGTGAGTGCCACCATGCACGGCTAATTTTTTGTATTTTTAGTAGAGATGGGGTTTCACCATGTTAGGCAGGGTGGTCTCGATCTCCTGACCTCGTGATCTGCCCGTCTTGGCCTCCCAAAGTGCTGGGATTACAGGTGTGAGCCACCATGCCTGGCCCAGGCCCCATCTCTTAATACCATCAGGTTGGGGGTTTGGATTTCAACATATTACTTTGTGGGGGGACACAAACTTTCAGTTGATAACAAACAGGAACTCTCATTCACTGCTGGTGGGAATGTAAAATGGTGCAGGGACTTTGGAAGACAATTTGACATTTTTTACTCTTACCATAAAGTTCATCAATCATATCTTTGGTATTTACCCAAAGGAGTTGAAAACTCATGCCCACACAAAACCTGTACATGGATGTTTATAGCAGTGTTATTTATAATTGCCAAAACTTGGAAGCCATCAAGATGCCCTTCAGTAGGTGAATGGATGAATAAACTATGGTACATCCAGACAATAGAATATTATTCAGTGCTAAAAAGAAATGAATCATGAAAAGATATGGAGGAACCTGAAATGTATATTAATAAGTGAAAGAAGCCAGTCTGAAAAGGCTACATACTGTATAATTCCAACTATATGACATTCTGGAAAAGACAAAACTATAGAGACGGTAAAAAGGTCAGAGGTTGCCAGGAGTTGGAGGGAGGAGGGATTTTATGGGAAACTATTCTGTACAATACTGTAATGGTAGACACAAGTCATTTACATTTGTCCAAACCCATAGAATATACAACATCCAGAGTAAACTCTAATGTAAACTATGGGTGACAATGTTGTGTCAGTGTAGGTTCATCAGCTGTAACAAATGTACCACTCTAGTGCAAGATTTAGATAGTGGGGGAAGCTATGCATGTGTGACATATGTGAGGGGAGAGAGTATATGGGAATTCTCTACTCTACTTTCCACTTGATTTTGCCATAAACCTAAAGCTACTCTAAAATAGAGTTTATTGAAAATTGAAAAATAAAAGAGAGGTGCAGATATGAAGGCCTCAACATTTGATTGATGTTGAAAGTACATATTAGTTAGGAGATAATATACTATTGGAATCAGGAGATCCCCAAGTATCAGTGGCTTAAATAACAGTAAAGTTTTGTTCTCTGTCACTTAACAGTTCAAGATGAGCACTTCAGGCAGCTCTGCTCCAATGGCCATGTATCCTAAGAGTGTTGTCCTCATCCACTAAGTCTAAGGTATGTAGACCAGTCCAGGGTCCAGGTGCAGAAAGAGAAAGAAGACTCCTTCTGCCTTATCTGTCCCTTCCACAGTGAAATATAACCTCCACCCCCATTCCATGGGAGAGAACAGAGCCAGATGGCCTCAAGGGGCTCTGAGAAATGCATCCCTACCTAGACAGCCATGGGACCAGCTGCACATCTATTACTATGGAAAAGGGAAAATGGATTTTTGAGGACAGCCTACAGTCTCCAGCACCAAAGGGACTTCAATTATGTAAAAAACAATAAGATAATTCTCTATTTCCCCAAGGATCTGAGAATCTTAGATAACGCTAAATTCTAGCCCCAAAGTCTAAAAAAAAACCTGTCCCTGTAAGATTTCCCCAGGCATGCATCCACACGTGTACATCAATGGGAGAAGGTGGTGCCCTAGCACATTGCTTTTCTGGGCTGTGTCTGCCCAGACCCTGCAAGGCAATTGTGTTAGGGAGAAGGTGGAACTAAAGAGATACAGCAAAAGGAAGCTTAGAGATCATGGAGTCCATCAGCTCACCCCTTGAGAAAAGAGCACTGACCTCTGGAGGACTTAAGTAGCTGGTCAAAGGCATATGAAGGTTTAGTGCAGAGCAGAGACAGCTCCTTAGACTCCTAACTCTGAGTCTTTATTCTTTCTGCAGCGTTCTCACCATGGGACTCACTGTCTGAAATCCCTGGAGGCAGTTTGTGACTGATGGTCACCAAAGCATGACCTGAGATTTTCGAGAGGCGGTACCCTCTATGCCAGCAAGTGACAGATGCAAAGGGAACTGAAAAACGGGCAGCAAAAATCCTACTTTCCAATATAATGAACCAGGGTTTCTCTAAATATTGTCATTCCCTTAGTATTTCAAGGACTTAGTAATAACCACAACCCTCCACTCTCATTATTTTTAAGTTTGCTTAATGTCTTTACTTAAATGAAATTGTTTTAAAAAGAAATTTTATGTCCCTGCCACAAACAGGAACCTATATAATTTGTCTTGAATGGAAAGTAAAATATGAAAATAAGTAACCATTACAATGAAAAAGACATTCCTCTATGTACTACCTAAAATCATCTTGCTTGTCATCAGGGGAGTACACGAGGGAAACACTGTCCTAAACCATAAGGACGACTTTGAGTTACAAAGAGCTTAATCCAGCATCCATGGGCATCCCAGGTTTCTCACTGAGAAGTTTCAAGCACAAGGATGAGTGAAAACCAAGGATCAAAGCAAGCATTATGGTAAGTTCCGCTTGAAGAACATAACAAAGTGAAGTAGAGGCGTGTGTTCACCTTTGCCATCCTGGGAAGACGGCGGAGGCTGAGTGGCTATGTCACCCTGGGACACACACAACAGCACACAGCCTGGGAAGGTAAGGGATGCCCATTCCAGGACAGTCGGGGCTGGGTCAGTGTCCTTTGCAAAGCATGACCTGGCAGCCTGAGTTTTAAGTTTAGTACCAGAGACTCCAGATTCCTAATGCAAGGCCAGGTCCTGAGAGTTCTTTAACTGTTCAACTCTGTTGCGCTAAATGAATGGGAAGAAACAAGTGTAATGAAGTGAGGGGAAAAAAGTCTTATCAAAGTAGCAGCTGGTTCTAGCATTTCTTTTGGAAAGGCAACTGTGTTCATTGGGGAAAATAACGCAATACGTATTTTGAGTTGAAGGTGATTGAGGGACTTGAATGGGTCCCAAACTACCAAGGGAGAAACAGATTTGAGGATCCAGAGACAGGAGGAGAAAGGAGAAGAAAGAGAGAGAGAGAGTCAGAGAGACAGAGAAAGGAAGGTTTAGTGAAGAATGAAGAAACTGCTCCCACTGTCCAGCAGACTGGATGCATGCAAACCAAAACCACCCGGAGGCTAATGTGAACTTGTCACCCGGTGTCCACAGTGCCTCTCAGTCCTCAGGCTCTTCTGGCCAATTCTTAGAATGGGGATAGACAAATAGATTTTAGGGCATCTGTCCCTACCAGCAGGGTGACTGCCTAGAGCACTCCCTCACGCACAGTGGAGAGATGGTGTCTGCCATGGTGCAGAGAGGGCGGTTGGTAAATATGCCACTTTCTTGTCATGCCTGGTCCAGCAGAATCATGACCTATATTTCTTTTCAGGCCTTTGTCTATTGCTTAAATTCCATACCTACCTCATCTTCTCATCTATAAAACTGAAGTGATAATAATAGTGCTTTCTTATGAGGTTGTTGTGAAGATGAAATGAATTTAATCTGAGAAAGGGTGCCTGGTTCAATGAGTCTCAATAGTAGCTAAAGTTAGTATTATCCTTATCTTTTCTATTATCCCATCTCTTCCCACAGCAGACAGGAAATGTTGACTATCTAGTAAGAACTCCCTTAATTTATTTCTCCTTGCCCCTCAAGTATCATATCTACTTCTCTCTGTATTTGCTGCCCTGTGTCTTACAAAAGTGTCACTCCCCTGCTCAAGGCTAATGCTCTCACCTATGCTCTGATGCCATCTCTTTTTCCTCCAGTTCTTCCTGCTCCTCTTCCTCTTTCTCTCCATCATCTCCATCAGCAGTGGCCTCACTGTCATCATCTCATTGCCATCATCCTACCTATCTTCCTCCTTTTACTCTTTCTTCAGGCTGTCACCCCCATCAATACCTTCCTTCCTCTTTCCTGTCTCTTTGGCTGACTCTCTTACAGTTCCTTCTGTTCCCCATAAACATGCTCAATTGTATCCCATGCCTAGGAAACAGAGCATCTTCCTTCAACCTTCTTTCCTCCCTTTTCCAGAAACTACTGCTGTATTTCCCTTCAGGTCTTCACTACCGAAATTCTTCTTACTTTTATTTTTTTACTTTTGTAGAGACATGATCTCACTATGTTGCCCAGCCTGTTCTCTATTTCCTGACCTCAAGTGATCTTCCTGCCTCAGTCTTCCAAAGTGCTGGTGTTATAGGTATGAACCACCATGCCTGGCCCCAAATTATTATTATTATTATTATTATATTGATAGAGACAGAGTCTCACTCTGTCATCCAGGCAGGAGTACAGTGGTGCGATCTTGGCTCGCTGCAACCTCCACCTCCCAGGTTCAAGCAGTTCTCCTGCCCCAGCCTCCCAAGTAGCTGGGACTACAGGTGCAAGCCACCATGACTGGCTAATTTCTTTTGTATTTTAGTAGAGACAGGGTTTCACCATTTTGCCCAGGCTGGTCTTGAACTCCTGAGCTCAGGCAATCCACTCACCTCGGCCTCCCAAAGTGCTAGGATTACAGGCGTGAGCCACCTCACCTGGCCTTTTTTTTTTTTTTTTTTTTGAAATGGAGTTTCACTCTTGTTGCCCAGACTGGAGTGCAATGGCATGATCTCGGCCTCGGCTCACTGCAACCTCCACCTCCCAGATTGAAACAATTATCCTGCCTCAGCCTCCCAAGTAGCTGGGATTACAGGCATGCACCACCATGCCTGACTAATTTTTGTATTTTTAGTAGAGATGGGATTTCACCCTGTTGGCCAGACTGGTCTCGAACTCCCGACCTCAGGTGATCCATCTGCCTCAGCCTCCCAAAGTGCTGGGATTACAGGTATGAGCCACCACGCCTGACCTTACAATTATTAAAAGAGTAGTGTACACATACTACAACCACTTCTTCACCTCTCCTTCACCACTCAACTCTCTGCAATCTGGATTCCATCCTGACATTTCCTCATGTCTTATGGTCACGAATTTCATCTCTCTGCAGCATTTAGCAATAAACTTAGTAATAACAGCTAGTAATTATTGAGTGTGCACATTCTGCCAGACACTGTGCTAAGCACTTCACGTGCATTTTGGTTGATGCTTCCCAAGCTACAAATCAAACCCGATCTTTTTTCCAAGCTCTAGACTAGTATAGTGACAGGCACTACAAATCCATTCAGATGAAAACAGAGCTCATTAGCAAAATCCCACTGCTGGACGTCTCCTGCTTGCCCTTCTAGTTCCACTTCCACCCTTCCCCAACCTGCTCTGCGCTCCGAGAGGCTGACCTTTGTGAATGGCCTCTCTGGGCTCCCATGTCTCTAGCTGGTGTTTGGAGAATCCAGTGGAGAGTCCCAGCAGAAAGTTGGAAGGAGACAGGAGAGTGAGGTAAACGTATTGATTCCTCAGCCACCATCTGCTGTGGCTGTGTGGGCTGGCTGTGTCCACTTGGCTGTGTCCCTCTAGTGAAAGGCACAGCCAGTGTCATGCAGTCCTCATCGCACAGAGCTCCCTGGATTCCAGCAACTGCTCCCTTCTCTTTTCTCCTTCAGGAGTCATGGCTCCACTGCCAAAGCCACAGGGCCATACACTATGTCTCTGGTGCATCCCTCTACAGCTGCCCACACCTTTCAAGTAGCCTTTTTAATAAACTCTCCTCCTGTTACTTAATTGGAATGTGTCATCTTTTCTGACCAGAATGACGACTGACACATGCCCTCCCCATTCTCTATCTCATTTAACGGAGTTGCTCCAACGTCATATTCCTAAAACGGAAACCAAGATGACCCTAGACTTCTTCACCCTCACCCCTTACACCCCGTAAGTCCTGCCCATTTTCCTTCAGGAATGCGTCCCCAAACCCACTCTCTCTTCTGAACCCCTATTCTCATTTTGCTCACTGCCTCAGATTTCAGTTCTCCCTTCTCACTCCAGAAAGTTACAGTTCTAAAATGACAATTTGACCATTTCAATTGCTTATTACCTATCATCTCCATGGTCTGTAGAATGAAGAGAGAAGTTACAACTTACACAAGGGTTTGTATGAAGGCGAGTCTCTTTGAAATCTATAAACTAAGGACCACTGTGAAACAGAGAATTTCTACATAATTATGCATTTAACTTTACCTACATACCATTTTACCTGTATCAAAGCAATATACATGTGATTATGTTTCATTAAATGTCTTGACAGCATTGAGGAGTTATTTCATGCTTTAGCATAAGGTCTATGCAAATTTGATTTCTAATACCTCAGCCAAATAATAACTACAACAGCAACAATATAGATTATTTCATCTTTCCCGGGTCCGTGAGAGAAAATAAATAACAAATCTAAAACCTGGGGGAAATATCTGCATCCCATCCAACAAATAAAAACACTCCTGGCTGGGTGCAGTGGCTCACACCTGTAATCCCAGCACTTTGGGAGGCTGAGGCGAGCGGGTCACTTGAGGTCAGCAGTTTGAGACCAGCCTGGGCAACATGGTGAAACCTCATCTCTACTAAAAATACAAAATTAGGCGGGTATGGTGGTGGGTGCCTATAATCCCAGCTACTCAGGAGGCTGAGGCAGGAAAATCCCTTGAACTTGGGAGGCTGAGGCTGCAATGAGCTGAGATCACGCCACTGCACTTCAGCCTGGGCCACAAAGAGAGACTCCGTGGGGGAAAAAAACACCTAATTCTCTCGAGCCAACAAGTGACAATTGCCATAAAGCAATGCAGCAAAGGGTCCAACAATTCTATATAGTTTTTCTTCATGGGAATGTTTTATTTTGTGATAATTTTTGTGTAATACCCCTCCCCCAACACCACCGCCAGATGAATAACTGAAGCAGAAAAAAATAACCGCTGAGCGGGACTTATTTGCCAGCCGTCAGTGGGCCCTCCAGAGAGGGTGTGAGGCCATGCGATGCAGTGTCGCAGCGGGTCCAAACGACATCAGCCAATTAGAGAGCAGACTTCTGAGCCACTTTGTTCTCCGAAGAGCAAACAGAGCCGAATGTTTTAATTCCCTGGGAGCGAAAATCTTTCACTGGAGAGACTCGCATAATTTCTTATTTAGGAAAGGTTTAAAGAGATTTGTGCTGGAGTATTTAATCCAAAACCTTGGAACTGTCCCAGCAGTGGGTATAGATTAGGGAACAGTTGACTTCACACATTGATATTCAAAATAGAAAGGCGTTCTTAGTCAAACGTGGCAGGGAGATTGGGGAATGACAGCATCTAACACCAGCTGTGCGGGGACATAGATCTTGCTCTCTCACAACCTTCAGGAGCTCCTGTATCTATTGGCAAGCCAGCTCCCACTTAACAGAGGACTACCCTGAGCCTTTGGAAGCACAATACTTTGCAAAATTAACCCCACAGTCCTGCTTGCTCTCAAGGAAATAGCTCTATTCTCTCTCTCTCTCTCTCTCTCTCTCTCCCTCCTTCCCTCCCCCCCTTCTCTCTCTCTCTCCTCTTCTTTCTGTCTCTCCTCTCTCCTGTCTCTTTCTTGCTCTCTTTCTCTCTTGCCTTTTCTATTCTATTTCACTGGGTTTTCATGCCACAGACTAGGAATAAGCATTTGGCAGTGAGCCCACAGTCATAAAATCCAAGGATTGTTTATTTACAAGAAAGCTGCAGTTAGGGTAGGTTCAATAGAAAGTTTCAGTTTAAAGTAAGCAAGAAACACTGGGCAATCCATCACCAAATTATATTTTCCATTGAGAGAACAGCATGTATCACTCTCTGCAAATAGCCACATCCTCACTCTCAAGGTTTGCCAAGTCAAATGCCCACCCAGTGAATGGTAGACAACCCTGAGATAAAGTGAATGCATAAATCAGATCCCTGGATTTTATAGACAACATGCAGAGAGCTGCAGGAGAGACCCATAGACCTTGGAAAGGAGGTAACCCCTGACATTCAGAGTTCTAAGAATTGACTCTTTTTTTTTTTTTTATGATTTTGTTTTAGAAGGAGTCTGGCTCTATCACCCAGGCTGGAGTACAGTGGCGCGATCTCGGCTCACTGCCAGCTCCGCCTCCCAGGTTTACGCCGTTCTCCTACCTCAGCCTCCTGAGTAGCTGGGACTACAGGGGCCCACCACCACGCCCCGTTAGTTTTTTTTGTATTTTTAGTAGAGATAGGGTTTCACCGTGTTAACTAGCATGGTCTCGAACTCCTGACCTCGTGATCTGCCCACCTTGGCCCCCTAAAGTGCTGGGATTACAGGCGTAAGTCACCGCACCCAGCCAGAATTGACTCTTAATGCTTACTGCTAGCCTCAAATAGAAGCCCAAGAGGCAGTGTGTAAGGTGTAGTTACAAGACTCAGGAAAACCCAAGTCCAGTCAGCGATGTGGTGCCAAGGTGGTAGGTCCGGAGAGTGGGAGATATCAAAAAAGACTGGCAATGTGCCCCAACAGAGAAACACCACATGAACAAAGAAGGGAACAGGCAGCACAAACACGAGAAAGGAGACCCAAAGAGCAACAAGGTGTGGGTTAGTCCCAGAGAACAAGTCCTAGCTTCTGAGTTGGCAGACTAGTGAATGAAAACCCAGTTACAGAAACCCCTCGAAAGTAAAGGACCCCATAAATTCCTGTTGGAGCAGCCAATTAGCTCTGCCTCTTCCCTCTTTCTTCTCTCTCTCATCTCTGTGACAAGTTGATGGCTTCCATCTCATTGAATGCTTCTCTTTTTAACCCCCATCCACCCACTCACCTACCACATTATGTCATTCTAAGTCCACATTATGTCACTCTGAAGGCACAACACACAAAGGAAATGATCATGGCCAAGTACTTGCAACAGAATAGAAGAGAAAGGCAGAGGCAAGGCCAAGGTCTAGACTCACCCTGGTGCTGGAGCAAAATGCACCACAATTATTAACAGAAGTAAATACAGGCATGGTTTCTGATGGTTTTCTATATATTCCAAATATTACAGTGATACTTAGGAGGAAAAGTGACAAGAACTAGAAGTATTAAAAGCAACAAGATAATAAAACAAGAGTCCAAGAAGCAGTTTAAAAAGGGATTGATGTGGGGAGATAGAGGAAGAAAAATTTTATGAGGAGACATAGGTAGAACCTAACAGAAAGGCATACCAATAGATATTCAGGCAAGTGCAAAATCCAAGTATTAACAGGCATTAGGCCTCTGCCAGTGGACTTGGGGTTGGACACAGCCATACCCCATGGAAAGAAAAATAGAAAAGGCAAAGCAAGAACCCGGTTCTAATCAGACATGAGGATACAAAGCACGTGTCCTTAACAGGAAACAGAAGATGTTGAGACAAAATCATAGTAATGAGAATTAAGATATTCCAGAGACACAGGAGAGAAGAGACTGAAGTTTCAAAATGGAATGCCAGGTCTTAGTAAGATGAGTTGCAAGTGATGAAAGGGGGACAGTTTGCCTCAGGTATTTTGGTTATTTTTGTGCCAAAAATAATGAAACAATCTCAGTGGCATAGGAAGGTCAGTATGTATTTAGCTCACTCATCTGTGGATTGGTGGAGGGCCCCCTTATGCAGGCTGGTCTCAGCTGGGGGCTCTGTCAGTCTTGGTAAGCTCCCTCATGCCACTGAAGTTCATCTGCGTTTTGATGGACATAGGCTCAGCATGGCTGGTGTATGGGGCTGGTGTTACACTGCTCCACATACCTTCTATGCTCCTCCTGGGACCAGTGGGCTAGCCCAGTCATGTTCTTCTTATAGTGAAAGCAGAAGTGCCAAAAAGCAAGGCCAGTTGCCAACCTGCATTTTAAACTTTTGGTAGAGCAGGCCACTAACATTCCACTGGTCAAAGAAAATGACAACCAAGCCCAACATCAAAAAGTAAACGTGTACTCCACCCACAGAGGTGGCAGAAGGGTGGAAGGAATAAGTATTTCTGAACAACAATCCACTAGCCCTCTGGTTTAAAAACATAATAAACCCAAACGCTCTGAGGAATAAAAGGAAGGGTGCAGAAGGAAAGAACAAGGCTAAGTCTAATTCAATGGTACTTTTTGTCAGATAAGTCGCACATTTGCCAATCCCACCTCAAAGGCAACAGGAGACATAGTCCAGATGTTGATACTTGTCATTTTTCTTCCCACAGCTGAGACCCCATGACCTCCATTTGCATATTTAGCCTTGCCTAACAATCTTGCTGCAGTCATGTAGCTTTTAAAAGTGAACATCATTCTCACATCCTGAACGTCCATGGTCATCCTATGATGCATACCGTTCAGCTGTCATCCTCTGAATAGTTGGCCCATTTCCCAGAAATGATTACTTTTTAAATGTGGAGTAGGGATACATTATTATTTAAAATCAATTAAAGGTCAAGTATGATTAGTAGCCAACATAAGGACTTGGGATCAAGATAACATAGTGATTGGTGCTAGAGAAATACTTCAAGACACTTGCTCAGCACGAAATACTTAATGGTGATGAAGTATAGAAATAGGAAAGCCAATGACTGCCCTACTAAAACTGAAACAAAAATCTCCATGGGCCAGAAGTAGAACAGAAGTCTAATTAATGAAGAGAAATGAAGTGGAGGACTGCTTTGGATCCAAAAGAAGGTAGCAGCCTCCAGGAGTTCAGCTTATGTGAGAGTAACGAGGATGAATGTTTCCATAAGAACTGGGATAAGAGCCAGGCACACTATGTGAAGTCAGGGACTGGACTGGGGCACCCCACCATGCTTTAAAGGAGGTTGAAAAAACGTTGCAGGTGACATCCTCCTAATGCTGCTATTTCATGGAAACTAGGTTTGGTGCTATGAATGGAGATAAATACTCCAATGGCTCTGCAGTTGGATCTGTGATATCCTCAGTAACATAACTGGCCTTGAAGCCATTACAAAATCTGATTCTACACAATGGGCCTAGGGGTGGAGGTGGGAATCCTATAGGGCCTATAGAAATACAGCAGGATCATTAGACAAATAGGAAAGCATGAAAAAAAATGAAACCAAACTAAAATTAAACCACCCACTCAAAATGAGCTTTCAAAACAAAATTAAAGAGCTAAAAGGTTGTCTACAGAGGAGCAAAATCTGGTGTAAAATTTTGGATCCTGAGGAAGGAGGGGCAGGCACCCACAAGCAGAGTCAAGCACGATGTGTTGCAACATGGATGGGTTGAAGAGACTTGCACACAAGGAACAGCAGCAAAAATAACACCTGTGTAGGGAATGGAGTGGTGATGGTGATAGGAGACTAGTTACATAAAAAGAAATTAATCAACTAAGCAAATATACTGAGGACAATGAGAGCCAGGTTTCTCACTGTCAAAGAAGGAAGGAAATTATAAATGTGAAAAGAGAGAAATATGGAATTAACCCTGTAATGTTGAATTGGAATTAAAAGTATTGATGTAAACTCTTGTATGTATATAAACTCATATATGTATATACAAACAATTTGTATGTATGCCCAAATCTGGCACAATTTGAGCATCAAAAGAAATAATGGCATGACTAATTACAATCTATCGAATAAAATAAAAACCCGTGAGCCCATACTGATAAAAATAGATCATTGAATAAATTGAACATTTGATGAAGAATGTGATATTTACATCCTTTGAAAGTACCACCCTTCAAAATACTTATTAATTACAAATATTGAAAGGATAACTTTTCCACTGAAACCACCTTAATTTACTAATTATAGTAAATATAATCAGTAATAGAACAAATCTGAATTGGGTGCCACCTGATAAGATACAATGAAATAAACACAGCGTCACTTTTGTCATATTCCTACCAAAAATGCATGACATGAGTCTTAGAAGGACATTTCCAATACATTCAAAGTTGTCAAGAAGCTAAATGCAAGGCATGACTATAGAATGGAATATTTTGTTAAAAGGAGTGTAACTGGGACAACTGATGAAACCATATGGGGTTTGATAATAAGACTGTCATAATGAATCAGTGTTAACTTCTTGATTTTTGTAATTCTTTGTGGTTACATAGGAAAACGTCCTTGTTTGTAGGAAATACACACTGCAATATTCAAGGATGATCATGTCTGTAACTTACTCCCAAAAGGTTCAGGAAAAAAAATCTTTGTACTGCACTTGCTTTCTCTACTTTAAGCCTACAATTATTTCAAGTTTTTTTTAATTAATAAAAAACTAAGTAAATGAAAATTAGAGTTTATTCACGAAAAAGAAACAGAATTATACAACACATGAAGAAATTTAATATTTACAGAAAGTTAGCAAAATACGTCAAGATATAAATTCACTTCAGATGAAGCACATTTTAGAAGAGTCTGATAAAAATATTTAAATAATCATGTTTAAGATAAACTAGTTAAGAGGATTTGTTATACAACAATCTTCACTAATATTTGGTAAACAGGAAAAAATAACTAAATAACTCTGGACATTAAATAAGTGAATGATTTAAATTATTTTTTAAATAGGATATGAACAAAGATTAAGTTCATGATTTAAAAAGATATTAAAGAATTCCTCCTGAACAGGCACAGAAAAAGAGATTTTTAAAAATTCAACAGCATTTAGGAGGCATAGAGGATGAAAAATCTCAGAAGAAGAGAATGAAAAGAATAGCAGAGATTCAATAATTAAACAGGTAAGAGCTGAGAATTTTCCAAAATTGAAGAAAGCCATAATCCCTCAGAACAGAAGTGCATTCTGACCACCAAGCAGGTGAATACACATTATGATTGTTCATGGTGAAACTAAAAGGACATCAGTGATAAAGAGGAAATGTCATTGCTGATGGTAGGTGGGAAACTACCTATTAAGAAATTTAAACCGTGTTAAACTACTACCCAAAAATGAGGACAAAATAGGAAAATACTTTAGATATAAAAATTAAACTGTTGTATCACTCACAGAATTCACTTAAACAATTATTAAAGAAAATTCTGAACCTAATACTGTACAATACCTAGAAATTAATATTTTTAGTAGGTAAATTGAAAAAACTACTCAATGTAAAAAATGACAATAATACTTTTTGCATCAAAATAAAGAGGTTAACCTAGAACCCCAGGCAACAATAACAAGACAGTGGAGAAGGGTATTTAATGAGTAAAGTATGTTAAGATATCTGTTATGTTCAGAAACAGAATATTGTTCAAATAATTTATATTTAAGTACATAGATTTAAAATGTAAGAGTAGCCACTGAAATTATAGTAATAAATTTTAAAACAAAACAAAACAGAAAAGCAGCCTAGGCACGTGATAGTGAAACTGCTGAAAATCAAAGACAAAGAGTCAATCTTGAAAACATCCTACCTTGAATCCAAACATGTTACCTTGAACAAAGCACTAATAAGACTGATAGTGTTCTAAGGACCTTCTATTGTCATAAAAGTGGTGAAAGCACTAATTTCCATTATACTTTAATAAATCAGGATTTCATGCTGTATTCTCAAGAGTAATGACAAAAAGTCTAGTAAATGGATTAAATATTCCAATAAAAAGACACAGCTTTTC
This sequence comes from Macaca fascicularis, assembly GCF_037993035.2. Classification (NCBI taxonomy): domain Eukaryota; kingdom Metazoa; phylum Chordata; class Mammalia; order Primates; family Cercopithecidae; genus Macaca; species Macaca fascicularis. Next base: position 59,333,942 of record NC_088381.1, read on the forward strand.
AGACTAGAGTTTTAAAATCCAATTATGTGCTGCTTACAAGAAACACATCTTAAAAACAAAGATACAGAAAGATTGAAAGGAAAAGATGGAAAAAGATTTACCATGAAAATACTAACCCCAAGAGCCTGGCATAATTATACTAATAACAGACAAAGTAAACTTTAAGGTAGGAAATATGACTAGAGTTAAAGAAGGGAAAATAGTGATAGAAGATTCAGTCCACCAGAAAGAGTTTACAATTGTAAATTTAAATATTCCAATAACAAAGGCTAAAAACATATAAAGCAAAAACTAATCGTAACTACCACAGTAATTTTTAAAACTATATATTTCAAGCAAGTAGTGAAAAATCAAAGGAATTAACAGCAACAAAATCTGATCAATTAATTAAATGGAAAATTTTTTCAAACAACTCAGCTTTCCAAATTTCTTTTGCCTTTGGCAATTTCCTTTGTTATATTCCTGGCTTAGCAATCTTTAAAGTTATGTACGTGTGCTATCTTTAGTTGTATTTTAACAATAGGTGCTTTTAGGACATCTAGTTCACCATACTGCACAAAGCAGTGGCCTCTTTCACAGCCCTTGTCACTGTTAAAATTTTACATTCCTGTTGTGATTATTGGGTTAATATCTGTGTTTTCCACGATACTATACATCATTAGATTTGAGGATTATGTCAGCTTTTACTCATTGGTATCCGTGCCTAGCACAGTCATCATCAATTAATATGAAAAATTTGATCTTTGCTTAGAGAAGTTTAACAGAAAACGAAGTTATTAAACAAATAATAATATGCAATCAAAAAAATCTACATGTGTTAAGTGGTAGGAAGATGTACAGGTTACTAAGGAGTAAATAACAGGAAAGTTGACCTAGCCTGGAAGGTCAAAATGAGATGGTGCTAAATAGAGGTTGCTACCAAGTGCTCAACTCATGCATAAAGAGGCTGAGTTCTCCTAAGGATATCCCTAGCACAGGTCACCCTCACTGGATGAAGCTTCCATTATCCTGCCAAGATGGGCTCTCATTGCCTCAAGCCTGATGACAGCAAACATCCAGTACCAATAGAACTGACCCATTCCACAGACCATGTGTTCAGGGGTCAGCCATGACTAGCCAAGACTGACCTAACTATGTTAGCAGCCTACCCCTGGGAACACTTACCCCTGGGAACACCCAGTCTATAAGTCCAGAGGGAAGATGTGAGCAAGTAGATCATTTTGCTTCATAAATCTCACTTGGCAACATCATCAGTGGATTTCACAAATTTGAATTCTCGGTTGGGTAGTAGGAAAACATAGTAGAGAATGAGAATGTGATCTTAAATTACTATTTCAAGGTGGACCATCAGTTATAGAAGGAAGGTAGAAAACACATGGATGGATGGATGGATGGATGGATGGATGGATGGATGGATGGATGAATGGATGGACAGATGGATGGATGGACGGATAGATTGGATGGATGGATGGATGGATTAAATAGATGAATGGAAGGAAAATGTTTACAGATAAAATAAAACAATTTCCACATAACACATGATCCATTTAAGACTGTATGAAGGGGAGGTTTGCAAGACATGTAATGTAAATTGAGGATTCAGGAGCTTAGAATCTAAGAATAAAAAGTTTGGCCAAAAAGTTACACTACAATTGCTTGCCTGTGCTGCAGAACCATTTATACTGAGCAGTTTATTGATTTGGTAATCGTTTCTCCAAGCATGAAGGTAAAATGATCTCTAGGAACCCTTCGCTGATGTGTACAAGAAGGACATCTGTGTTTCCTTTTATTTAGAGTGGACCAGGGAAAAATCAGAAGAATTTTCTTCAGATAGTCTTACAACGTGAAAACTGGGGGATCAGGTAACAGATAGGAAGCGTGACTCATGACTTGTGTGCGTGTGAAGTGGAATTCAGTGTGTGGCACCAGCCGTCTCTCTACATGATGAAATAGCATGAATACTTAACTCCTTCTTATGTAGCAGAGACATTTTTCACATGTGCTGCAGCACAGGAATGGGGAGGAGTAATACCTCTAAAATCACTTGGGGATTGAGGGTACATCAGATGTCTGTGTGTGGACAGTACTTCGAAGTGTAAAGTTCAGCAATGGGATAAATCCATCAGAACAAGTTCAGTAACTACCATAGCCTATTTACCCAAGCTCAAATCATTTTGACACCTTTGTGAAATATTCTGGTACATATGAAGGTTACGTAGGTAGACACATGTCACAGGAGTTTGCTGCACATAGTATTTCATCATCGAAGTATTAAGCCCAGTAGCCAACAGTTATCTTTTCTGCTCTTCACCCTCCTCCCACTTCCTCCCTCAAGTAGAGCCCAGTTTCTGTTGTTTCCTTCTTTGTCTTCATAAGGTTCTTATCATTTAGCTCCCATTTATAAGTGAGAACATGCAGTATTTCTGCTCCTGCATTAGTTGGCTCAGGATAATGGCCTCCAGTTCCATCCACATTCCTCTAAAAGACACAATCTTTTTCTTTTTTACGGCTGCATACTATTCCATGGTGTCTATGTACCACATTTTCTTTACCCAATCTGATATTGATGGGCATTTAGGTTGATTCCATGTCTTTGCTATTGTGAATAGTGCTGCAGTGAACATTCCTGTGCATTTGTCTTTATGGCAAAATGATTTATATTCCTCTGGGTATATGCCCATAATGAGATTGCTGGAAAGAAATGAAATCCATGGCTCTTTCCTCCTCCCACCCATCCTCCCTCACTAATGTAGGATGATAGCCCATAGAAAAGTCTACCCTTCACCCCCACAAACATTATAAATACATTTGCACACCCAGATATGCCCAATTAATTTTGGAAGAAACCAGGAGCGCTCTCACAAGTACTTAACAAAAAATCCAACATGTTACCAAGTGTCATCTGCAATTGTATTCTTCCTCTCCTATGACAGCCTTCTCTGCTGACTATCCCTGGAATGCATCCAGCACCTATGAAGAAGGGCCCTCTCTCCCCCAATACCCTCTGCACTCTCATATCTGTTCAAGGCCCCAGTGTCTTGCAGAGTATTTACTGAGCCATCACTTTCAATATAGATGGGTCTCTGCTTTCCACCATAGCACTCAGACATGAATCCAGTTGAGACTGGGCTGGCAGAAAAATCCCAGTAAAAATACAGCAGGCTTGACTCAGAATGGCTCTTCCTCACTGATGACTCAGTTTTTGTTACTTGGCCAAGGTTATTCTCTTTCTTTAAATCTGATTATCTTCCATTAGGGTGAATTATATCCTAGGGGTGGGGGACTCCTCACTCCCTCAAACACATCATCTCCTGGCAGGTCCACCCCACAGTTCCCCAGGCACACCAAGGCAGGTCTGAACACCAGGGATGGGCCCAACTGAGGCTCCGTGTGGGATCCCTGCTATCATCATCAACAACAACCCTTGTTTTAAAATTAGGCCAAAAAAATATTTTAATGAATTGTTTAGGGTTGCAATCTGAATCCTGACGGTATTTAAAATACCTCTTGTGGGAAGAACAAATGTTTCTAAAACCAAAATAGACAAATTGCACTGGCCTACTTTACAACAAGTCCTAACAAGGCACCAACAATAAAAACTTCCCATTTTCTTTTGGTCTTAACCAGACTAGGAAAGCGCTGTGCTTTGGTTTGCAATTTTCCACTGGTCAAAAGAGAGCACTTTCTTGAATCACAGCCTACAGACATAGGCACTCTATGACTGTTTCAAACTCTGGGGGTTTTTGCCTCAAAAGAAGGGCCACAAATAATCTTTCTGCCCATTGCTAGTAAATTTATCATTTGAAAGAAATGTATCTTCGTGGACAGGAGCAATGACTTCTCTAATGAAAAGCACATTTCTATACATGTTCCTAACAAGATCTCATGGAAGGCCCATGAACGTTGAAGCAGATGAAGCCTGCACAGCTTTCAAAACTAACTGCTTCCAGGTGCCCAATGAATACAACTTGAGCTCAGCTACAGTTATTTTCAACCTAGTGCCTAAGCATCTTTGTACTTGCAAGTGTAAAGTTTCCCTCATTCTCCTTTTTATGGCCACAGGTTTCTGGGTTGCATAACACCCCATAAGAGAGCACCAAAGGGCTTAGTTTTATTGTTTCGTTGTGTTTTATTGACTACATGTTTTATTCAGCTAATGTGTGCCAGAGAGGCAGGCAATAACAGCCCAATTATATCACTCATGCTCTTCCTCTCCTCCAAGTGCCCAGCGACCTAGCATACTTTTATTGCATCCACATGCAGATGTTAAAAAAAGAAGAAAGGAACGAAGGAGGACTGGTTAAAGTGTTAAAGCTGGAACCACTCCTTTCCCAAGTGATCCTTGAAGGCCAAGAGCCTTCCAAAGAATGGCAATTTGTTCCTGCTTGCGGTCATGGAGTCAGTCACCAGATCTCGTCTTGGGAAAAGAATGCTGTTGCTCTTTGGAGAAAGGCCAGAGGAAACTTTCTCCCCATTGGGAGGATTTGGCACTCCAGGATTGTGCCAGGAGTGCCCAACGATGCCTGAGTCTTTCTGCCTGCCTTGCAAGTTCGATGGCATTTCAGTAAAGATAGAGGAGTTCACTCACACCCACTTAGATTTTGCAGTTATTAATTTTTATAATGCTTTAAAATAATTCATAGGAAACTGTATAACCAAAGGTTTATTTTTTTGGAAGACAAAGAAAACAATTTTATGACTGAATAAGCATTAAACCAGAATGCGATGTGCATCACAGGCAATCCACTACAAAGACAGAATCTTACTCCCTTGTACAGCTGAGTGACTTCAGCTCATCACATTAGTTAGGTTTTGCAATTTGGAGTCAGGTGACAAGTCAGGCCCTTGTCCTCCCAGGAAACTGAATGGGTGGGCCATATGTCCCTTGATAATTGCATTTCAAAGAGACGGCTCCCAGGAAACATTCCTGACTTGAGATTGGTCATAGGTTTATTTACCCATTAAAAAAACTTGCATATATTTGAAAAGGAGGGAGAATAAAATTCTGAAATAGAAAGGGGGTGATATGGAGGGGACTCTTAATTTCCACAAGGAGAATAAAGCCCAATATTTAATTTGTATTTGCCCTTCTATCTACATCACCTTTCCCACGTGCTAGTCCCATACGTAGGTTCCTGTCCATTCCCAAGGCCCTGCTTCCCTGTCTTCCTCAGCCAGGGTCTTCCAAGGCTATGTGGCTATGCTGGGAAGACCCTGCATCCCAGCTGTACTCAAATATATCCCCTCTTACCTGTACAGCCATCATAGGGGAAAGCTCTATCATTTCAGGGCTCAGCACACTTCTCCCAGCCGGGCTGCCAGGGCTCTGTCCTGTTCCATGCCCTTTTTGCTGTGGGACCCGGGGGAGATTACACTAAATCACTAAAGGGGTATCCAAGGGCAGTGGAGCGACTTCACTGAGTGGACACACAGAAGCCTCAGGATGCCTCTAACCCTCCTTGCCCTCTCAACTTAACCAAGGCTTTAGAATCAGAGAGGGTGGGGTTCAAATCCCAGTTCTGTCACTTCCCAGTTCTGCTATCTTGAACAAATGGCCTAAGCTCTAAGCTTCAGTTTCCTCATCTATAAAATGGGAATCATGTAACTTGCCTCAGGGTTGCTGTGAATATTTAATAAGATACTTACAAAGCACATAGTATATCACCTGAATTCACACCACTTGGTAGCATATTATACTTTTTACATCTTTATAAACAGATGCATTCAATTTTTATTCTTTGCTTGTCATCACTTGTTCTATTGAAAGTATATCTGTGATTTTACACCCTCCTGTTAACATTGTTTTCATTGCATCATCATGTTCTACTTTTAGCCATTTCATCATTGCTAAATATCTAAGATTTCACTAATATCCATGTAAACAATGCTATAAAATACATGTTTGTGCATAAATTTATCAGCTTTAATTATTACACCCTTAAAATAGATTAACAGATGAGAACTTACAGGATCAAAAGATATGAATATCTTTAAGATTCAATATATATCACAAAAATATTTTCCAAGAAGATTCTCCTTACATTTTACAACAATGCTAGCATCTCCTATCAGCCATCAGAAAAGGGAAGAAATATCCCAAATTTGACTTCTTTTTTTTTGAAAGATTTGTGTTTGGACATTAGGTTCACATTCCCTTCTACATAGCAAGAAGAACAGAAAATAGTTGTAACTATGCAGCTAATAAAACTTATCCATAAGATTGAAAGAAAAGTAAAACCAAGCTGTCTGAATATTTTCTTAATTCTCTGCATTACATTTCCAGACGTAATCTCAAGAGCACAGAATTCCAAGTTCAGGCATCCAGCAACCTGATGGAGTCTTTAGTACTCAGCAGGTAGAAGAACATGGGTGCCCGATGAATTTGAAGGTTGCATAGGAAATGGGGTTTCCACTATGACCATTGATGTAAGGTTATTATCACAGTGGAAGAGAGTTTACAAATGATCCATCTCAACATTTTTGTAAGTAAGTAAACTGGAACCAAGAGAATGCAAGGGATTTGCCCAGTTACAGGATTTGCGTAGTAAGTGACTGAACAAGGACCATACCATAAGCAGTGCTTGCCCAGACTGTCTTCCTCTACATGGCAGCATCTAGGCCACCCTAGATGATGATCACCACCACTTTCTGATGACGATCACGCATCCCTAGAGATGGCCCGGTTCTCAGATCTGGTATCCACCTAATGAAGATATCCTGATGGGAACTGAGAAATAAGCCCTGATGAGGAAAAGCAGTAAACCATTAACTGATGTATCTATGTATTAGGATAATATACTATTGGACTCTACTTTATCAGTGGGAGGCAGACAAATCCCTATACGCTTGCCATTGTTTACTGCCTTGTTTAATTATATCAGATACAAGGCTATTTCTTTTCTTCTTCTTCTTCTTTTTTTTTTTTTTTTTTTTTTGAGACAGAGTCTCGCTCTGTTACCCAGGCTGGAGTGCAGTGGCCTGATCTTGGCTCACTGCAAGCTCCGCCTCCCGGGTTCACGCCATTCTCCTGCCTCAGCCTCCTGAGTAGCTGGAACTACAGGTGCCCGCCACCACGCCCGGCTGATTTTTTTGTATTTTTAGTAGAGACCGGGTTTCACCGTGTTAGCCAGGATGGTCTCGATCTCCTGACCTCATGATCCACCCGACAAGGCTATTTTTTATGTGACTTGATGAATCAGTAATCAGTAATTGTCCCAGGGGGTCGCATTTTCTTTCTTTTCTCTCCACTCGTCTCATCTTACAACAAAAATTATTTAGTTTGTCCATGAGCTCAATACCATACAGACACCTTTGAGTTTTCCAAAAATATGCATCATTTGATACGTTTGCCTTCCATATATTGTTTCAATTCAAAAGATAGTAAGTCATTGTAGGTGATCTGGAAATAAATATAAACAAGCTTCATATCACTTTAAAATGAATTTTTATTTCAGACCCAATATTATGAGTAAATGTACCTTTCATCTGTTTAAGATTTTATAGGTTATAAAAATATATATATATATATATATAGTTGACCCTTGAACAAAGTGGAGATTGGAGACACCAACTCCCTGCTCCCCATTTAGTCAAAAATCCACTTACAACTTTTGACTCCCCAGAAACTTAACTATTAATAGCCTACCATTGAATGGAAGCCTTAATCAGTAACATAAACAGTAGATTATTTCATAAGTCATTTGTATTATATACTGTATTCTTAAAGTAAGGTAAGCTAGAGGAAAGAAAATGTTATTAAGAAAATCATAAGGAAGAGAAAATACATTTACTATTTATTAAGTGGAAGTATCAGAGAAGACTGAGTAGAAGCCATAACTTTCATGACTACCAGCTGCTAATAAGCTCCCACACCACACTGACCTGTGGGAGCTAGAACTCCCATCCTGCCCATTAAGAGACAGGAAACCTCTCCCCCTCTTCAGGTATCAACAGAACTGAGTGGGGAAACTTGACTTCTACGTTGCCTGGCCATAACAAGGAGCATCCATCCCTCTTCTTCCCCTGCTACAGTGATATATACAATACATAATATATGTGAAAGTGAAAGGATTCCAGTTTTATAGTGTTTTCCCACAGAGATCATTTATCGGTAATCATTAATCATCACCCAACTGCGAGATAATGATTCATTTTCTTATTATTTTCCACAAAGGACTGGGGCCAAATACACAAGTTTACATAACAAACACCAGAAGGACCGGAGAAGAAGATACACAGAAAAGCTAACTTTAGTTTGTTGATTTAAAATAAAACGGCAGGTTGTAAAAATATTTTGCAAGTACGTTTGTGGAAGACAGCATGGATTTATTATCCCCAAACCTTGTTTTGGGGATAATACATACATATATATAAAATTACATACATATATATGTAAAAAGACTGACAAAATAGGCTTACATAAGATCTGGGGTCTTTTAACATAATATTAAAATGTCCAGAATTCAACCAAAAATCACTTATCATACCAAGAACCAGGAATATCTCAAAATGAATGAAAAAAAATCAATAGATGCCAACATTGAGATGAAAGAGATGTGAGCAATATCTGACAAAGATTTTAAAGCACAATAAAAATGCTTCAGCGAGCACTTATAAACAAGTTATAGACATGCTTGAAACATGAAAAATAGAAAGCCTCAGCTAAGAAATAGAAGGTCTCGGCAAAACACATCTCATTGGCCAGAATTGGGATAGTTCTGGTCAATGAGATGTGTTCTGCTAAGATGATTACTAACTGTAAGGGGTTAGTTCTCCCTTGGAGTTAGTAACCATCCCTAACTACAAGGGAGTCTGAGAAAATGCCTTAGCTTCCTAGCGTCTTGAGTAGAGGAAAATGAGGCAAAACAAGGTTTGGGGATAATAAATCCATGCTGTCTTCCACAAACGTACTTGTAAAATATTTTTACAACCTGCCATTTTATTTTAAATCAACAAACTAAAGTTAGCTTTTCTGTGTATCTTCTTCTCCGGTCCTTCTGGTGTTTGTTATGTAAACTTGTGTATTTGGCCCCAATCTTTTGTGGAAAATAATAAGAAAATGAATCATTATCTCACAGTTGGGTGATGATTAATGATTATTGATAAATGATCTCCATGGGAAAATACTATAAAGACTGGAATCCTTTCACTGTCACATTGATATTTTAATTACTGATTTTAAATAAGCTATTAAAAGGTTAATATTTCAGAGGAAATATACAGATGTTTTTTGAAACTGTCATACCAAAGGCTGTGTGTTTGCTATGACAGCAGAGGCCATAACAAACCTTTTTTTAAAGTGGCTATGAAACACATCCACTCAAACAAATTAATGTTCCCCCGACTCTCTCCTATTGCCAGAATAACATCACAAGTCAATTTGGATGGAGAGGCACTTTACCACTTTATAACAGATGAGCACAGGCACCTTATGAAAAAAATAAAAATAAAAAGTGGGTCTGCATCACTATTATTTACCACAGGGGAAAGGGATGAACGGAGAGTGGAAAAACACCTGGATATTTCTAAGAACAGAAGAAGCCCCCAAGGTTCCAAACTGAAGCCATTGTTTCATGGTGTGCAGCTCAGAAAGAGAAGGCTGCTAATTTTTCTTTTTTACAAATTAATAAGAATAAAGAATGTAGTGAAAATATTTTGCTGATTATATATCTTATGAGGTTGTGTGTTAATGCACTTTCCAAAAGTTTCATTTGAGAAAAAATGTATTTATAATATGTGGTGCTTCGAATACAAGTTGCAAGAGAGTGAGGTGCTGCTGAGGGAGAGGTTAGTAATGATGGGAAATCAGGCCAGGGGTTTTTTGTGGAAAAAAATAAAATAAAACTAGAAGAATAGGCAGGTGGAAAGAAACTTTCTAGAAGGGGAAGTAACAGGATAAGGGTGACTGTGCTCAGAATCACCCCACACTAGCCTCCCAGGGTGTTTTCTTTGCCAGGTGGGTGAGAAAGGCCAGGGCTGTGAGAAAATGTGTCCTCCCCTTGGATAGTCTCCTCACCGCTAAGGAGAGCTGGAGGCCTGCTTCAGGTTATATCTCTTTGAGTGCAAGTTACAGAAACAGCCTCCAGCTATCAAAGCACTAATAAGAATTGAGTTGGAAGGGCCTCCTCTCAATAAATCAGCACCACACATCTTCCTTCAAGGTTTAAATGCCCGGGAGAGAGCACCTGATCAGAGTCCTGTGGGCCAGATGCCCACCAGCTGGCCAAGGACTTGATTAAGACTAGAAAAATTGTGGCAGTGACAATGGCCAAAGATGGAGTCATTAATGCCCAATAAGCCAAAAAAACAAAGATGTCCAGTATGCTAGTAGAAGTCTCAGAGGAGTGGGCTAATTATGGGAAGGTCAAATCAGAGAGTTTGGAGTTTAAGACGAATTGGTCAAGTTATTTTCAGTCAATGGGTTAAAAATGGAAATTAGAAGAAGCAGGCAGTGAATACCATCAGGAAAGAGGAGAAAGTAGGTTGCCTGTGGTCTTATTCTTAGCACATGTGCCAGGCACTGTGCCTTGAATTTTCTGGGCATTACCTCTTCCATCCTTACAACAACCCCATCAAGGAAGTACTAATATTTATCCCTATTTTACAGATAAAGAAAGTAAGCTTCGAAGCACTTAAGGGATTTTCTTAAAAATCACATAATGAGGGCCGGGTGTGGTGGCTCACACCTGTGATGCCAGCAATTTGGGAAGCTGAGGCAGGAGGCTTGATTAAGCTCAGGAGTTCAAGACCAGCCTGGGTAACATGGTGAGATCCCCATCTCTATAAAAAATAATTTAAAAATTAGCCAGGCATGGTGGTGGCAGGTGCCTGTAATCCCAGCCACTCGGGAGGCTGAGGCAGGAGAATCACTGGAACCTGGGAGTTGGAGGCTGCAGTGAGTTGAGATTGCACCACTGCACTCCAGCCTAGGTGACAAAGTGAAGCTCCATCTCAAAAAAAAAAAAAAAAAAAAAAGCCAGGCATGGTGGCATGCATCTGTGGTCCCACTACTCAGGAGGCTGAGGCAAGGGGATGGCTTGAGCCCAGGAGGTCAAGGCTGCAGTGAACCATGACCACATCACCACACTCCAGTCTGAACAACAGAGCAAGACCCTATCTTAAAAAATAAAAAAGTCACACAACAAGTAAGGAGATGAGGGAAGAAGTTGGGGGTCTGGGAGAGCTGACCCTCTTAAGAGTCACAGAGTTAACAAGTAACAAAGCAAATGCACAGACCCGTGTAACCCCATCCCGCCACCTTCCTTGGCTATCTCTCATAGACCCAGCCCTAAGCCACTGGAGTTCTGTGTAAGATTTTTTTCTTTGAAGACAGAATTGGCTCTGTTGCTAAATATACAACAAACAAACAAATATTTATAAAACCTCTGACAGGTTTTAGACACTTCTAGATTCCAGCCCCTAAAGGGATGGCAGGCATCATGTAGGGATTCTATAATGTATTGCTGAAATGTATGGGCAGAAGCATTCTTTGACAAGAACTACAGTAACAGAAAATGACTTTAACAAGTATTTTATGCTACAGGGGCAGGGGGATGGAATCTGTATTTCGTTAAATGTCCATGTTAATTACTCACAATTTGCCTGTTGCTAAGTATATGACTCACTGAGCACATTTTAGTTTTCAACCCTAAGCATAGTAATGTATTATATAGTTTAAAGTTGAAGTTTTTAAAGACAGTCAAAATTAAAACCATTTTCATAAAAGGCAGAAAATTATTACATGTCATCTTGATGCTTTAAACTATATATTTAATGTGTTGTTTTTTATATCAATTATTGGTATGAAATGTTATCTATTTGGCACTTTTTTTCAACTCAATGCACTCAAACTATATTCTTTACTACTCATATTAATTGGAAATATCCCACTATATCTGATTTTGTGTGCAGGAACTGTACTCTTGTAACAATGACTGTATTCAATTTTTAAATCTTTTCTATATTATTGTATAGCATATAATTTGTGCCCAAAAGCTTTTGTTAATATTTCTACAAACTGTGATTCTTTTATGTGGGTTTCATTACACCATTGATCTCCAAAAACTGAAATGCATGCCCATGTCTCCCCTGCTTTTACTAAACAATTCAGCTTTCAAAATTACTATTTCTGAGTCCACTGCAACCAAAGGATTCCTGCATCTGGCTGTGACACCAACGAGCTCACATAAAGCCTTTGGAGGGAAAAGGATGGGGAACAATGGATCTGTGACTCCTGCTTTTTATTTCTGGAGTTTCTCTGATCATTTCTATATGTGTGATGCAGTAGAAGAATCATAATTGAGGGTTGGAAATTCAGGTCTCCATGGCTAAACTCCCTGGGTCACAGTCTCTTCTTCTGTGAAATAGAAATAGCGAGTCTCACCTCTCAGCTCTTTGGATCTCTGTTCTAGCAGAAGATCTACAATTTTTGTGACTTTTTAAAAAAGAATGTGAGTTGTGAGGGGAACTAAAATGAGGTTGTGATACTACATGTTTAGGAAAACTATTAAAGAACATTTGCATGATGCTTCACAGGAATCAAAGCCAGGTCACACGCATGGTCGTATTTGAAGGATTCAATACTCCTGTCTGGCAGAGAGGAGAGGTAGCTTAGAACATGGGTTACACCCTGCCTCCACTGTTAATAGCATTGTGACTTTCATCAACTCACATAACTGCTTTGTACCTCAATTTTCACATCTCTAAAATGAAGATTGTAATAACGCAAACACCTTGTTGGGAGCATAAATTGAGTAAAGACACATATGCATAAAAAATGTCAAACAGCATGCGGTGTTTGCTCAGTGTTTAAATGGAAGCCAGCTATCATCATTATCATCATGACCACCATTATTATTATGCCTACTGTGCTTATAAGGAATCTAAGGTTCTGAATGTTAGATACTGTGGATTGCCTCATGCAATTCCCATCCCAGCCTACTTCCAGTATGACTCACTGAAGTCACAGTCTGAAAAGCTAAAAACACTTCCCGGAATCCCTTAGAATAGAGTCCTAAATGATTTCTGTTCCACCATTCAGATAAATTCAGGCAAGGCTCAAGGCATTTACTTTACTAGAGGGGAGTTTAGCAGAGGAGTGTGATTCTGGAGCTGGCATGACCATATACAGGCAGAAGTTCCTTAGATGGCTCAGTCCAGGGGCATATGGCTTTTGGGGTTGCTCTCACAAGCACAAGCTAAAGTTTGTTTCTTCTACACTCCCTATGATATTATGAACTATGTATGTCTCTTAATATATCTCCTTTTCTTAGACCAGGTAGAGGGGATTCTGTTTGCCTGCTACTAAGAAGACTGGTCATTAAGGGAGGTAAAATCACTTTAATTAAATCATAGGCATCAACTGCAGAAGACTAAACCAGGTTTATGACTTTTATGTTAATGCTTATTTTACTACTTTAGCCAACTTTAATCCAAATTAATTCATTAAGTCTGAGACATGATTACATTCTTCCTCTAATCCAGGAACTGTGCTAGGTACTCGGAATGTTGCTGAGTTAACATGCAGCTAAGTTACTTGCCCTCAAAGAGCTTTTAATCAATAGAAGGGACAAAACTAAAGCAAATAATAAATATAAGATGTGACATAAGTGCTCTAAGGAAAGCATATTTTCTACAGTAGGAACATAGAGAAAGTAAATATATCAGAAAATAGTAGGGTGGAATTCTCGGGTGAGGGGGCCAGAAAAGATAGATGGGGAGGAAGTAATTATGGACACAGGGAACAGTCTGCACACACAGAGGCTCAGAGGACATAACTGTTCATGGCAAGTTTGTTTTAATATTCAAATAAAAATCAACATGATTTTATTTCAAAATTGGGTTCCTTTAAAATTTCACATCACAACTATTTTGAGCCATCTTGGCTCCATTTATTACAGCGCATTCAAACAATCAACATAGAAGCCATAGGCTACAAATTAGTCAAATAAATGCATATGGCTATAAAGCTTTTTAACATTTTTAATCACATTAGTACAAGCTATCATTCTCTTTAGAGGAACACCAGAGGCCATTGCGAGTTATAATTGTAAAGACACTATGTTCATTCCACAGGTATTCTTTTTTTTTTTGAGACGGACTCTTGCTTTGTCGCCTAGGCTGGAGTGCAAAGGTGTGATCTCAGCTCACTGCAACCTCCGCCTCCCAGGTTCAAGTGATTCTCCTGCCTCAGCCTCCTGAGTATCTGGGACTACAGATGCATGCCACCACACCCAGCTAATTTTTGTATTTTTAGTAGAGATGGCGTTGGCCAGGCTGGTCTTGGCCTCCTGACCTTGTGATCCACCCACTTTGGCCTCCCAAGTCCACAGGTATTCCTGAGTACTTGCAAGGTGCCATGTGTTGCTCTAGACTAGGAATGCAACAAGATCCTTGCCCTGGAGAAAATGACATTAGCTTTTGTTTTATTTTTCTTAAAAGATTCATGGCCAGGCACGGTGGCTCACGCCTGCAATCCCAGCACTTTGGGAGGCTAAGGTAGGGGGATCACTTGAGGTTAGGAGTTCAAAACCAGCCTGGCCATCATGGTGAAACCCCATCTCTACTAAAAAAAAAAAAAAAATTAGCCAGTCGTGGTGGCACACACCTGTGACCCCAGCTACTTGGGAGACTGAGGAAGGAGAATCACCAAAACCCAGGAAGTGAAGGTTGCACAGAGCCAAGATCATGCCACTGTACTCCAGCATGGGAAAGAGAGTGAGACTCAGTCTCAAAAAAAAAAGATTCACTGACCACTAGTAGGAAGAAGAAAATGTTATAACTTCTCCCTCCCATGCCTTTGCAGGACTTTAGACACCTATTATTCTAAATAACCCTTATTTCATTCCTGAGCCTGAGGTCAGCATTCCAACTGCTAACAGGCTTTCCATCCTTCCTTCTCTACCCTCTTCCTTACCTAGCCCTAACACTTAAGCATTTCTCAAAACTTTCTTTTGATTGGTTCCTCTCCCCTACTTTCTTATACTGATCTCTTGCTTAAGATCTCAAGAAAAGTCTGTAGCATGTTGAGATGGAATTAACAAAGAAATGGGAGTCAGGAATTCTAGGTTTCGACAGCTATGAGACTATATATCTCTATTCTGGGACTCCAAGCCTTAATCGGAAAATGAACTTACTGAGATAGATGACCTCCCAAACTCCTTCCAGTACCGACAATTTGAGTGCTTGTGCCTCTGTGGACCAGGGGAGCTTCTTTCAGATGCAGTTATAATTGTGTTTGCAGAGGATAATTGAGATGGAACATGAGCCATAGAACATTTGTTGTTTAAACTTGTTTATAACCAGGGGAAATTGAACTAAAGATAGAGCTTCTCCACTTCTGATCTAAGGAATTCAGGGGGAAAAATCAGACCAAATCTGAAAATTTCCACTGTAGAAGTATCTGGAGATCAACTGGATGGAATAAATTGTATGCACAACCCCTATAGAATAAATAACTAAAAAATTGATTGCTATTCCTAGTGAAACATAAACATAATTTTATAATTTGGCCAGCTGGTTTTTAACAGGCTTCCGTCATCATCTTGATATAGAATATTTTTTCAAATCTAAAGCAGAATAACACAAGCTGAAATTAAATTACAGTGCAGCCTGGACATCATGACTTCCAGGGACTGATGAGGGCAGAGAAGTAGTCAGAAAACCTGGTTCTGCATCTGGTTCTGCATCCTTACTTGTTGTATAATTCTAAGTAAGCCTCGCAAAACTCTGAATTGATACCAACCCTAGTCACAGGGCTTTTGTGAAGTTCAGTAGAGACCACAAAAGCGAGATAGAATTTTGCAAGCTGTAAAACACTTTACCTCTTTGGGAAATTCTTGTTGTCTAAGAATCTGGAACATTCCTGTTTTATCTTGTACTTAAGAGGGGCTTCAGTGCATGGTCTTCTGTTGTTTCAGATATTGAGCTAAGGGCTTAAAATACATTTTGATTCTCACAACAGTCCTCCTATCCCCATTTTATAGATGAGGAATCTGAGATTCAGAGAGATGAAGTAACTTGTCTAGGTTCACCCAGCTAATTAGTAAAAGCAGAGTCAAGACTCAAACTCAGATCTGACTGGCTAGCACAAGTAGAATTCTGTCTTGTTTATGAAGGCATACCCTTTTCAAGGTAGAGTCTCTTTTTCAGAATAAGACTTGAGGATTCATTATTGAATTTCCAGGTGATAAAGGAGGCAAGAGCTATTATTTGTCTATGGATGGTCCAACTCTCTGGCATTTTCCCAGCCTGCACGTTTCCAGGATCTTCTCAATTCCTATAGAAAAGCACTGTGACTTCCTCCCAGGTCTCACAGGTGCTGACATTTCCAGATATCACACGGAGACTGCAGTATCATGGCCCCTTGGGAGTACCCTACACATTTCCATGACTGGTCAGCCATATTGGTCTGAAGATATTCAGCTCCCTGGGTTATTACCACATTAGATATTTCCGTGAACATAGATTTAGAAGAGAAAGCCTCTTGGTAAGTGAAAGGGGACCAGAACATGCCATGCCAAAATATGACACTTTGGCAAATTGATTATTTTGAGATGAAGGCACTTGAGAAACAGCAGATGCAGGAAAGGCTCCCTGACCTCCCCCTTTCTACCTAAAAGTAGTTCATAAAATTTCCCATGAGAAAGGTGTCTTCCCTGTACCAGGAAGAGAAGGACATTCTTATCACCAGAGGCTTGGAGTCAACATCAAAATGGACCTGTACAAACAAACCTACTAAAATAACCCTTATCTCCTATTAGTTTCCTCCATATATTTCCTAGTCACTGTCCCACAATTTACTGCCCTGAGCCCCAGCCCCTTTGTCTTGTCAGATCCTACAATTTATGGTTCTTTGTGTAAAGAAGCATATGAGCTTTTGGGCTTCATGACTTCTTCAGGTCTTTATTTCCCTTTTGAAGACTCCTGTGTACACATAAAAATATTGCATAAAATGTGTATGCCTTTTCCCTGTTAATCGGTCTTATGTCCATTTAATTCTTAAGCCCAGACACAGAACCTAGGAGGGCAGAAGAAAGTTTTCATTCCCCTAGATAAGCACATGGAGAGGGTTAAGAGTATTCCAACTGAATGATGAGATGCTAAGGAAAGCTGGGGCCCACATGGGCCAGCTTCCCCAGGCTGCCATCACACATGCAGGGGAGGACGCAAGCTACACCTCTCACCAGCCTCTGCCCTGGAAGCATTTACACTCAAGTAGTAGAGATAAGACAGATGTGCAATTTCTCTTTAATGAATGCAGCAGATTTCTGGGCCTGTAATGCATCTCATTTCTATATAAGTGAAGACTTGCTATTAAAGGTGTGGCAAAGAAACAGAATGAAAGAAGCATTTTTTAAGTAAACTGATAAACAACTACTTGTCTAGTCAAGAAATTTGTCTGACATTCATATTTATGCATGGTTTAAAATCCATGGCAAGGATTGACAGCTATTTGAAGAATTCAGAATGGTGAATGTCCAACACCATTTCCCATTTGTACCACAAAAAATAGGAGAGTATAGCCACAGGGAAATAGAGCATTTACAATATCCATTATTACTCTCTTTCTCAGAATGTTAGGAGTCTTTATAAGAAAGAGGAGAAAGGAAAAGAAAAATATAAAAAATCCTGTTTCTAGAATCACAGCATCATTCTCTATTGGAATGTTTGTAAGTGATGTTATAAAATGCCTTGTGGCAACTTTTCACTTGGCAAATGAGAAAACTGAGGCTCAGGGGGAAGAGATGGCTTCCAAAAATTGCACAGCTAAACAGCCAGGGCTAGAGCATCTGGCCTGTTTGAATTCAGTTGGCTTACAAATTAGTTTCTGTCGATCTGAAGAGAGGAACACTGATGAAGTAAAAAGAAGGAGGGAAGAAGGAGGGAAGAAGAAGGGAAGGAAAGGAAGGAAGGAAGGAAGGAAGGAGAGGAAGGGAGGGAGGATGCCCCCTTCTAGAGAATGCTCCAGGTTGCCAGGACCACAGAATTCTCTGCCCAATTGTCCTTGAGCCCACACACCACCAGTGTGTGAATCACCATGCCCAAGAGGAGAGCAAAGTGGAGATGTGACTAGCCTGGGCTCAGTTCGGAAGCATAGGCTGGAAGATCCAAATACAGACATGAAATAGGACAAACCCAGCGGTGTGGGGAGAGCAGGGTTGGCCACTGGTCAGAGTCTGGTAAACAAATCTTCTTTACAGCCATGTTCTGATGCCAAAATCCAGAAAGTCCAGATTTTAGTTCAAATCTAAATTCTAACTTAGTTTTTCAGGTCATCATGAATGAGGGCATATTTCTCATAGTAAAAAGATAGGACATATTGATTTAATAATGTGTTAGTTTGACTGCTAGTGTTTAAATGTTAGAACATCTCATAAGTGGGCCTCCATTTGTACTCTTGCCTTGGACCCAATAGATGAAGCTTCAAGTTGTCTTCTGCCTCAAACTGCCTTCCTTGCTGTGAAGAAAGCATTGACTTTATGCTAGTTCCAGTGTTTTACTATCAAACCTGAAACCAGCCACAGTGGAGAGGAGGGTACCTGGTTGTTTCTTCTTATTCTTGGTGTCATCTCTCATGAGGAGAAAGTTCTGTTATTCTAATACTCCTAGTCTGTCTATCCTTTCACTCGATCCAACCCAGGAGAGATGGAGTGAGTTCTCTGATATACTTCTCCCCCTTTCCTATTGGGATGAAGTTTCTTAAGAGGAACAGGAATCCTCCTCTTTCTTCCACGCATACATCTGTTACCTGTGACTGGATAGGTAATTCTGTTCAATAAACTACAGGCCAATATCTAAAAACTATAAATATAAAAAATTAAACAAATTAAATTGAGATATCAAAGTATACTGTGTAGCCAAGGTAAGATCTATTCTAGAAATGAAAGGATGGTTTGGGAAATGTATCAGTTATATTAGTAGGTCAAAGGAGAAAAGTCACGTGATTAACTTAACAGATATTCATTTGATAAAAATCAAGATGAATAATTGATGAAGCTCTTTGTAAACTAGAGATAGAATGATACATCCATAACATGACACAGAAAATATTAAACCAACTATACCCCAAATATAAAACACTAAACAAGGCTTCCCAAGATATTTTCAGCTAAGAAAGAGCTCTGTGAATGCGTTGTCCACTACCTTCCCTCTCCCCATCTTACCTTTCCTCCCCAGATTTGAGGAAGACGTTTGGTTCCATGATGAAAAGAATTTAGAATGCCAGGCATGGTGGCTCACACCTGTAATCCAAGTACTTTGGGAGGCCGAGGCGGGTGGATCACCTGAAGTCAGGTGTTCAAGACCAGCCTGGCCAACATGGTAAAACCCTGTCTCTACTAAAAATGAAAAAAAAAAACCCAGAAAAACTAGCCTGGCATGGTGGCACATGCCAGTAATCCCAGCTACTCAGGAGGCTGAGGCAGGAGAATCAATTGAACACAGGAGGCAGAGGTTGCAGTGAGCCAAGATGGCGTCATTGCACTCCAGCCTGGGTGACAAGAGCAAAACTCCATCTAAGAAAATTAAAAAAAGAAAAGAACAGAGAAGAGAAAAGAGAAACGAAAGGAATTTAGAAAAAAATGCATACTATATCCTTATTTTTTAGTACAATAACCCATTCGTAATGATGAAATACAGTATAAAAAGTTTTGAAAATGACTACAATGAATGAAATTTAAATATTTAACCCTAAACACTTTGACCATGGAAACTTTTATCATTAATGTCCCCAAGAATGGACTACTATTGAGAACATTTTGTAAACTAATGTGTAGCATGTCATAGGGTCAAAAAGAAAGCAACTAAGCATATTATCCTTTTTTTTTTTTTTTTTTTTTTTGAGACGGAGTCTCACTCTGTCTCCCAGGCTGGAGTGCAGTGGTACAATCACAGCTCACTGCAACCTCCACCTCCCGTGTTGAAGGGATTCTTATGCCTCAGCGTCCCAAGTAGCTGGTATTATAGGCATGTGCCACCATGCCCAGATAATTTTTGTATTTTTAGTACAGACAGGGTTTCACCATGTTGGCCAGGTTGGTCTTGCACTCCTGGTCTCAAGAGATCCACCTGCCTTGGGCTACCCAAAGTGCCGGGATTATAGGCGTAAGCCACCAGACCCAGCTAATCCTACTATTATTTATACATTTCTAAATGAAACAAGAAAGAATAATAGAAATAAGTACTGAAATTAAGAAAAAAATTATTGCTATTTGGAGATGATATAATTGTCTCTCTGGAAACCCAGGGAGGTCAGCTAGAAAAACTAACACAACTCATTACAGTTAATGAGTTCAGTAATACAGCCAGTCATAGAACAATATACAATAATATATAGCACTCCTGTAAGCCAGAAACAATCAGTAGTAGCATGAAAAATTTTAAATCATTACAGCAACAAAAATATATGTTAATATCTAAGCATACCCAGCACAAAAATAAACTGTGTACATAAAAAGAAAAACTATAGACCTTTACTGAAAAAAACATAGAGCAAGAGTTGAAAAAATTAGAATGCATAGCAGATTCCTCTTTTGGGAGAATCAAAACATAAAAACATCAGCTCAGCTCAAATTATCTAATGGATTTAAAATGATCTCAATACAAATTTCTAAGGGATTTTTAAAAATGTGTCTAAAAGTATTTCAACATTTATCTTGAATAATAAATAAGACCAAATGTGTTTTATTAATTAAATAAAAGAGGTACCCTGCTAGATATTAAAATATATTATAACTGTAATAATTAAAACATTGTGATCTGGTATTGGGTTAAACAAAAAACAAAAACCAGAAATACAACAGTAAACACTAAAACAAACCCAATTATAATTAAGAATTTAGTACAATCTCCAACATTTTTTAAGGCCAGAAAAAAAAAAAGAATTCAGCAGTAAACAACAAAAAGAATATATTCAATATAGTTTTGGGGCAATTGACTAATCATTTAGAAAACAAGAAATGTTAATCCTTTCTCCTCATACCTTTAAAATAAATTTTAGACACATACAAGATTTCAATTTAAAAATTAAAATATTTTTATATAAACTTCAAGTAAAAATGATTTTAAAGCAGGAAACCATAAGTAGAAATAATAAAGGAAACGATAAGTGGAAGTAGATTTAAAATTCAATATATACTTTATCAGATGCCTATTAAACACCTACTGTGTATCAGGCATTGTACAAGACCCTGGTCTCACCACGTTTGTACTCTAGTATACTTACTCTAGTAAACTATATTTTTAGCTGCTTTACATCTTGATAGAGCCATGTGACTGAGTTTGGGCAATAAAATATGGAAGGAAGAGATGCAAGCTATTGCCAGGTCTGACCCCACTTAAAAACATCAACAACACAATCTTCCTCTCTCTTCCCTGTTTGCAGCAACCTTGGTGGCCCCATACTGGTGGTGTTATCACATGGTGGAAGAAGTCTTAACCTAGAGAAGCACCACATGGAGAAGGACCAGTTGAGAGAGACTCCTAACCATGAAAATAGCCATGGAACTTTGCATGAGCAAACAAGACATCTTTATTGCATTAAGCCTTTGAGATTTGAGGCCGTTTGTTATAACACTTTGCTTTTCCTGACTAGTACAAAAATCATTACTGAAAATGGGATTGGTTTAGAAGGGAGTAGCAGTAGCAGTGAGGAAACATAATAAGCTGGAGGCTGGATATCATGTTATTCAGCAGCAAAACATTTGGAAAACCTGACATCTGAAGTGACTTAATAGGTAGACCATGTGTCTACAGGCCCTAGAGGCGAGAGAAAAGGTTAGAAAACAAAACACTCGCTGTGGATGCTGGTTGTTATTTGCTGAATTCGGCAAGATATTATGAGAAAGAGCTGCACTGAGGAAAGAAGTGACTGGCTTATATGCAAAAATAAAAGAGAACAGAAAGATTTCAGATATCTGTAGCAATGAGGAGTGAAAAAGCCAAGTGCTTCTAGACCCCAAATAGGACTAGTCAGAATTTTTAATGACTTTGAGTCACAAAAGCTGGTAGAACTTCACAGAGGAATCAAGTGACTCCAGGCTATGATTATAGTAAGGATGTATCCTTCTTGATACAGCTTGGCTGTTTCCCCACCCAAATCTCATCTTGAATTCCTACGTGTTGTTGGAGGGACCCAGTGGGAGGTAATTGAATTATGAGGGCAGGTCTTTCTTGCACTGTTCTCATGATAGTGAATGAGTTGTACGAGATCTGGTGGTTTCATAAGGGGGAAACCCATTTCGCTTGGCTCTCCTTCTCTCTTTGCCTGCTGCCATTCGTGTAAGATGTCACTTGCTCCTCCTTGCCTTCCACCATGATTGAGAGGTTTCCCCAGCCAAGTGGAACTGTAAGTCCAATTAAACCTCTTTCTTTTGTAAATTGCCCAGTCTCAGTTATGTCTTTATCAGCAACGTGAAAATGACTGGTACGCTTCTCAAAGGTTGTTCTAGATACATTCAGGTAGATGACTGTGGTTTAAATAGTGTGGTTTAAAGCGGAGAAGCAAAGAAATGGATAAAGAAATGAGGGAAGGGAGTTGGCTGCTTAGCACATAGTACTGAATGAAAGCAAAGAAATTAGAAGTCTTCCAAGTTTTAAAGGGAATTATGAATTGCTAAAGTAACTAAAATTAAGCAAACAAACTGCTCAAGATATATAACTTTGGCTTCAAGTTGCAGGAGTAAGAAGAGAGCAGAGGCCAGGTGCAATGGCTCATGCCTGTAATCCCAGCACTTTGGGAGGCTGAGGTGCATGGATCACCTGAGGGCAGGAGATCAAGACCAGCCTGGCCAACACAGTGAAACCCCATCTATACTAAAAATACAAAAATTAGCTGGGCATGGTGGTAGGTGTCTGTAATCCCAGGTACTCGGGAGGCTGAGGCAGGAGAATCGCTGGAACCTGGGAGGCGGAGGTTGCAGTGAGCCAAGATCGCGCCACTGCACTCCAGCCTGGGTGACAAGAATGAAACTCCTTTTCAGAAAAAAAAAAAAAAAAAAAAGAGAGAGAGAGGGAGAGAGCACAAAAAGCTGTGTAGCTCCCAAAGAGGACCATTGCCTCCATACCCACTTCTCACATGGTCAAGGAGGATAAGAGAAAAGGAAGTCTATCAGAGAGTGGACCAAGGACCACAGGGTGCAAGGCTAGAGTAGCCTTTTCCAACCAGGTTCCCGTCCAGGGGAGAATTAAGTCCAAAGCATACCTTGTAAGTAACCAAATTAACTTTTCTCCCTCTCCGTCTAGGATGGTTCTAGCTATATACCAACCTTGGGAGAACTGGAAAT
Source organism: Macaca fascicularis (assembly GCF_037993035.2). Classification (NCBI taxonomy): domain Eukaryota; kingdom Metazoa; phylum Chordata; class Mammalia; order Primates; family Cercopithecidae; genus Macaca; species Macaca fascicularis. Next base: position 59,357,224 of record NC_088381.1, read on the forward strand.
AGTCACTGGGGTCATTTTCTGCTTTATTTTCTCATGGAACCCCCATTAATAAAAGATTCCAGAGTTTCTTCTAGAAAACCAAATCTGTGTCTAATTAGAAAATTTCTCCACTTCCAAGACTGGGGACTTCAGGATTTCAACCTTGACATGCACCAGGAATGGCTATGTGGAAAGTCAACACTTTTGAATTATACTGATGGGTTTGAAAATTAAGTCAACATTTTTTAGGATAATTTAAAAGGTCTTTCAAAATGTGCATTTCTTTTAACACTGAAATTCCACTTTTAGGATTTCATCTCAACAAAATAAGTTTACGTATTTGCAAAGAAAGTCGCTGAAATGTTAGTCATGGGGCAAGTTTCTTATGTGTAGATTTGGTTATGCAAGAAATATCAATATACTTTATAAACTTAATCAAAGTAAATATAACAGTCTCCCCACACAATCCTACCAAGAAGGTGAGAAATCAGTCTTGGTCCTTTTTGAAACCTCCTCTCTCTTTCTGGGCTCTCTGGTGGGCACTGATGGCTTCCTTGTCCAAGCTGGCATGGTCTCTTGGAGGCAATGCACCTTGCCTTCTCTGCCTTGCTTGGAGACAGGAATATTTGCCAACACTAAGAGCCTACTGCCCAAGGTCAGCCCTCTGCAGATTTTCCCAATGAGGTCCTGTCACCCCTACCACTGGGGGTCCTGTCAGGCCCAGACTCACATCCTACCACTCTCTCTGCTTCCTTTGATGACTCCAAAAGTCCTCTTTCAGACAAAGCCCCTTTGCACTTGCTCTTTGCATAATCCCCTCAATAAACTGAGACTTACTCAAACAAAAGCCAGGAAGAATGTCTTCATGCCCCTGCAGCAAAGACAGTGTTAAAAGGAGGGAAAGTCAAAATGGGGGAGAATGGAACTCAAAGACCTCTTTTCCTTTCATATCGTTCCACAGAGACAAAAACAAAATACAAAATCGTCTTTGTAAATTGTTCTGCACTTTAATGAGAGCAAAGCTATCAGCAATAAACTAAATTATTTGCAATATGAGGGTATTAAATTCATTACAGATTATCCAATGTAAGGCATACTATGCAGCTGTAGAGCATACAACTCTACACAAACACACACACACACACACACAAGCATTTGCCAAGTGATGTGGAGGGGTAACACCCACCCTTTGCCCCTTATTGGAGCCTCCTTTCTCTTCTTGGAGTCTCTGGTCCAAGGAATTCAAGAAACTTACATTGAGCCCAATCTGATGAGCACTCATGTCTTCCTTTTCCAAGCCGGCATGCTCTCGGAAACAATGAACCTTGCCTTTTTTGCCTTGCTTGGGGACAGGAATATTTGCCAACACTAAGAACCTACTGCCCAAGGTCAGCCCTCAGCAGCTATTCACAGTGAGGTCAGGAATTAAACATAATATAGACTATTCAATAACAGGAAAGCAACAGAAAAAAAGGTAGGAAAGGTGAGAAACAGATGACAAGAAATATTTAAATATGTTGCCACTTTTATAAACCAAATGTTTATAGAAGGGAAAACATAGTGTGCATATGTACACATCTATAAGCCTATGCATACACATACACAATATGCAAGGCACACTGCATAGCACTATACCGTATGGTGGAATTACATATTTTTTTCTTTTTGCTTTCATCTATGTAATGAAATTTTATAATGACATATTTTATTTTCATGATCAAGTTTGTATACAGAACCCAGAACCCATTTCCCCCCACTGCCACCCGCTCCCTGCCTCTGTCCTGCTTAGCTTAGGGCTCTGGCAGCTGCTAACTCAGACTTTGGAAAAGCAGAGCCCAAGTCATGTGAATTATAATTGAAAACATTCTTCAAGGGTTTTAAAAGCACTGTTGGTTGTTCATATTGTGCTGACGATGGGCCTGAGTCTGGGCTTCACAAGGACCCAAGGGAAGGCAGGGAGGGAGAAAGGTTCCTGTTGGATCTAGAGGACCAGGGAAGGAAAGGAAGGAAAAAGACTGGGAAGCAGAGAGGAGGGGGAGGTGGGCAGTAGGAGGAAGAAGGAGGGAGCAGGCACTTCCTGACTGTCTTTTTTAAAGAGGAAGCAAAATATTAGGTTGATGCAACAGCAATTGCTTTTGCATCAACCTAATATATGGAAAAGGCACAGGCTTGGATCCTTGCCTGTTGAATGTAAATAATGCCTGATTCATGATGTGGTGGTGAGTATTTTACAAGAGTGTAATTTTGGATGTCTAGTATTCACCCTGCCCTAAAATTCATCTTACTGTGCATGAACCTGTGGTTACCAAAGTGGCATCAATGAATCCTTATGGCCAAACCAAATTAAAGGTTTCTGAAGTATGGTCTAAGAAAATGAATGCTGGGAAGGAGCCCTGGGGCCAAGATGGGCTTGCTGCTGACAAGCCCTGGGGCTTCGGGTAAGACTCAGCCTCCTGGCACCACTATTCTTTCCTGAAATGAGAAGCCAAGGCCAGGCTGGACCAGGGATTGTCAGGGTCAGCTGTAGGAACCCATGTTCCAAAACCTCCAGAGACCCCTACGGGACCTCGTGTGTGTGTGTGTGTGTGTGTGTGTGTGTCTACAGCTGAAACGTGGTTTGCAAACTATGGCACTTGATGACTTTTGCATTCCCTTTCTCAACTATCATTTGGTGGTTTTTAAAATTGATATAGAAGCAAGGAGTAATTCAGTACCAACGCTGGAAGAATACCTAAGGCAAGACAGCAGTGTAGCACAGGTTCCTGTCCCAGGTCAGCCCTCAGCTGCTCCACTAATTATCTGTCTCCTTAGACAGATAATTTTGGGTGTTAAACATGGATTCATAAGAAGGAAGAGAGAAATAAACAAAGAGAAGGGGAGATTGAGAAGGACTCAGAAGACAGCAGAAGGGAGGGAGAAGGGAGAGCGCCTGTGATCTTTGGCATTGACAGAGCACGGGGTGGTGGTATTACAACTTCCACGGGCCCTGGGTGCTTTTGACTTCATGGGCTTCTTCCTCCATAAAGCAATATTAAATATTCTATTTTACAAGTGCACTGATATAAAGAAAAATATACTCCATCTCTGATTATATTCATTTTCTTTCTGCTAATTTTAGAAGAAATTAAGGCATTTCCACAGGCTCCTAAAGTACAGAGAGCCCTGGGCATTGGGCCTGCTGTGCTTGGTGGGGAAGTCGGCCCTGAGTACCCCCTGTCTTGGCCCCTTATCCACCTTCAGCTCATTCTGGGATGGACTTGTCCCTATCCTGACCCCAAGCTTGAAGCAAATGTCTTAAAAGAGGGATCTAGTTTTAAAGTGCCCAGAAGACAGAAAGTTAAACACAATGTTCTGTAGGAATTTCTATGGATCTCTGGGAGAAAATGATCCAAAAAATGATAAACACATTTGAATTAACAAACTCCCTCCTCTTCCCCTCTAAATCCCTTCACAACTGTGAAGAAAAAAGTAGACAAATAAATAAATAACAGTTTGGAAGAAATTAACAGATCATTATGGTATGATTTTACTTGGTTTCTGCAAAGTATAGTTGGCATTCTTTCTAGTGTAACAGGCAATTAAGTCCACAGTGGAGACAAGAGGCAGAGGCCTATTATAAAAATAAACCTGTGACCGGAGCACCAAAAGAGAAGACGCAAGACTGCATATCATCACAGTTGGGGCTTTTTAAAAATAACTTGAGTTCAGTCCAAGTGTCTAACACACAAAGTAAGACAGAGGCCTCAGAAGGCCCCCACTTGAGCAACAGTAGTTGACTATGGGAGATCAAAGTAAAAAGGAGAAATGCAACAGGAGAAAGAGACAAAGAAAGAGAGAAGGGGGAAGGGGCTGTTGGGTTCTCTGCCATGCTGAATGTCAGGGTGAAATAGGGAACTCAGGCACCATATTTGCACAGTACCACCAAAGGAGAGAGTATGAACAATCTTTTAAAGAAAGTTGGCACTGGGTGGGTGGACAGCTTCCATGCTTGTGTTTGGGAGGCAGAACACTGCCAAAGAGGTGGTCAAGGGCATTGGCTTGGCAGGGCCCTTGGACAGGCAGGCGTTCAACATTATCACGAGGTTGCTGGGTGACCTTGGTTCACCTCTGCTCACTGAGCCTCTGTTTCTTCATCTGTAAAATGGGGATAATTCCATTAGCTGCCTCTCAGGGTTGTGAAAATTAAATGAGAGCACACATAGACACTACCTGGTTTAGAACAGGAATTCACTAACAGGTTGCCATCATTATCATCATTCATAATATTATCATCATCAGTATTTACAGACATAGCCAGCTCTAGTGGGAGTACTATGGAGACGTGGTATGGCAGAGACTTAAGTTTTAGTGCTAAGGGCCCTCACTTACAAAGGTGTATTTACAATTTGGGGGACTGGAGAATAGGACTAAGAAGGAGCATTAAGGTTTATTAATTGTGCTCTTGCTCTCTCTCTCTCTCACACACACACACACACACACACACACACACACTTAAACTACTTCACACAAGTTCCTCATTGCTTGCTGCAGTGAGGCCAGGAGATGAAGCCTCACATATTAATAACATATTTCTGGGTATCACCAGCAAGTGCCAGCTCTCTCTGTCCTCTAAACCTATCAAACTATAGCAGGACCCAATGCTTTCTGCACTGACACCTTGACACCCTCTGAACCCCACACCCTTCCTTCATTCCCTAAAGCCTTCTAGCCACCTCTGCTCTCCAAGTGAGAGAGTCTATGACACCAAAGAGTAAAGAAAGAAAACAAAGACCTGGCTCTGCTGAGGGGAGAGGCACAGGGCTGGGAAGGAGAAGGGATGCTAGAAACAATTCCCAGGCCCCCTGCTGACTTAGCCCAGGGCTGACCCAACCCAGGGCCATTCCCAAAAGGAAGCCCTGAAAAATAAGGTGCTGCTGGTCTCCCTCTTTCCTGATCTCATTCTGTCCCAACTTTCTTTCTTTTTTGTTTTTTTGGGGTTTTTTTGTTTGTTTGTTTGTTTTTTAGATGGAGTTTTGCTCTTTTGCCGGAGTGAAATGACGGATCTTGGCTCACTGAAACCTTCACCCCTTGGGTTCAAGTGAGTCTCCTGCCTCAGTCTCCCAAGTAGCTGGGATTATAGGTGCCCACCACCATGTCCGGCTAATTTTTGTACTTTTAGTAGAGACAAGGTTTCACCACATTGGCCAGGCTGATCTCGAACTCCACCCACCTCGGCCTCCCAAAGTGGCAGGATTACAGGAGTGAGCCATGGCGCCCGGCCTCTGTCCCAACTTTCACTGGGTCTCTGCCATCACATCAGACTTGTCTCCTAACTGCTGAGCTATGAGGGCTCATGAAAGTTTCTATGTTTAACTTTTTCTGAAAAAAAAAAAAAAAAAAAAGGAAATTCTTGTTTCCTTTTTCAAAGTTAGCCAACTTTTTACTTTTCCCTTCATCACCTGTCCAGCTGTAGCCCTGAATCCTGCATTTCCACATGCTATTCACTGTAAGGCTCATGCCAGAGTTGACTACATGCTTACTATCTACTAGGCAACGTGCTATGCATTTTATATGCATTATCTTTATTATCTCATTTACAAATGTTGAAAGCAAAGCTCAGAGAGGTTAAGTTGCTTATGCCAAACCACACAGAAGGAATTAAGCAGAACTCAAAACTGTCTGACTCCAGTGTTCATGCTTGGAACACTAACTACCCTCTACTAGTTCATTAGAGGCAACTGGGTAAATGTGGAACTAGGTGTACCCCTGATAAAGCCTGTGATTAAGTAGTTAAAATGAGGATGGATTCTGGTAAGCCAAATTTATACACAAGGTTTACCACACTACAGCCTCTGAGAACTGAACAAATAACAGGCGAGGGCTGACACCTGGTGAAGGTGAAGACAGTTGGCAGGTTTAACTCTGAGTTTAGCTTGATGAAGCAGGAACAGGATAAAGTCTTGAGTCTGAAAGCAAACAAATTCTCAACTACATAAAGTCTATGGCATTGAATAAAGGTCAGTGGTTTGAATAAAACCCAAGATATGGATAAAACTTTGAGAATAATCAGAATAATCCAATAAACAGGTCTGGGGAAAGCACCTGAAGTGAGAAGTAGCCCAGGTGTACAGTAAGTCTGGGGTCCACATGAAGCCCAGAGTGTGCCTGAAGCCCAGAGACTGGTGAGAGTAAATAAAACCTAAACGCTAATGAAGTCCAGGGCTCGGGTGCTGGCTGAACTGTAGGCTCCACTAGGAATCTGCTCTTCTCTGTGAGGCACTGTTGAAGAGCATTCCCAAAGGACCATGGTCCCCACCAATCAGGAGCCTCCACTGTCCCTCTTTCCTTTCCTGTTGGTGGCACTGCCTTAGGCTAAATCCTCTTCTCTCCTAGAGTCAGGAACAAACACTCAATTCCTTTGACACTTTCCCAGAATGGGACAAGACAACCGAGTCCATACACTTGAGGCCACCCATCCTTCCACTTTCTCCTGAGATTCCAACCAGTCCCAAAGAAGTTTTTCTTTTGTCTTCTTCTGGGGCATGACTGGAAGGAGTCCCTGCCTCATTGTCCCTGACTTTTAGCGTTTATATAGGAGAATGAAGCTGAGCCCAGGTCCCCCAGCTCCATGAGCTTGCAGTTTCCTCCAGGGTCTTGACTCAAACCTCTAACAATGCAGCCTTCTGGAGGGAGGGCCTCCCTTTGTCCAGCATCTGAAAGTGATCAGGCAGGGCTTCCCCTAGGTATCTCAGGACAGATAAGCACCTCCCCCAGCCAGACTGGCTTAATACAGTCCCTGAGTGGCTTCAGTCTTCTGGGCCTCACTGGAAGTCAGAACCTGGGCTCTGGACCCTGGCTGTGCCCCACAGGTTAGAATCTCAACCTCTGTCCTGTTTTCCATCTCTACTACCATGGAGTTCCAGGCGATGAGCATGGCCCAAGCTGCTTCATAGACTGCCAGGGGCCCAGGGAGTTCCCAGGATCTAAGTAAGTTCTGCTACTAACAGTTTTCTGTATTGGTTTTTACTGCCTGCAATTTCATTTGAAGAAATATCTCAACTGTGTTAAAGGGTTTGGGAACCACTGGGCCATATGGTCACTCAAGTCCCTTCCAGCTGTGGCCTCCCATCATTCTATGACATGTCCCTTCAATCAGTCATTCCCAGCACCAGGTGTGGGGGGCCCTGCTGGAGCAGGCCAACTCGTATTGATTTCCTTCTGGCCCCCAGCCAGGAACTGGCAGAGCCTCTGCTCCATGGCACCCCAGGGACTAGCCCCAAGGGAGGCTCCGGTTAGCTCTCTGACTGATGGACAACAGCTGGCCAGATGCTGGCAGCAATTTCACGGACCTAAAGGCTCACTCTCTCCCCTCCTCCATCCAGTAAGATCCTAGCCCTGTCATCAGGCCATGAAGCCTCGGCCAGCTTCCTAGTGGCCTTTGGAGCCTCAGGAAGGTTAAAGAAGACAGACCCAGTCAGAGACTGCGATGGCCAGAAATAGCCACTGTGCCCCTTGGAGGGAGAGGTGAACCTGGTCCAGCAGGCAGCCTCATTGCAGCAGGCACAGCTTCAGGAAACCCCTGGCCTATGACCACTTCACTCTGCATTGTTCAGCCACTTTCAGGCTAGAAGCCTGGCTAAGGACAGGAACCCCTGCCAGTGGCTTCTATCCTTGTGTGGAGGCCAGGCCAACACTGAGATTCCCATTCAACCTGCTCACCTGCTCAGCCTCGATCAGACCCGCATTTAGAATTTGAATCTTGGTTCTCTGACTTATGTGGTAGAAGACCATGAAAAGTTGTTTCGCCTCCCTGAGCTTTGGTTCCCGCATCTGTAAAACGGAGGTAATAACATCTATTTAGTTGGGTTGCTTGAGGAGCAAAACCTAATGCCTGCATATAGTACTGGTTTTTTATTATTACAATTGTTTGATGAGATGTGTGCATTTTAGCCCATTTGGGCTGCTATAACAAACTCCCATAGACTGGGTAGCTTATTTCTGGGAAGTTCAAGATCAAGATACTAGAAGATCTGGTGTCCAGTGAGATCTCACTCTCTGCTTCATAGAGGTCATCTTTTTGCTGCGTCCTCACATGGATGAAGGGGCAAACAAGCTCCCCTGGGCCTCTTTTATAAGAGCCCTAATCCCATTCATGAAGGTGGAGCCTTCCCAAAAGCCCCACCTCTTAACACCAGGAGTAGTTTTCAGCACGTGAATTTTGGGGGATACCAACAGACCCCAGCAGTGTGCATCTGATGCTGTTCAAACTGAAAAATCTCTTCCTACATGCATTCTTGGAAAGAATCTATAATTTAAACATTTATCACAGAGTTCAGATGACCTCCCCGCCAAGTCTGTCTCCAATCCCACCTCTTCTACTTACAAGTTGAATGACCTTCATCGAGTCTCTAAAATGAAGGGGCTCGACTAAGTCAGTAGTTCTTAAACATCAGCATGTGTCAGCTTCAAAACGTCGATTTCTGGAGATAGAGCCATTGGCAAATGATTAAGTCATGAGGGTGGAACCCTCATAAAGGAAGCCTAAGGGAACTCATTCATACCATCTACCAGCTGAGAACACAGCAAGAAGTGCCATCTATGAGCCAGAAAGTGGGTCCTCACCGGACACCAAATCTCACAGTACTTTGATCTTGGGCTTCCCAGCTTCCAGAACTCTGAGAAATAAATTTGTGTTGTATCTAAGTTGCCCAGTTTATGGTATTTTATTACAGTAGTCTAGACAGATGAAGTTTAGCATTTTGCAAGCTGGAGACTTAGGATGGGTGGGGGTATGTTTCCAAGGCCTAGAGAGAAAGTCCCTGGTGCATATTCCAGTCTGGGTCTTTAGAACTGAGAACCAGGAACCCTGACAGCTGAAGAAGGTTAATGTCCTGGCTCGGTAGTCAGGCAGGGAATAAATTCAACTTTTCCCTGCCTTTTTGTCCTATTCAGGCCCAAAACCAATTGAATGATACCTATTCACATGGAGGTGTCCCATCTGCTTTATTCAGTTCACCAATCGAAATGCTAATCTCTTCTGGAAACACCCTCAAGACACGCCCAGGAATAATGTGCAATAAACTATCTGGGCATCCCATGGACCAGTCAAGTTGTCAGGTAAGGTTAACCACCACTGTGACCTTGAAAAAGTGACTTATCCTCTCACCAGTTTTCTCACTTATAAAATGAGGTAATCACAGTACCATACCTTATGTAATTTGACGTGGAGACTGGGGTTCACATCCTCAATCCCTCACAACAGAACATCCATTTTATGCCCAGCCACAAGATGTGGATCATCACTAGCCAAAGCCAATTACATTCCTCTTTTGTCAGAAACTGTTGCCAGGGAGAGGGGGGGATGTGTTATGGTATAAATTGGTTTTCATCCACAGTTCCTGACTTTTAACTCCCATCACCCTAGATACAGTTTTTTGTTATAATGTTGAATGTGTTCAGTCCCAGAAAATAGAATCTCCTGCCCTCCTTTCACCTTCCCCAAAGCAAAACTCTTATCTTCTCCCATCTTTCTGATTGTGGGTCTTAAGATCTTCCCCAGGGAGGTCCCCACTCCAAATCTTGGAGTAAGGAAGGCTGACATCGTGAAGCTTCCATAAAACCAGAGAGGACTGGGTTCCTGGAGCTTCTGAATCCCACAGAGGTTCCAGGAGAATGGTGCACACAGAGAGGGCATGGAAGCTCGATGACCCTTCCCCATAGCTCACCCTATGCATCTCTTCATTTGTATCCTTTGCAATATTCCTTATAATAAACCACTAGACATGTTTCCTTGAGTTCTGTGAGCCACTCCAGCAAATTAGTGGTACACAAATGATATGATTTGGCTGTGTTCCCACCCAAATCTCATCTCGAACTGTAGTTCAAATAATTTCCATGTGTCTTGGGAGGGACCTGGTGGGAGGTAGTTGAATCATGGGAGCAGTTTTCTCTATGCTGTTCTTATGATAGTGAGTTCTCAGGAGATCTGATGGTTTTATAAGCATCTGGCATTTCTCCTGTTGGTACTCATTCTCTCTCCTGCTGCCTTGTGTAGAAGTGCCTTCCACCATGATTGTAAGTTTCCTGAAGCCTCTCCAGCCGTGTGAAACTATCAGCTAATTAAACTTCTTTTCTTTATAAATTACCCAGTCTTGGGTATGTCCTTACAGCAATGTGAGAACAGACTAATACCAAGGTAGTGGAGCACTGCCATAAAGACACCCAAAAATGTGGAAGTGACTTTGGAACTGTGTAACAGGCAGAGGTTGGAACAGTTTGGAGGGCTCAGAAGAAGGCAGAATGATATGGGAAAATTTGGAACTTCCCAGAAACTTGTTGCACAGTTTTGACCAAAATGCTGATAGTGATATGAACAATGAAGTCCAGGCTGAGGTAGTCTCAGATGGAGATAAGGAACTTCTTGGGAAATAGAGCAAAGGTGACTCTTGCTGTGCTTTAGCAAAGAGACTGGCGGCATTTTGCCCCTGCCGTAAAGATCTGTGGAACTTTAAACTGGAGAGAGATGATTTAGGATTTCTGGCAGAAGAAATTTCTAAGCAGCAAAGTGTTCAGAGGAAGCAGAACATAAAAGTTTGGTAAGTTTGGCTGGGCACAGTGGCTCATGCCTGTAATTCCAGGAGTTTGGGAGGCCAAAGTGGGTGGATTACCTGAGGTGAGGAGTTCAAGACGAGCCTGGCCAACATGGTGAAACCCCATCTCTACAAAAACACAAAAATTAGTCGGGCATGATGGTGCATGCCTGTGACCCCAGCTACTCAGAAGGCTGAGGCGGGAAAATTGCTTGAACCCAAGAGGCAAAGGTTGCAGTGTGCTGAGATCATGCCATTGCACTCCAGCGTGGTTGACAGAGTGAGACTCCATCTCAAAAAAAAAAAAAAGTTTGGAAAGTTTGCAGCCTAATGATGCAATAGAAAAGAAATATGCATTTTCTGGGGAGAAATTCAAGCCTGCTGCGGAAACTTGCATAAGTAACAAGGTGCCAAATGTTAATCACCAAGACAATAGGGTAAATGTCTCCAGGACATGTCAGAGACCTTCACAGCAGCCCCTCCCATCAGAGGCCCAGAGGCCTAGAAGGGTAAAACGGTTTCTGGATCCTGCTCCCCAGTTGCTTTAGTCCCAGTCATGGCTAAAAGAAGCCAACTTACAGCTCAAGCTGTTGCTTCAAAGGGTACAAGCCCCAAGCCTTGGCAGCTTACATGTGGTGTTGGGCCGGCAGCTGCAAAGAAGTCAAGAATTAAGGTTTGGGAACCTCTGCCTAAATTTCAGAGGATGTATGGAAATGCCTGGGTGTCCAGGCAGAAGTTTTCTGCAGGGGTAGAGCCCTCATGGAGAACTTCGGCTAGGGCAGTGCAGAAGGGAAATGTGAGGTCAGAGCCCCTACACAGAGTCCCCAGTAGGGCACTGCCTAGCGGAGCTGTAAGAAGAGGGCCACCATCCTCCAGACCCCATAATGGTAGATCCACAGACACTTTGCACTATGTACCTAAAAAGGCTGCAGGTGCTCATTGCCAGCCCATGAAAGCAGCCAGGATGGGGGCTGTACCTTGCAGAGCCACAGGGGCAGAGCTGCCCAAGGCCATGGGAGCCCACCTCTTGCATCAGCATGGCCTGGATGTAAGACATGGAATCAAAGGAAATCATTTTGGAACTTTAAGGTTTAATGACTGCTCTATTGGGTTTCGGACTTGCATGAGGCCTGTACCCCCTTTGTTTTGGTCAATTTCTCCCTTTGGAATGGATGTATTTACCCAAAGCCTATAGCCCCGTTGTATCTAGGAAGTAACTAACTTGCTTTCAATTTTACAGGCTCATGGGGACTTGCCTTATCTCAGATGAGACTTTGGACTTGGACTTTTGGGTTAATGCTGGATTGAATTAAGACTGGGGACTGTGGGGAGGCATGATTGCTTTTAAAATATGAGGACATGAGGTTTAGAAGGATCCAGGGGCAGAATATGATTAGGCTCTGTGTCCCCACCCAAATCTCATCTTGAATTGTAATCCCCATAATCCCCACGTATCAAGGGTGGAACAGGTGGAGATAACTGAATTTTGGGGACTGTTGCACCGATGCTGTTCTCATGATAGTGAGTGTGTTCTCATGAGATCTGATGGTTTTATAAGAGGCTTCCCCCTTCACTTGGCACTCACTCTGTCCTGCCACCCTCTGAAGAAGGTACCTGCTTCTCCTTTGCCTTCCACCATGATTGTAAATTTCCTGAGGCCTCCCCAGCCATGCCGAACTGTGAGTCAATTAAACCTCTTTCTTTTATAAATCACCCAGTCTCGGGCAGTTCTTTATAGCAGCATGAGAATGGACTAATACACAAAGAGAGGGTCATGGGAACCCCAAGTTGAAGTTGATGGGTCAGAAGTTCTGGAGGCCTGGACTTGTGACTGGTGTCAGATGGGCAGGGGACAGTCTTGGGAACTGAGCCCTCAAGCTCTGGGATCTGATGCTATCTCCACATAGATAGTGTTGGAATTGAATTGGAGGATACCCAGCTGGGGCCTGCTATTTGATGTGTGAGGAGAAAAACCCTGCACCTTTGGACACAGAAATCATCTTCTGTGTTGATGATTTTTGTGGTGGTGTGAGAGCAGAAGAGAAACATAGTTCGAGAGAGTTTTTCCCTACACAAGTGGGAAGAGCATGTGACATGATCCTATAAAGGGAAGTCTGCCAGGGCTTTCCAGGAAAGATGTTCATCCCTAATCAGTGGTGAGAACTTTTCAAAAGGAAAGTGCTTTTCTCTTGGCCCTTCCCCCACTTCTCTCCTGCTCAGGTTACTGTCTTGTGGAGATACAACGCTGGAGCTTCTGCAGCCACCTTGCAACCATGAGGCCACCAATCACGGACCAAGGATAGCAGAATGGAAAGATCAAAAGGATTAGGGTCCTTTAAGGAGCCTTTGAGCCACTGAGTCACCCCTGAGTCCATCAACTTCCAGAGTCTTGATAATAAGATGCCACATTGGTGGGTACTTACTATACTTCTTTTATAACCAGATGGGCTGTTATAACAGATGATATATGTGAAGTGCATTTTAGCACAATGCCTGGGGCATAATATATACTCAGTAAATGTTAGCTCTGGGCAATTATAAAAACTCCAATCTTTTCCTGTAGGTAGCACCTTCTTTGATTATCAGTGAAATCTCTGAGTCAAAGAAGCACCATTTGAGAATTACTGCGTATCCACTAAGTGCCCACTCTCTACTATTTCTGCCCATGAGGACATCATATGAAGTGCATGCACAGTCCTTGTCTGTAAGGATGTTACAAGCTAATGAGGGAGAACAAACTTACAATTAGAAAAAAAAGACTCCTAAAAATTATAATGTGGAGCAAGCACTAAGGGAAGTGGTGTAGATATTTTTAATTTTCAATTTACAATTAAAAGAAATATGAGTAAGTGATTTAAAAACTTTAACACTACAGAAGGGCATAAAATGGAAAACATGAATCTTTCTCTGCTACTCCTTTTTGCCAAAGGTCACAACTGTTTACACTTTTTTATATATCTTAGGAAAAACATTATGCATATACCAAGATTTAAAACACACACACACACACACACACAGAGCACACACAGTCTATATAACAGTTTTATTGAAATATAATTCACATATACAATTCACTGATTTAAGATGTACAATTAAAAATACATTCACAGAATTGTGCAACCTATGTCACAATCAATTTTAAAACATTTTCATCACGCTAAAAAGAAACTCCATAAGCAATCACTCTTCGTTTCCCTCTCTCTCCTCCTCAACCCCTGGAAATCACTAATCTGCTTTCTGTCTCTATGGATTTGCCTATGGTTGGTATCCTATAACGTGTAGCCTTTTGTGTCTGGCTTATTTCACTTAACATGTTTTTGGGGTTCATGCATGTATGTATGTATCAATATTTCTTTCCTTTTTATTTCCAAATAATATTCCAGAGTGTAGATATACCACATTTTATTTATCCATTCACCAGTTGATGATCATTTGAGTTGTTTCCACTTTGGACTATTATGAATAATGTTGCTATGAACATTCAAACGCAGCTTTTTTAAAAAAAAAATAAATAACAGAAAGGGATTCATCCTGTTTTCCTTCACAGTTCATTTTTCCCTGAAACATCCATTTCAGAGATGTTTACACATTAGCACATACAAATTGCAGGGCAGAAAAATAAATGCATTGTGAATTTTATAGATGCAATGAGCAGAAGGAATTTGTTTGTGTGGGGAGAAGCCACGTTTTATTTTCAACTAGGCAAATGTAGAGCAAAAAGGAAAGTGAAGAAGAGATGACTTGCAAGCAACCAGAAAAGGTATAAATACGGTTAAGTGCTATTATCACCTACTTGGGCAAATACAGCAGCATCTCTTGACATTCTTGGCCTCATTTCTTACAACAAGTCCTGTCAGCACTGGGAAATCTACTCAGCTCCCATGCCATAGCCAGATATGCCCACAACACCACCGTCAGAGCTAGCAGTCCTCCCTACCCCCACCTCACCTCTCTCTCTCTTCCCAGCCCAGCCCTGCATCCCTCCTCCTAGTCTCAACAGATGGAACGTAAGCTCCTCATGTGCCCAAATCTTGAATATCTCCCATTTTCATAATGAATGAGTCCCAGTAGGTACCCTGGAGTGGTTGCCTTTTGTTTTTTGTTTTGTTTTGTTTTGTTTTGTTTTTGAGACGGAGTCTCACTCTGTCGTCCAGGCTGGAGTGCAGTGACCGGATCTCAGCTCACTGCAAGCTCCGCCTCCCGGGTTTACGCCATTCTCCTGCCTCAGCCTCCGAGTAACTGGGACTACAGGCGCCCGCCACCTCGCCCGGCTAGAGTGGTTGCCTTTTAACCACAGGTGCAGCTTGGGTTGTTGAGAACCATGAAAGGAGGGGGAGATTGTGTTGTTTTGTTTTGTTTTGTTTTGTTTTGTTTTGTTTTGTTTTGTTTGAGACGGACTCTCGCTCTGTTGCCCAGGCTGGAGTGCAGTGGCGCCATCTCGGCTCACTGCAAGCTCTCTACCTCCCCGGTTCACCTGCCTCAGCCTCCCGAGTAGCTGGGACTATAGGCGCCTGCCACCACTCCCGGCTAATTTTGTTTTTGTGTTTTTAGTAGAGACGGAGTTTCACCGTGAAGGCTGGGATGGTCTTGACCTCCTGACCTTAGGTGATCCTCCCACGTCGGCCTCCCAAAGTGCTGGGATTACAGGCATGAGCCACCGTGCCCGGCCAGGAGGGGAAGATTTTATGGGAAAGTAAGGGTAATGTTCCTCATTTTTTCCCTTTGTGACTGCTAGTAAGGTAACTGGGACCATAGCCTAGTATCTTGAACTGCCCGCCCACCCTCAGGCAAAACCAGTGCACAATAATGCAGGATCTTCTTATTTCCACACTTTTACACCCTGTCATTGTTTTCTCCCCCTAATTCAGAATTGGTTGCTATATTTGTAATTATTCATTACTGAAATATTCCACCTGGCGACAAAATCAGACTGGCAGCAAAGTGAGGCTGATTATACAAAAACCCATCTGTCCTCATTAATCTTGGTAATGATGTGCAGAAGCCCAGCCGGGTATCCTGGAAGTCAGTGCTGAGGTCCTCTGTGCAGGCGATACAGGCAGTGACATGGCTGTGCACTGTTTCTCTCTTTGATCTACAGGAGCCACTTCAGAGGTGATGACAGCCCGAGGTCTAAACACAGCTGTGGAGACAAATCATTAAATGGTGTCAGAGAGGACGGGACAAGTTTTCCACAATATTCAAGTTCTGAACTACCTCCAAATGCACTGGGGACTTAGTTAATTACTCCTTTTCCCCTGTTCCGCCACTGCCACCAGTTATCCTATCCTAGACTTGAAAAAATAGTCTTTTTAAAAAATTTGGCTTTAGAACATCGTGGATATTTGTAATTAAGAAACACAGATTCACAGTCCAAAAACTTTATTGTCATCCTCACTGACCAGCTCAGATCTGAAATCTAAATCCTGACATTGTCCCAGAAACTGACAAGGTTGGGATCTGGCTGACAACGCACATCTGCCATATACTCATTTGCTGAGAGACCCCTCTTCTCAATAGCAAAGAGGCTGCCCACACATCTCACCTACACCACTTGATCTGATGCCCTGCCCAATACTAACCTACACTTGGTATAATCAGGTGCAAATCCAAGTGATTTCAAAGGGAGCAGCTATTTGTTTAAAATAAGGATTCATCCTCATCTGTAATTACCCAGATACCTGCTGGCTCCTTCACTTGAATGTCCCATCAACTCTACCTGCCTAAAAATGAATTCATTCTTTCTTCTTACAAATAAAGTTCTCTTCCCTCGCGGAACCCCTGAATCCACTGGATCAGCTTCCAAGCACTGGCAGTCATTCGGCTGCTTCTGTTTCTACATCAGTGGCTACTAAGTTCAGCCATTCATTACTGCCCATCAATTTAGTGCAGTTGCTTCTTAATAGGTGTCCCGTTACCAATCCCCCCAACCTCCAATTAAACAAAAAAGAAATAAGATATTAATATTGGAAAGGAAGAGACCAAGTGGTGGTTGTTTTCATATGATATGGCTGCTTAGCCTAAGTCTAAGACAAGGCCACAGAGACGCTGTTGCTATGGTTTGAATGTTTGTTTCTTCCGAAACTCATGTTGAAATTTAATTGCCAATGTAAAAGTTTTGGAAGGTAGGGCATTTAAGAGGTGATCAGGTCATGAAAGCTCCACTCTTGTGAGTGGGTTTCATGTCTTAATGAAAGAGCTTTCCAGAGTGGCCTGTTTTTGCCCTTCTGCCTTTTGCCACGGGATGATGCAGCAAAAATGCTCTCACGTGATGCTAGCCCCTTAATGGTGGACTTCCCAGTCTCCAGAACTGTGAGCCAACACATTTCTGTATATATATTTCCCAGTCTACAGTATTCTGTTGATAAAGACAGCTATTAAACTACTAAGCAAGTTCAGTAATACATCAGACATATGACACTCAAAACGATTTTTATCTGTCCAATATACAAGCAATAATTAAACAGAAACTATAACAAAAAAGATTGCCTCCTCAAAAGCAATAGAAACGTAAATATACCTAGAAATAACATTAAACCAGAAGAATGCAAGACACATGAAAACTACAAATCTTTACTGGAGAAACAAATGATTACTGCATGTCCTTGGATAGAAAGAACTTATTATAAAGATGACAATTTATCTTTAAAATTAATCCATAAATTGAATTTAATCCCAATAAAAACCATCACAGAATTAGATAGCTATTTGACAATTCTGAGTCTATAGAAATCTAAAATTCATAGTGAAGAAAAAATACACTAATAATGAAGAACATTTTAAAAATAAGAACAATTTGGCAGAACTAACACTATTAGAATTCAAAACACATTGCAAAATTATAGTCATGTGTGTCTTTTCTTGTCAGAATAAAAAAAAAGAGATCAGTGGAGCAAAATTATTAATCCAGAAATGCAGCTATATAGGAACTTAGTTTATGATATTTCATGGAGGAAGAGGGGGTGTGATGTTTAATAATGAGTGCCAACTTGATTGCACTGAAGGATGCAAAGTATTGTTCCTGGATGTGTCTGTGAGGATGTTGCCAAAGGAGACTAACATTTGAGCCAGTGGACTGGGAAAGGCAAATCCACCTTCAGTCTGGGTGGGCACAATCTAATCAGCTGCCAGCATGGCCAGAATAAAAGCAGGCAGAAGAATGTGGAAGGACTAGACTGGCTGAGTCTTCTGGCCTCCATCTTTCTCCCATGTTGGATGCTTCCTGTCCTGGAACACTGGACTCCAAGTTCTTCAGCTTTGGGACTCAGATTGGCTTCCTTGCTCCTCAGTTTGCAGACAGACTATTGTGGGACCTCACCCTGTGATTATGTGAGTCAATACTCCTTAATAAACTCCCTTATATATATATATATATATATCCTATTCGTTCTGTCCCACTAGAGAACCCTGACTAACACAGGGGGTTAGAGATGGGGGACAAAATAGTCAGTAAATGCCATTTGGAAAAACATAAGGATTCTACCTTACCTGATGCCATACATAATACTAAAGATAGAATAAAAGTCAAATATAAAAACCAAAGCTATAAGAGAAAATATAAGGGAATATTTGTACAGTCTTGGGATGAGGAAGGCCTTCTTGAGAAGAAAAATAAAATCCAGAATCCATAAAGTATAAGACTAATTAGCTATATTAAAAGTTAAAACTTGTTATAAAAAAGACACCGCTAATAAAGTTCAAAGATATTTTACACACAGAGAGGGAGGGAAGAATGCAACAAAAGGAATGGGGAAATGGTATGAAATAAGAAGTGGGGTAAACCATTGGAAGACTGCAAAGGCCATGCTTTGGAATTTCAACATTTTTTTTTTTTTGAGACGAATCTCACTCTGTTGCAAGGTTGGAGTGCAGTGGCTCGATCTCGGCTCACTTGTTCATCACTTCTAAATTTTCTCTAATGAACTTGTATTACTTTATTGCAAGACTAAAAATTCAGTAGAGATGAATATTTTTAAAATATATCTTACAAAGAAAGAAAAATCAAAGCACAGATGATTATTTTTCTTTTATTTTCCTTTAGCATATAATAACACATAATATTTTAAAGATTAATGGCATTTGGGAGGAACCACAAGAGTGGAGGAGGCCCTGCCTAGCCATCCATGTCCCAAGGCATGTTAAGACTCCATGGAGGAGGGGAGAGAGATGGGAGGAAGAGCCCCAGAAAGAACGAGGAAGAGAAACCACACTAACATCTAAACCAGCGACAAGCAAGCTACAGGTGACTTCTTAGCTCAGAGTAAGTGACAGTCCTTTTTTTTTTTTTTTTTTTTTAAGACTGAGTCTCGCTGTGCCACCCAGGCTGGAATGCAGTGGCTGTAACTTGACTCACCGCAGCCTCTGCCTCCTGGGTTCAAGCGATGCTCATATGTCAGCCTCCTGAGTAGCTGGGATTACAGGCCTGCATCACCACATCTGGCTAATTTTTTGTATTTTTAGTAGAGATGGGGCTTCGTCATGTTGACCAGGCTGGTCTCTAACTCCTGGTCTCAAGTGATCTACCTGCCTCAGCCTCCCAAAGTGCTGGGATTACAGGTTTGAGCCATGACACCTGGCCAAGGGTAATTTCTTAACAAAAATGTATTCAGAAAATTTCAAAGATGCCATTTTTCTGTTTATCAGATTACCCAATGCAGTTTCCAATTTGGACTCTTTAATATTAAAACTTATCAAAGAAATTGAAATTAAACAAACTTCTTCCTTTCCACTGCCAGTTCTCTCTTCTTTTTCTTTTTCTTTCTTTCTTTTTTTTTTTTTTTTTTCTCTTTCTTCTTTTTCTCACTCTGCCCCCCAGGCTGGAGGGCAGTGGCATGATCTCAGCTCACTGCAACCTTCACCTCCCTGGTTCAAGCGATTCTCCTGCCTCAGCTTCCCAAGTAGCTGGGATTACAGGCATGCACAAGCACATCCCGCTAATTTTTTGTATTTTTAGTAGACACAGGGTTTCACCATGTTGGCCAGTCTGGTTTTGAACTCCTGACCTCAGGTGATCCACCTGTCACGGCCTCCCAAACTACTAGGATTACAAGCATGAGCCACTGCACCCGGCCTCTTTCTTCTTTTTATCTTACCTTTACACAGCAATATAGATGCTCAAAAAATATTTCTTTTGGTTGACTCCCTGATTCCCTGGCCCTGTGAGATTTGGGCAGGAACATCTTGACACTTCCTTAGATGCAGCCAGGGTTAGTCTGCCTGGTGAAGGCTGCCCCATGCCCAGTTCTGCTAAGCTCCAAGTCCTGTCTGGAAGAGGGTTTGTACCTTTCTGGACCTTCCCTGTGGCTTACAAATCCCTCTCAGTGCCACTGTGAGCTGTATTTTAGAGTGTAAACAAGCAGGTTATCTGACAGCTGCTTCCTGTCTGTGGGTCTGTTGCCTCATTTCCATCTCCTTCAGCCTAAAATTAAATGACATCATTAGGAAGCTGTTCATCCCAAGAAAAGCCATCCACCCACAATACAACATGGCCCCAACTCTCAAGCTACCATTCTTGGAATCAGCATCAAATTTACATAAAAGAAGGCAAGCAGGAAGGATTGCCTTGGGGAAGAAACCACATAAGTAATTCAGTGTACCATTCTTCCCCAAAAGGGAAATTGGGCCCTCTAATACACTGAAGTCTCCCCAGCACCACAGAGAGCCCAAGTCATGTTCAAAGTTGGGGTAGGAGACCTTAATGTTCGTAACAGCACAAAATACAAACCTGAAGCTGTGTTAGCATCTCTGCTTTAATTAGAAATTGCCAGGAAGCAGCTAATTGTAAGACCATTAGAAACATCCTTCTCTGACCATACATATACATATAGGTACGTTTGTGAATATGTGTTTGTGGCTATAGATATAGATATAAACATAGATCAACAAACTAAAGAAACTAAGGAAGCTAGGCTCATTTGCTTTTTATTCCTCTAATCAAGATGCATTTTTTTGGAGTCTGCATTCAATTCCAATTAAGGGATGCTTCTATACCTTTTATAGAGGAACAACTATATTTAACACCACCATTCACTCTAAATAGTAATTGGATTTTACAAGGTATGAAGCTTTTAAAGCTACCTTGAGTCTCAAAACCTTCTCTCTGTTGCTAATGAGCCAAGTTGGTTGAGTTCAAAGTAGAAGTGCACTGGCAGAGGCTACCCAGGCACCAAAGAATCCCATTGCACATCTGCTGGTGTAGAGCAGAATCATGCATGAAAGTGTGGCTGATTTTCACAATTAACAAATAAGTAATTCCTTTAAAATATATATATATATATGTGATGTAAGGTAATTGCTTTTTTAATAATTCACAATTAGGTTTTAAACATAATGACTAAAAAGAAAAAGGAAAAAACATGTTTTCAGAAATATCTAATATTCTGTTGGAAAAATGTATCACCTTTTTTTTTTTTTTTTTTTTTTTTAGACGGAGTCTCACTCTGTCACCAGGCTGGAATGCAGTGGTGTGATCTTGGCTCACTGCAACCTCCACCTCCTGGGTTCAAGTGATTCTCCTGCCTCAGCCTCCCAAGTAGTGGGGACTACAGGTGCATGCCACTTTGCCCAGCTAAGTATTGTATTTTTGTAGAGACTGGGTTTCACCATGTTGGCCCGGATGGTCTCGAACTCCTGACCTCGTGATCCACCCACGTTGGTCTCCCAAAGTGCTGGGATTACAGGCGTGAATCACTGTGCCCAACCAAAAACAGGACTTTTATAATATCTATTAAGATTAATCATAATATCTTCCATCTCAGTCTGCTTTTGTGGCCAAAAATCAAAATTTCTCCATTGTCACAAAGCAATTTTCTGTGCAAAAATTCCAGTAAGCCAAAATGAAGCATTAATTGTGTCAACAAGATGATTTTTTTAAAAAATTGACCCTTCAAACATTCTTTCTGAAATGGGTGAGTCTTTCTTTATTACCATCTAGCTCTCTGCTAGCACTCACACCACTTCCCTCCACATGCTAGTCAAGAGTTGATGGACAAAAATGCATCAAAAGAGATCTGCTGAATTCTGAGAAGATGATGATGTAGTATGCACCAGAGACCTGCCACCTACACAACAATTGCACTGGCAGAATTGTCTGATGTAACTATTTTGTAGCACTGGAGTCTATTAAAGGCTTGCAACTTTCAGGGGAAGGCTTGGATGATAAATTCTGGTTAGTTTCAGTAAATTTCAGCTCCTAGCTCAGCAGTGGCTACCCATCCCCCCTACCATCAGTTCCGTGGTTCACATTTTCCTGAAGCAGCTGGCATGCAGCTTTCAGGTGCCAGGATTGGCAATGAGAAGCCTGTCCTACAAAAATTGGGTATATGTGTTTTGATTGCTGATTGCTGCTTCTGATCACGAAAGTGCGGATACAAAGGTGGACAGCCATTGTTGCACTCCCTCCCCATTGTTGCAAGACCCTTCCCATTGTTGCACATCCCTCCTCATTGTTGCACTCCCTTCCTATTGTTGCACATGTCTCCCCATTGTTGCAAGTCCCTCCCTATTGTTGCATGTGCCTCCCCATTGTTGCAGGTCCCTCCCCATTGTTGCAAGTCCCTCCCCATTGTTGCAGGTCCCTCCCCATTGTTGCAGGTTCCTCCCCATTTTTGCACTCCCTCCCCATTGTTTAGTCCTCATTGTTGCACGTCCCTCTCCCTCTTGCTGAAGTGACTTCCGGGGGATTGAAAAGGTTGGTGCTTTTTTTCTCCCTTTGTTTTCATCTTTTTCTCCTTTGAGGAACTAGACATTACAGACTAGGACATTCAAAATCAATTGCACAAACAAGAGAAGTTAGAAAATTACTGCACATGCCCAGGAAAAGGCATCAGCTCAGGAAAGACCTGAGAGGGTGTTATGTTTACACCTGAGGCTGATTCTTGGCACAGGGACAGCTTAAAACATTTTTAAGCAAAACAAAAGTAAAAAACAGCAAACCCTTGATGAGGCAGAGAATCTGACTTCCAGAGTTAACACATTATTACATTCAAATTTTTCAACAACAACAAAAATCACAAGGCATACAGAGAAACAGGAAAAAGGAGAAAAACTGCTAAAAGGAGAAAAACAAACCAACAGAAACTATGCCAAAGAAGAAACAGATAACAGACATGCTAAAGACATTTAAACAACTGTCTTTAAGATGCTCAAAGAACTTAAAAAAAAAAAAAAGTAGAAAGTCCAAAAATGATGTACAAACAAAACAAAACTATTAATAAAGAGATAGGAAATCCAAAAACAAATTATAGAACTATAAAGTACCATAACTGAAATGAAAAATTCACTAGAGGGAGTCAAAGACAGATCTGAGAAGGAGGAAGTAAAAATCGGCGAACTTGAAGATAGGATAACTGAAATTATTGAGTCTGAGAAAAAGAAAGGAAAAAGAATGAAGAAATGTGAACAGAACCTAAAGAACCTGTAGGATGCCATAAAGCAGACCAACAAATGCATCACAGGTGTCCCAGGGAAAAAGAAAGAGGAAATAGGGCAGAGAGATTGTTCTCTCTATTGGAATAATGGCTGAAAACCTCCCAGATTTAATGAAAGACATACATATAAATATCCAAGAATCTTAACAAACTCCAAATAAGATGAACTCAAAAGGCTGACACAAAGACAAATCATAATTAAACTGTCAAAAGACAGAGAGAAGAAATGAGCACATATAAGGGGTCCTCAATAAGATTAACATCAGAGCTTTCATCAGAAACTTTAGAGACCAGAAGGTAGTGGGCTGATATATTAAAAGCACACACACAAAGAAACGCTGAGGGAGTTCATTACCACTAGACCTGCCCTGCAAGAAATGTTCAAGGAAGTCCTACTGATTGAAACAAAAGGATACTAGTTAGTAACTTGAAGCCTATGAAGAAATAAAGAACTCAGCAAAGGTAAATAACATGGGCAGTTAGAAAAGCCAGTATTTTATAACAACAGTTTATAGCTCTACTGTTTGTTTTTAACATGATTTAAGGGAGTAAAACGTTTTTTATAAAATAATTATTAGTCTAAAAGCTAGTATTATTATAACTTTGGTTTATAACTCCACATTTGTTTTCTACATAATTTAAGATATTAATGCATAAAGCAATTATTAATTTACATTTTTGGACACATAATATATAAAGATGTAGTTGTGTGACATTAATAAATGGAATAGATGGGGTTGGAACTACAAAGGAGCAGATTTTTTGTCTGTTATTGAAGTTGGTATAAATTCAAATTAGAGTGTTTTAATTTTAGGATATTAAATGTAATCCATGATAACTACAATGAACATAATTATAGAATATACACAAAAGGAAATTAAAACATTTTACTACAAAAAGTCAACCAAGCACAAAAGAAGACAGTAAAGCAAGAAATGAGGGACAGAAAACGGTATCATGTATGTAGAAAACAAATAGCAAAATGACAGAAGTGCCTCCATATCAGTAATTACTTTAAATATAAATGTATTAAACCCTCCTGTCAAAAGACAGAGATTGCCAAAATAGATTTTTAAAACATAATCCGTCTAATGTTGACAGTGGAGTGTTGAAGTCTCCCATTATTATTGTATGGGAGTCTAAGTCTCTTTGTAAGTCTCTAAGGACTTGCTTTATGAATCTGGGTGCTCCTGTATTGGGTGCATATATATTTAGGATACTTAGCTCTTCCTGTTGAATTGATCCTTTTACCATTATGTAATGGCCTTCTTTGTGTCTTTTGATCTTTGATGGTTTAAAGTCTGTTTTATCAGAGACTAGTATTGCAACCCCTGCTTTTTTTTGTTCTCCATTTGCTTGGTAAATCTTCCTCCACCCCTTTATTTTGAGCCTATGTATGTCTCTGCGTGTGAGATGGGTCTCCTGAATACAGCAGACTGATGGGTCTTGACTCTTTATCCAGTTTGCCAGTCAGTGTCTTTTAATTGGAGCATTTAGTCCATTTACATTAAAGGTTAATATTGTTATGTGTGAACTTGATCCTGCCATTATGATATTAACTGGTTATTTTGCTCATTAGTTGATGCAGTTTCTTCCTAGCCTAAATGGTCTTTACATTTTGGCATGTTTTTGCAATGGCTGGTACCGGTTGTTCCTTTCATGCTGCTATAAAGACGCATGCACACGTATGTTTATTGCGGCACTATTCACAATAGCAAAGACTTGGAATCAACCCAAATGTCCATCAATGACAGACTGGATTAAGAAAATGTGGCACATATACACCATGGAATACTATGCAGCCATAAAAAAGGATGAGTTTGTGTCCTTTGTAGGGACATGGATGCAGCTGGAAACCATCATTCTTAGCAAACTATCACAAGAACAGAAAACCAAACACCGCATGTTCTCACTCATAGGTGGGAACTGAACAATGAGATCACTTGGACTCAGAAAGGGGAACATCACACACTGGGGCCTATCATGGGGAGCGGGGAGGGGGGAGGGATTGCATTGGGAGTTATACCTGATGTAAATGATGAGTTGATGGGTGCTGACGAGTTGATGGGTGCAGCACGCCAACATGGCACAAGTATACGTATGTAACAAACCTGCATATTATGCACATGTACCCTAGAACTTAAAGTATAATAATAATTTTAAAAAAAAAGAAAAGAAAAAAAGAGAAAGAAAGAAAAAATGTCTATGGAATGTCAAACTGAATTCTGATCAACTGTAAATAATAATAACTGAACTATCATTGCTTAATCAAATAAGAGTTTATTTTTCTTAAATAGTAAGTTGTCCTCCATAGGCAACCAATGTCCCAGGCACTGTATCTCTTTCTATTCCACCATCTTTGGCATATGGCTTCTTACTCTTCTGCATGTTCCCCAATGAAACATGCATGAGTCAAAAGAGGGCCGCTCCAATTCTACCCTCAGTAATGTGTTCCAGGTAGGAAAATAAAATGAAATGGAGGCAAAAACAACAAACACAACATGAAAAAGAGAAAACGAAAATGAAAACATTTCTCAGAGATCCTTAGCAGACTTCTGCCTATACCTAATTATCTGGAATTCTATCACGTAGTCATCCCCAGCTTCAATGCAGATTATAAAATATATAATTTCCATAAGATTTGGCAATTCCACTTCCGGGTATGTATCCAAAAGAACCGAAAGCAGAGTCTTTAAGAGTTATTTCTACACCCATTTTGATAGCAGCATTATTTACAATAGAGAAAACATGGAAGAAGCCCAACAAATGAACAGATAAGCAAAATATGGTATATACATACAGTGGAATATTTTTCAGTCTTAGGAAAAAAATTCTGACATGCTACAATATGAATGAACTTTGAGAACATCATGCTAAGTAAAATAAACCACAAACAAAAAGACAAATACTGTAGGATTCCACTTACATGAGGTACCCAAAAGAGTCAAATTCATAGAGACAGAAAGTAGAATGGTGGTTGCCAAGGGCAGAGAGGAGCAGGGAATGGGGTACTGTTTTTGAATGAGTATATAGTTTAAGTTTTGCAAAATGCAGAGTCTAAGACATGGATGGTGGCGTTGGTTGCACAACATTGTGAATCTACTTAATTACACCGAACTGCTTACTTTATAATGGTTAAGATGGTCATTTTTTATGTTGTATGTGTTTACCACAATTTTTTAAAATTTCTTTGGCTGTAAGCATTGCAGCTAGAGGACATTTCTCTAATTCTTCCAAGGTCTGTTATCTGTGGAATGTGTTGTTCAAGAGTTGTGGAGCTGTGCTACCTAGGTTTGATCCCAGCTCTGCAACTCACTAGCTGGGTGATCTTGGGTAATTTATTCAAACGCTCAGTGCCCTCAGTTTTCCTATTTATAAATGAAGATAATAATAGTCCCTACCTAATAAGAGTACTTGCAGAGAAAATGTTAAACTGTCTGTACAGACCTAATCAGAATTTCCAACCCATACTAGGTCCTCAATCATTACTATTACCATCATTGTGGAAAAACAAGCATTTTAGAAGAAACCGGTCAGGCCCCAAAACTCATAATTCTACATTCATCTTCTGTTTTCCACTGTTTTCCTAGTCTTTTTAGTGGTCTCCCTTCCTCCAGTCTTGACTCCTTCCAATCTGGTATCCACCTTTAGGCTAAGGAAGACTTTCATAATGGCAAATCTGATCATGCACTTCCTCTGCCTAAGATCGTTCAAGTGCTACTGCCATGATCTGGCCCCTGTCAGGTTCTTGAAACCTACCTCTTGCTATTCTCCAAGGCTTCACCCACACCGCATTTGCACTGAACTGCTTGCGGTCCCCTGAGACTGCTTTTTTGCTTCTCACACCTCAGTGCTTTGTCCATACAGCTCCCCTCACGCCCCAGGAAAGTCATTCCATGCTTGGTCTACCTGGCAAACACCACTCATCTTTTAAAGCACAGCTTTATGGTCACTTTTCCATGAAATGTTTTCTGGCTGCCTTGGCCATTGATCACAGGAGCTGTAATACTTGAGTGCATTACTTGTCTCGCTCTGGCAGGAGCTGATGCTTATTCCACTTCATGTGCCCAGTACCCAGCATGGGCCTGGCCTATACTACATAAATAACATGGAATGAATGGACCTACTGTGCACTAACAAAGACAAGCAGACCTAAGCCATGGTGTCTGCTCTCAAGGAACCTAATATTGAATTAAGGTTAGAGAATAATCCCAGTCAATAGTTCAGAAGGGATGCAGTTAAATGTCTCATGAGGGTGCAAATACAGTCTCACCTTCAAAATGATGGCATCAATTGGGGAGATTTTATAAACATTAAAACAGCAGCCAGTATCTATCAAGCACATTTATTATATATCAGGAACATGCTAATTATGTTAAAATTATTATGTCAATTAAATCTTTTTTTTTTTTTTTTTTGAGACAGAGCCTTGTTCTGTCACCCAGGCCAGAGTGCAGCAGCGTGATCTTGGCTCACTGCAATCTCTAACTCCTGGGTTCAAGCAATTCTCCCTGCTTCAGCCTCCTGAGTAGCTGGGATTACAGGCACCTGCCACTACACTCGGCTAATTTTTGTATTTTTTAATAGACTCGGGGATTTGTCATGTTGGTCAGGCTGGTCTTGAACTCCTGACCTCAGGTCCGCCCCCCTTGGCCTCCCAAAGTGCTGGAATTAAATCTTAATATTTTAAAACATCAGTTTGAGCAGATAGAATTCAGACACTGACATTTTACATAATTGAATTTACATCAGGCAGTCTTTGGTTACGATATCCATTTTCTTTTCATGTGTATATGTGTTGATTTGTATTTATTAACCCTGTTACAGAAAGAATGCAAACAGAAAGAAAAGACTTAATGTAATCTTATATAATCTTGGATTCTACAGAGGGGCAATTGTTTTGAAAGCCAAACTTTAAAAAAAATAAATAAAACCAGAGGAAAGGTGACCTTACCTCCAAATACTTCTTGTTCACATATCAGAGGCAATGCTGGCCAACTTGGAGGAGATAGTTGTACTGTAAACTGTGGACAGGGGGAACCCAGCTATGACATCAGAGAAGTTTCTGCCACAAGGAAAGGGGAAAGCCCATCCTTTCTGGCCCTCTGGAATGTGGGGAAAAGAGAGATGCAACAAGAGGTGAATCAAAGATGCCAGAGCACTCATCAACTTCACTCACGGTGAAACCTAGAGGTAGAGGAGCAAAGCCTTTAGTTGAGTATGGAAGAATTCAAGAATACTGTGTCCAGGTTTGCTTCCCTGGACACAGCTTGAGGAAAGCTGCAGATCTAGAGAAACCCCACATTCAGCCTGAAAACATACCTAAACTGGCATAGAAATAAGAAGGCAGCTCTGAGCGAAAGAGGTAGCAGATCTTTGATTTTTCCAACCGTGAAGGAGATCTGGAAGTTCCATGTGTCCCAGAGGAGACCCCAGAGGGATTGGAAGGGCATACAGATACATAGCTTCAGAGGTGGGCCAAAGAGGCTGCAGAACATGGGCCTCAGGATCAAAGGAAAATGACCCAGGCCACAGTTTTCAGCATTAGGTGCTCATGCAAGATCCCAAAGTACCACATGACTTAGTCACACCTAAGCAGACACTGTGCAGGGATCCAGGAACAGGGTAAGACCAGTAACCCAGCAGGGAAAACAGTGAGGGCACAGAAGACACCATAAGATCCTATACTTGCACAGACTGAGATGGACCTTGCTTCTCCAGGGCCATCAGGTCTTAAAATCTCTCAGTGTAGGCACAAATCATTTGGGGACAAGCAAGGAGAGAGAAAGAAAGTCTGAATGACTGAACATTTAATCAAAAGAGATTTATCTGGATGGGCGCGGTGGCTCACGCCTATAATCCCAGCACTTTGGGAGGCCGAGGAGGGCGTATCATTTGAGTTGAGGAGTTCGAGACCAGCCTAACCAACATGGTGAAACCCTGTCTCTACTAAAAATACAAAAAAATTAGCAGAGCATGGTGGCACATGCCTGTATGACTGTACACCTAGATACTTAGGAGGCTGAGGCAGGAGAATCACTTGAACCCAGGAGGCAAAGGTTGCAGTGAGCCGAGATCATGCCACTACACTCCAGCCTGGGTGACATAGCAAGACACTAGGAACCACAAAGGCAAAGAGCCTACATGCATAGATCTTGCATTCTGGTAGATAAGACACACACACATCATTAAAAAAACACACACACACACACACACACACAAGAAAGTATGTCTTATATCAGAGGGTGATGAGTACTAAGGAGGGGGTTGAGAAGTGCAGAAGGTTGCTATTTTATGTAGAATAGATAGAAAAGCCTCAATGATAAGGTGGCATATGAGCAGAGATCCGAGAACGTGAGCAGGGAGCCACAAGGATGCCTGGGAGAAGAAACTTCTGGGTAGAGGAAACAACAGGTGCACAGGTCTTGTACTAAGAATATGTTCTGGGTGTTCAGAGAAAATCAAAGAGGCCAATATATCTAGCACAGAGCAAGGGGAAGAGAGGTCAAAGAAAAGCAAGGGGCCAGATCATGTAGGTCATATGGGCTTCCATAAGAACTTTAGCTTTTGTTCTGAGAAAAAGGAGAAACGAATGATGGATTTTGAATGGAAGAACAGCATGATCTGACTTACATCACAAAAGGATCACCTCTTGGCTAAGAAATAGTAATAGAGGCCGGGTGCGGTGGCTCACGCCTGTAATCCCAGCACTTTGGGAGGCTAAGGCTGGCAGATCACGAGGTCAGGAGATGGAGACCATCCTGTCTAACACGGTGAAACCCCATCTCTACTAAAAATAGAAAAAATTAGCCAGGCGCGGTGGCGGGCGCCTGTAGTCCCAGCTACTCCGGAGGCTGAGGCAGGAGAATGGCCTGAACCCAGGCGGCAGAGCTTGCAGTGAGCCGAGATGGCGCCACTGCACTCCTCCCCGAGCAACAGAGCAAGACTCTGTCTCAGAAAAGAAAAAAGAAAAAAAAAAAGAAAGAAAGAAATAGTAATAGAAGGAAAGAAATGAAAAGAACCCAAAGAAAGACAGACACATAGTAAACTCATAATAAGGTGATATGATTACACATACACATACATCAATAATCACAAACAATAGAATTGGACTAAACTCTCTAGTTAGAAGACAAATACTGTCAATAAGGGTAAAAAACATCAGCTGCATGTTGTTTATGAAACACATTTTAAACATACAAACACAGAAAAATTTGAAAATAAAAGAAGAAACTGCTAACCAAAAGAAAATTGTCAAAATAAACTTTAAAACGGAAAGCATCACTAAAGATAAAGGAAGTCCTAAGTGATTAAAGGTTCCATTCATCAGTAAGATATAAGCATTCTGGTGGCCTCAGTGCTTTGTAGATTAATGAAAATCTCTCTGGAGGAGAGCACATCCATGCTAAGCCTTAGGGAACTTCACAAATGATACTTCAAGGGAAATGGTGAACACACAGTCAAAGATAACCAAGGATAAAGACCAAGATTATTGATGAAAACATTCAACTATCCACTCTTCATAGAAAACAACTAAAACTAGGAAAATAGAAAGATTGAAACTAAAAAGATACCGCTTACAAAGTAGCTAAAAATAAAAAATACAGAACATGAATAGAATCGAATATAGGAAGAAATCTAGCATAAGGCAGGTAAGGCTTGAGGGGCAAATTGTAATTCTTATTGGGAGGCACTTTAAAAAGGTAAATGACTGGAGAAATGTACAATATTCTTGGATAGGAAGATTCAATATTGTACATATTGGTTTTCTCCAAAACTATCTATAGATTCAGTGTAATTCAAACTTAAAATCCAAGAAGACATTTCATAACTGGACAGTTGATTCTTAAATTTATATGGAAAAGTTAAGGGCCAAAAAAGAGGCAAAACACTACTGACAAAAGACCAAGACAGAAGGCATATCTAAAGACATATTATTAAACTAAGTAGCTACAGCAATGAGGAATCAATCAGAAAAGATAAATAGATAAATAGAAGGACTAGGCCGTCTAGAAACAAATCCATACCTATGTGAAATTTTCTATAGGACCAATGCCAATCAGGAGAAAAAAGAAGTGCATTTATTTTTTATTTTTTATTTTTTTCAGATTTGATTATTTTATTTATTTATTTATTTATTTATTTATTTAAGGCAGCGTCTCACTCTGTTGCCTGGGCTGGAGTGCAATGGCATGATTTTGGCTCACTGCAGCCTCGATTTCCTGGGCTCAGGAGATCCTCCTACCTCAGCCTCCTGAGTGGCTGGGACCATCAGTCATGTGCTAGCATGCCCAGCTAATTTTTTTGTTTTTTTTTTTTTAATTTAACTTTTTTTTTAATACTTTAATTTCTAAGGTACATGTGCACAATGTGCAGGTTTGTTACATATGTATACATGTGCCATGTTGGTGTGCTGCACCCATCAACTCATCAACTCATCATTTACATCAGTTATAACTCCCAATGCCATTCCTTCCCCTTCCCCCCTCCCCATAATAGGCCCCAGTGTGTAATGTTCCCCTTCCCATGTCCAAGTGATCTCATTGTTCAATTCCC
The DNA here is from genome assembly GCF_037993035.2 of Macaca fascicularis. Taxonomy (NCBI): domain Eukaryota; kingdom Metazoa; phylum Chordata; class Mammalia; order Primates; family Cercopithecidae; genus Macaca; species Macaca fascicularis. The sequence continues at coordinate 59,388,752 of NC_088381.1, forward strand.
ACCTATGAGTGAGAACATGCAATGTTTGGTTTTCTGTTCTTGCGAAAGTTTGCTGAGAATAATGGTTTCCAGCTGCACCCATGTCCCTACAAAGGATACGAACTCATCCTTTTTTATGGCTGCATAGTATTCCATGGTGTATATGTGCACATCTTCTTAATCCAGTCTGTGACTGATGGACATTTGGGTTGATTCCAAGTCTTTGCTATTGTGAATAGTGCTGCAATAAACATACATGTGCATGTGTCTTTATAGCAGCATGATTTATAATCCTTTGGGTATATACCCAGTAATGAGATGGCTGGGTCATATGATATTTCTAGTTCTAGATCCTTGAGGAATCGCCATACTGTTTTCCATAATGGTTGAACTAGTTTACAATCCCACCAACAGTGTAAAAGTGTTCCTATTTCTCCACATCCTCTCCAGCACCTGTTGTTTCCTGACTTTTTAATGATTGCCATTCTAACTGGTGTGAGATGGTATCTCATTGTGGTTTTGATTATATTATACAGTGGAGAAGAAGAATGAAATTCACACATTAGCATGAATGGAACACAAAAAGAAATAAGGCAAAAAAAAGACTACTGTGTTAGTCTAAGTCCTCTAAGAAGCAGACACCAACACAGAATTAAATGTGTAAGAGTTTTATTCAGGGGAAATTCCTATGATAAAGAAGGTGGAGCAGGAGCTGGAGAATATCTAGAAGAGCCATCAGACTGCAAGTCTGACCCCAGGTGAAAAGGAGGAAGAAAAGTTTGAACAAGTCTTAGACTGCCATGCAGCCTAAGAAGGTTTATTCAGGGAGTCCTTGAGCTAAGTTAGTCCACAGCAGGCTTTTTACTTTATGTTTTTTATTTTTTTATTTTTAGAAATAAACTCTCTGTCACCCAGGCTAGAGTGCAGTGGCATGATCATAGCTCATAGTAACCTCAAACTCCTGGTTCAAGCTATCCTTCCACTTCAGCCTCCTGAGTAGCTGGGACTATAGGTATGCACCACCATTTTTTTTTTTTTTTTTTTTTTTTTTTTTTTTTGTAGAGACAGAGTCTCACTATATTATCTATCCAGGCTGGTGTCAAACTCCCAGCCACATATGATCCTTGACCCCTGCCTCCTAAAGCACTGGGATTACAGGCATAAGCCGCTGCACCCAACAAGTCTACTTCAGCAACCTCACCACAATGTGTCATTGCCAGTGAACTGCATGTGGGAGACAGGCACTAACACCCATGGATTTCAGAGTTCGGTAGCTAAGCTTTTGGTCAGTCGATCCCTTGCAGAAGGAAGTCTCTGAGGCATATTCCCATGGCCATTGTAGTCACATAGAGTATACAACCCACTCATATAAAGTTCTAAAACAGGCAAAACCAAATACTGTTTTGTTTGTTGACTTACATGTAGATACTGAAACACAAAGATAAGCAAAGGAATGATGAACATAAACTCAGGATGGCAGTCTACTCTGTGGGGGAGGGTGGGGAAGTAATTGAGGAATTTCACACCATGGCTCATCATTAAGGCACTGGAAATATGTACTTAAGCTGGGTAGAGGGCACGTAGGTATATATTGTTTTATTATTCACTAAGCTATACATAGAAATTGTATGATGTATTGTCTGATAATTTTTATTGTAAAATATCTTTTGCCTATCTAAGGAGTAGGGTGTGTAAATATTCAATCATGCTACAAGTATAATGGCTATGTGCTTGGATGTTATAAACTTTCAAGATTAAGTATGTAAAGCAACCTAGTTGAAGCTCAACAAATCATAGCTCTTTTCCTCCTTTCCCTCCTGCCAAATGCTTCAGTACTCTTCTGTATTTCTTCAAGTTCTTCTAGGAAATGGTTCTTCTGGTTTTACTGAGGAAATTAGTCAATGCAACCTAATGGTCACCATCCAGGGGGATCTCAAAGAGCAGCCTCTCCATCTTTCTCCTTCCTTTCATCGTCGTAGATGTGGCCAGAACAGCATGATTCTGCCACCTTCCTGATCACTACTGACAGGTGTAACAGAATTCATTAAGGATAGATAAGCCTCCATTGGTAAAACGCTCCAGGGATGTATGAATCTGACCTATTCCAATATTAACTTCTAAAATTCAGAAGCATAGTCTGTATTCTCACAGTGCTTTATATTCCCAACCAGCTCAACCCATTGTGATTCTAAGTGACTCTGCATTGGACTAGTTGTTAATAAGACTCTTGTCCTGAGACAGAAATAAAGAGAAACTTGACACTACTGAGGCAGAATTTCCCATTCCTAGTTCATTATTATTCATCAGTAATTGAATTTAAATTTTAAAAGATTCCATTTTTGCTACTATTGAGATTTTTTTGATCTATGGATATACATTGTAGTAAAATATTTATTTTTGTTTGTTTGTTTGTTTTTGTTTTTTTAGTCAGAGTCTCACTCAGTTTCCCAGGCTGGAGTGCAGTGGCGCAATCTCAGCTCACAGCAAGCTCAGTCTTTTTTTTTTGAGACAGAGTCTTACTCTGTTTCCCAGGCTGGAGTACAGTGGCCTGATCTCGGCTCACTGCAGCCTCTGCCTCCCCAGTTCAAGCGATTCTCCTGCCTCAGCCTCCCAAGTAGCTGGGATTACAGGCATGATCACCACGCCCGGGTAATTTTTGTATTTTTTAGTAGAGACAGGTTTCACCATGTTGGCCAGGCTGGTCTTGATCTCCTGGCCTCAAGTGATCTTCCACCTTGGCCTCCCAAAGTGCTGGGATTGTAGGCATGAGCCACCACACGGCCTTCTAGTAAAATATTTCTAACATCAAATTATTATTGCATTTCTTGAATGCTGTTAATTTGGTCATGAAAATATCTTCATTTACCAGAATGCTGTTCTCAATTTGCTAGTGGAATTTTTCACAATTTTTGTTTATTTTCATAATTCAAGTTGGATTATAATTTTTGTGTAAAGAGAGAGTAGCAGTGTCAATTCTGTTACCGAGGTTATTGTATTATAAATGAATAAGGAAACTTTCCATGTGTCTTCTTGCTGTTTCTTGTACATCGGAAAGAACCTAACCAATAAAACCACCCATTCCCTTATATCCTTTCCTAAATGTAACTTTTGACATCTCTAGAAATCAGTCCTTACTTATTCTACCTTTCAAGATTTTCCATATCTAATGTAAATTTCTGTAGCTACTGTTTCCTCAAAATTAGTTAATATTTTGAGATGTTCAAACTTATTTTAATTATACAGAAAGATTTCTTTTTTTTTTTTTTTTAGACTGAGTCTCGCTCTATTACCCAGGCTGGAGTGCAGTGGTACGATCTCAGCTCACTGAAACCACTGCCTCCCAGGTTCAAGCAATTCTCATGCCTCAGCCTCCCGAGTAGCTGGGATTATAGGTGCCCACTACCACACCCTGCTAATTTTTTGTATTTTTAGTAGAGACGGGGTTTCACTGTGTTAGCCAGGCTGGCCTTGAATTCCTGACCTTGTGATCCACCTGCCTTGGCCTCCCACAGTGCTGGGATTGCAGGCATGAGCCACCGCGCCTGGCCCAGAAAGGTTTCTATTTTTTAATTTATCTCCTCATCAAAAAAATGTTAGAGAAAAAACTGACTCCATGAAAACTTCCATAGTTTATTGTCTTTTAATCGTTCATGTTTGGCTTAATATTATTCCTTCTTTTTGTTGTCACAAAATTTTATTTGCCTTTATTCTTCAAACTTTGAATCTTTGGTCAGTTTCATTCATTTCTCAATTCCTATCATTTACTTTCATTTTTAAATTTGAAATCTATTTATTTCATCACTGCTTTTATAGTACCCGTGAGTCTGATATGGAGAACTCTCATTTTCACTGTTTTCCTAGATAGATAGATAGATAGATAGATAGATAGATAGATAGATAGATAGACAGACAGATAGATAGGTGTTTTTGTTTTGGGATTTTGTTTTTGTTTTTGTTTTTGTTTTGTAGAGACAAGGCCTCATTTCGTTGCCGAGGCTGGTCCTGAACTCCTAGGCTCAAGCAATTCTCTCATCTTGGCTTCCCAAAATGCTAGGATTATAGGCATGAGCCACAGAGCCCAACCTATAATATCTCCAAGATATTTTAAACCACAAGTTTAAGTTGACAGTTTTTTCTTGTAAAGGGGATTTTGCTCTTTTCCCATGTGATTAAGGTTTAGGATAACAGAAAATGCACAAATAATTTCTCCCATTGGAAATGTATTAAGGTTTTCTTTGTGATCTAATTACATCTCATAGTTGTTCAATGAACTCCTAACAAGGAGCATTCAACTATTTGTAAGACACAAATTTCAGGCCAGGCACGGTGGCTCACGCCTGTAATCTCAGCACTTTGGGAGGCCGAGGAGGGTGGATCATGAGGTCAGGAATTCGAGACCAGCCTGGCCAAGATGGTGAAACACCATCTGTACTAAAAAAAATTGTTTAAATTAGCCAGAGGCTGAGGCAGGGGATTCGCTTGAACCCGGGAGGTGGACTTTGCAGTGAGCCGAGATCACGCCACTGCACCCCAGCCTGGGTGACAGAATCTACAAAAAAAAAAAAAAAAAGACACAAATTTAATGTTATTTATTGTTAATGTTATTTACCAGATTCACTGTGTTTTTTTGTTTTTTGTTTTGTGTTTTTTTTTTGAGACGGAGTCTCACTCTGCTGCCCAGGCTGGAGTGCAGTGGTGCGATCTCTACTCACTGCAAGCTCCGCCTCCCGAGTTCACGCCATTCTCCTTCCCCAGCCTCCCAAGTAGCTGGGACTACAAGCGCCTGCCACCACGGCCGGCTAATTTTGTTTTTGTATTTTTAGTAGAGATGGAGTTTCACTGTGTTAGCCAGGATGGTGTCGATCTCCTGACCTCGTGATCCACCCGCCTGGACCTCCCAAAGTGCTGGGATTACAGGCATGAGCCACCTCGCCCTGTGCAGATTCACTATGTTCTTAATTTTGGCTGCTTAATCTTTCAGAAATGTCGAAAACCATGCTAAAGTCTTTCTCTTCTGGACTTTAAATTTTTTTTTCTTGTGTACCTTATATAAAAATCTTTTATTGTATATGTCAATAAACATGTGATGGATTGCATGAATATTCCTGACCATTATGTCTGTAATGTGTCTTGTACTTTTCATTGGAATAAAATGACCCTTCCATCACTTTTAATGCTTTTATACTTTTAATTCTTAATGATATAATATAGGAGTCTTTTCGTCATGATTTTTGCTTTTTTGTTTGTTGTCTGCACATATTAATTAACCCAACATTTTGGTTTCAATCTTACTGGGTTTTGTATTCGTCTTTCCTTTCTTAATAGATGTATCCTTTACAAATAACACATAATAAGATTTCGTTTGCTGGGGGATTTTTCCCTATACTAAGGCTAATTTTATTTTATTTGAATATCTTGACCTATTTATGTTTATTGTCACGAATATGTAAAATATATGAAATGTTCAGTATTATTTATGTTCATCTTGTTTCATGCTTTTGGTTTTGGGAGAAATTTTTGTTGCTGTTTTTCATGTTTTCTTATAGTTTCACATCTGTTCTATTTATTGTGTCTTCTGTAGTGATATGAAAATTGTCAATTTTAAAAATGTATACTGGTGATTACCCTTGAGTTTTACATTAAGACTTGAAACAGGCCAGGTGTAGTGGCTCATGCCTGTAGTCCCAGCACTTTGAGAGGCCAAGGCGGGTGGATCACTTGAGGTCAGGAGTTTGAGACAAGCCTGGCCAACATGGTGAAACCCTGTCTCTACTAAAAATTCAAAAATTAACCAGGTGTGGTGGCAGTCCCCCGTAATCCTAGCTACTTGGGAGGCTGAGGCAGGAGAATTGCTTGAACCTGGGAGGCAGAGGTTGCAAAGACTTGAAAAGTCTTATAGTTAAGTATTATTTCCTAGCTGATACTTTCCTACTACAGCAACCCTATTTTTTACTTATTTTGGTTCATTTCTTGGCCATCCTCAATGCCTTGTGGATAATATTCCAGAGAAAGGGTTCATGGGTATTTTACATTCTGGGCCTTTTAGTGTCCCCTAACTCCCCCTACCCACCAAAGAAAAAAGGTCTCATTGGTGCTTCACTTATGAATAATTTTGCTAATACACAATTTAAGGACTCAGAGATTTTTCTTTCAAAACAGTAAGCTCAGGAAGACTAGAGTCAGCCTGGATAGAAATATATAAACTGCTGTAGTGTTTTCTCTCCCTGATTGGATAACTATAGAGCGATCTATGGATATGGATATGACACATCTTTATGAAAGTACCACAACACCAGATGGCCTTGGTGTTTCCTCATCTTTTATTTTATTAATTGTATTTGGTACTTCCTGGGCTTCAGACAGGTTTTCCTCTAGGTCTTCATCATTATTGCTTCTCTTTCCTTTGATCTCTTCTCCAGGATTTCTATTACTTTCAACAGAAAGTAACAGAAATTTCTATATACTTTCAATACCACACTGTGCTTCAACACTACGCAGCGCTTCAACACTAAGCTGTGCTCCATGTCATCTTCTCTTACCATTATCTTTTCTTTTCTTTTTTTGAGACAGAGTGTCACTCTGTCACCCAGGCTGGAGTACAATGGTGTGATCTCGGTTCACTGCAACCTCTGCCTCCTGGGTTCAAGCAATTCTCCTGCCTCAGCCTCCCGAGTAGCTGGGATTACATGCAGCCACCACCACGTCCAGCTAATTTTTGTATTTTTAGTAAAGACGGGGCTTCACCATGTTGGCCAGGCAGGTCTCAAACTCCTGACCTCAGGTGATCCACCTGCCTCAGCCTCCCAAAGTGCTGGGATTACAGGCATGAGCCACCGCGCCCAGTCAACCATCATCATTTTGTTTTTGTTTCTTTTTTTTGCACTTTTCTTCCAAACATTGGGAGCCTTTCTTAATTTGATTTAAGATGAGGAGTTTTCTAATAGTTTTAGCCATAGAAACAATTTCCAACAAAATATGATGCCCAAATTATAAAGAATTATTAAAATGAGCTGCTGTGGTTGTGGTTGAAGTGGGGCTAAGGAGCCCTTGGCCCACTCCCTAAAACCCCTTCACCCCCTACTCCAGCCTCTGAGACCCTACCAGGTGGCTCTAAGGTGCTCAGTTTGAAAAGCACTGCATTTCTGATTAAATTTTCTGCAGGGTTAAGTTGCTTCTTTACTACTTCTAATGTTGATTTTGCTGCTATGATTTCATTGTTAATACAAAATACTGTGTTGTGTATTAGACTCATTCCTCATTCCTAAAGTTGTGTATCTAATTCCTGTATACACCTGTAACTTTAAAAAGCTTAGACTCTACATGTAATTGGCAATAGAACCAAATACTTTCAGAGGAGTAAGATTTATTAACATTGGATAACATTGGAGAAATTTTAATAGCACATTTGGCATTCATTGATGGTATGTCTCCTTGAAAAGCCAGAGTAGTAAAAAAGGAATCTATTTAACAATTTTCTATTCATGAAAAGAGGCTAAATGTACATTTTTAAAATAAATTTTGAACTACTAAAAACATCTGTCCAAAGGTGGGAGGGTTACAGGATGTAGAATTAGCCCTGGTAACTACATAAATTAAAAAGGAATGTGATATGCTACGTATTTGTTGTTAAGTTTTTGCTTCCAGATCTGTTATCAATCATTTAAAAAGTCATTAAATTTTAGTTTCCTTAAAAGCTTTCCTTATCACAATAATCTCCCTTTTCATCAAAGTCTATTGTGTTTTCATCTCATCCTTGCCTTCCTGAAGTTTATTGAGCTCAAATTAGATGTTTTCTAAAATTTTCTGTTCTTTCCTATAAATTTTTTCCACGGGACACTATTTCTCTGTCTCTCCGGTTTTATGTTTTCTCTCTTCCACGTTCAATCCTTTGATCAAGGAGAGATCTGTTTTGATATTTGCTCATAAAAGCACGTGTGGTTTTGCTTTGGTCCCCATGCCTGTCTCTCTGCCTCCTGTTATAAACCAAATGTCTCTGCCCATTCTGAGACAACTTTCCCATGATTGCAACTTACTTAACCTACAGCAGGATCTCGGGGTCATCTCTCTGGTCTGAAGCAGTGTATATTTCCTTGTCAAAAACACTGAATTAAAAAACTTAGTCTCCTATTTGTACTAACCCCTGTTTTTTCAATTGCCAAATTCTCATCTCTTCATTAGCATTATTGGGAATTGTAGCCCAGGAGTAGGTGAAGAGAGAGATGGAAAGAGGGAGAAAGAAAGAGAGAAAGAGAGAGACTCTATAATGGGGAAAGAATTTCCTATGACCTCTTTTTCCCTACATGGCCTTACTTTGTTCCTTGAGGCTTCCTGTAAGTTCTGCAGAGTAGAAATTTCTCCTGGCTTCCAGTAAGTTATTAAGTAATACTTCTGGCTTCCAACTCTATTGGAAATTTGAATACCTTTCTATATTTTCATAATTATGTCAGTGGGAAGGTGGGAGGGAGTAAATGAGAAGTCTCTAGTATCCTGCCATCATAACCCACAAACTAGTGTGGTAATTCAAATACATCAGGCCACTGATCAAACCTGCGATCTTCCCTGAAATTATCGGGAATGATTGGTAGTATTGAGACTGAAACTTGTGAACATGTGCAAAAGGGAAATGTTCAACCCTAGACAACTCTTGAATGTGAAGAAGGCAGTGGAGGACTTATGTGTATGCATATGTGTGTGCCCGTGCATATGATGTGGACTTGTCCATGTCCATTTATATACATGATGAGGAGGTAGTAAAAAAGAAGGCAAGGGGTGAATAAGTAAGAAATTTAATAGTATTTAAAATCAGAGTTTGTATACTAACTTCTGGAGTGTTCTTTGGGGAAACACTTGAAGGTCATTAATTTTCCTTTCCTCTGGACTCCAATCTACTTGGTGCATAGAACTGTGAGGTGCTTTGGTGGTGAGCCACTCAGCATCCACTCACCTCTCTCCCATCCTAACAGCACCCAATTTTTGTTCAAATCCTCCAGCTGCCTCACAGAGCCCTTGTGCTTTGAGGAACAGTGACCTAACACTAGTGCCCCAGGTGGATCCCTATTGGTCTAATCCAATCAGGGTCATCCCATTTCCCTACCACAAGGGTTAATCAGGTAATTGGCCTGAGCCAATTAGTGCCTGGCTATCCCCAGCCTCAGGGACTGATCTTCATAACCTTGGCGTAGGCCAATGTTTCTTTTAAAACACACACACACACACACACACACACACACACACACACACATATAAAGGAAAAGATCGGCAAATTGAACTTCATTAAATGAAGACTGTCTATTTATGAAGACACCATTAAAAGAGTGAAAGGCAAGTTACTGAGTGGGAGAATAGGATTTTCATCCAGCACGTATAAAGAACCCCTACATATTAATCGTTAAAAAGAGAGACAACATGTCCTACGCTGGGCAACTGTCTTGAACAGGAACTTCACAAAAGAGCATATCCAAATGGCCAACATCCATGAAAAGTTTTTTCTACATTATTAGTCATCGGAGAAATACATGTTAAGAATACAATGAGATATCTCTGTACATCTGCTAGATCATGTTTAACCACTTCAGAAAACTATGCCAGCATGTACTAAAGCTACAGGTATGCCTACCCTATGACCCATCAGTTCTATTCCTATACACATATCCAAAGAAATCGCATACATATATACACCAAAATACATTGTAAGAATATTCCTAGTATCATTATTTTAATAGCCAAAATTGGGAACAATCCAAATGTCCATCAGTAGTGGAAAGGGCATCTGAGGTGTTGGTAATATTTTATTTATTAATCTGGGTAGTGTTTATGCAAGTACTTGCCCACATTGATCTAAAAAGTGGAAAGATTTCAAACTCAAGTAAATCTGACTTCAAAGTCCTGTCGATTACAGTATTTTAATAAATGTGATTATGTGGTGGTGATGAGGTCAACTTTAAAATTTGTATGAATTGAAATATGTTCCAAGTACGTCTCCTTTTATCATCCTTTTGGTGACCAAAATTATACAAGCATGACTAAGAAACTACTGCCACCTAGTGGCATCCTTCCCTAATTGCAGGATAAAATATTGTGAGCCTGACTCAACTTCAAGCGTGTACAGTCAACTTAAAATAGCATGATGACAGCAAAAATTTCTGTTAGATTTCCCCACACCCACCCAGTATTTGTTTCCCAGGAAATTACTTATGGAAAATAATCACTTCTTACTCAGATAGCTTCATCCTAGTAATGTAAACATTTTATCTTTATCATATTCTTATTTTTATATATAAAAATAGTTAAAATGATTACCTGCCAATCATTGAACAGTTACTACATGTCAGACATTGCATTAATACCTTTGCATGGATTATGTCATTTAGTTGTCATAACAATTCTCTAAGGAGTCTACTACTACTATACCCATTTTAGAGATGAATAGACATAGATACGTTGAGATTTCCCAAGGTCAGCATAGTTAAGTGATCAAGTTGGAATGTTAATCCAGATCTGCAGGATTTCAACCCTCTTGCTCTCCTATCTTCCAAGCATCCAAGTTGGATATTTTTTCCTTCACAGTAGGCAATCCAGAAATGTGAGTTCCAGCGCTGGAGGTGACAAGAACTCACTGTGGACCATGAGCAATTCAATTTACTTGTCAGAGACTCAATTTTCTTATCTGTAAATTAAAAATCTTGCCCAGGTGATCGCTGAGTCTCCTTCCCACAGCATCACCTAATAGCTTCTGATCTAAGGCATTAATCTAAGCCACTGGCAAAATGTTTTTGTGGTTTGGTGCAACCATTTTTAGACCATCACAGAATAAGAGCTCATTTCATGGAGCCAGTCACAAATTTCCCACAATCTTTGGGGGAAATCCAAGCCTGAGTGATTCTGGTGCTTAATGAGATGATGTAATGCAGGAAAATATATAGCTGGAAGAAAATTTTATTGGTGTGAGTAAATGTGCATTTTCAAGTGAATTACAAGAACTTAAGAAGTAAATGTATATGCCCTAGGGGAGAAATCACATAAGACTTTAAAACAGAGCATGTAGTGTTCATTTGTAGGCAGGAACCTTTGCAGATGTTACGGAAAAAGAAAAATTATGCAGAACCTTTAACCCTAGAAAGAAAAACAAATGACCTCAGAAAAATATCTTCAATTAAGTAAATTGAGGATACCCCATGACAGGTGCAATTGTCAGATAAAGGGGCTTTATAATGCAACATGAGCTAATATATTCATTCAGCAGAGGTGTACTTACGTAAATCTGCTAATGTGAAATCTACAGGATTAGCAACTTTAAAGAATAATGCATGAAACTAGTCTGGCATTCAAATAATGAAGCACGCACTCTCTAATTTAACATGCCTATTTTTCAAAAAAAAACAAAAAACAAAAAAAGAGGCATGTTGGCTGATGCAAGCACAGAAGTAGCATTCTGAGTCATGTACATTTCTTGAAGTTTTTCTAAACTGCCACATACCTATAATACATTTGGCATATGCATCCTAGCAAATTCCAGTCCTGTGATGTCCATTTCAGAGTTCACAATTTTGACAGACTGTTAGTGACTGGGAAGTTTGGGTTTTTTTCCCTTTATTATTTCAATAGCTAACTTTAAGTAGATACAGTAAATAAGGTAAAACATTGCACAATGAGAAAGATGCCCCAGAGAGATGCCTTTATGTCCTGTTTTACCTGTTTCATCTCTGCAAAGGCACTTCTGGTATTTTTCAACCACAAAACAAGAATTTATCAGTGTATAAGCTAAGAATCAATTCAGACCAGTCCATCTTAGGAAATACCACTCATGGATGCTTTCAAAATCAATAGAGCATTGCAAGGAATCAAGGGCCGCACCATAAACTTGACAGGACTAAGGCAAATAACACATCTCCGCTCCACAGTTACCCTGCTAAAACAATCTGGCTCACAGCATGCAAGTGGCCATTGTGTACACATTTACAGACTAGAACACTGAAGCACAGTAGGACAGCTAAATTGTGCCTGCCTCCAACAGACTCAACTGTTGGTGCCTCCAAATGTGACCTGAGGGCTCCTCTGCAGAATGCTTCTCTGATCATTTCAGTCTTGCTGCTGCTGTTCACACTCAGCCCAACAGCAAACACCATCTCCAGGTGTCATCTAGCTCCCCATACTGCTACGCCCCTCAATGCTTGCTCTAACTGTAGAGGGCTTATCGTTCCCTTGCTCAACAGGGATCATAAATCTATGGGAATGCTACAGTAAGGATAGACCTTCAAGATATCTAGCCTTCTCTCTTTACATCAGTTCAAGCCAACAAAAATGTATGCAACTAGCATAGTGCCTGACACAGAATAGAGTCTCAAAAATTATGTATTGGATCTATGGACTTGCAAATTGTTTACATTTACAAGATGAGTAAGAGCTATTTTCTGCTTTCAGTTAAGGGGATGGGACAAGTTAAAAGTAACTATAATTGAAGAATAAGAAACCACAGCCGTTCAGGGAGGCCCATGGAAGTGGGCGGCATTTGAGGTAGACCCTTCAGGATGGATGGCAAAGTATAACAGAGAGATAAGAAAATGCTTCCTCTTTCTTTAGAATCTTTCTCTTTTAGTTTCCTTGCATTCTTCTGAGAATTTCAGCCTCTTTGCTTAAGTTTTATCTCCACTCTCCAAATAGGCTCATAAACAATCGCCACTGAATACTTGTGGGTTGGATAGATGAGTGGACAGATGCTTGAAAAGTGCTCCCTGCTTAAGTTTTGCAATAGCTCCCTATTGTCTACCATATCGTGCTTAAGCTGATCTTCATTGACCTAATTAACTGAACCCTAGTTACAGTTTCATCTTTACTGTGGTATAGAAAATTTCCTAAACATCTTGCAGAAATCTTTGCTGTACCCCATCTTTTGATTTGCCTACTGAATTCTTCTGCTGTAAAATGGCCTATTTACTTTTTCAGTCTCTTCCTCCTGCAAAGTTAAGTTCAAGTCTTGCTTCTTCCAGAAAGTCGTTTTGGCCATAGTAATCCACAGAGATTCTTCCTTTCTCTGAATTTCTGCAGGACTTGCAATGGGCACCACACAATCTGTTCCTAAAACATAATGCCCAAAATCTCCTTTGATTATTTCAAATGACGTCAGATTGTTCTGTAAGTTATCTCTCTTCGTACACAAGAAACATTTTGCATTTATGATGAATCCTTTCCTAGACTTTGCATAGATCTTGACTTACAAACTGCTGAGCAAGGCACAGTGAGGAGGGAGGGAGAGAATGGATGGATTCTGAGCCAGTTTGAAGCCCAGATCCCTCATATACATGTCATTATTTTATTTGAGACAGTACTTCCTCATCTGAAAAAAAAAAATGAGATCAAGATACTTCTATTGCAAACATGGTATGACAATCAAATGAGACAACCTATGTGAATGCACTTAATATGGCATTTAGCAAATTTGAGTCATTCAGAAAATGATTGAGTCCCTCTTCTATTAGAACTCTAAGTGGGTTGCAGGTAAGGCAAAATAGCCTGCTGTCTCCAAGGGTTAATGTTACCAAATTCTGAAACTAATTGTCTGGTATTTAAATAATTCTTTTTAAGACAACTGAAAAAGTCAAGGCTTAAATTTGAAATCTCTGTTTTGCAAGGTCAGCCCTCATTCTAGAAAAACAAAACAAAACCCCTGTAATCCAGGAGAGAACAGGATGGTGTTCTGTGCAGGCAATATAAATGTGCCACAACTCCAGAGTCAAGGATTTATCAAAACAATGCAGTTCTCCTACCAGCCAAGTTCCTGACAGTTACATTGTAGCTCTATAATTATCTATAAAATGCCTGCAGATCATAATGGTGTTTCATTCTTTTCTCTGTCAATGGAAGCCTTTCCCTGCCGTTGAGGCCCTTCTTTTGCAGGAGACATGAGCAGCCTCTCAAGACAATGTACTCAATTTTGGGGTTCTCAATCAGTAGAGAACCCACACAAATAGTGGCATCTTTCACTGGCCCTGTTTACAAACCCCTGTGGCAGAAATTTAAACTTGCTTAAGCAAAATAATAATAATAATTATTATTATTATTATATAATATAATATAAGAAAAATAAGGCCAGGCGCGGTGGCTCACACCTGTAATCCTAGCTCTTTGGGAGGCTGAGGCGGGCGGATTGCCTGAGCTCAGGAGTTCGAGACCAGCCTGGGCAACATGGTGAAACTCCTTCTCTAGTAAAATAAAAAAGAAATTAGCTGGGCATGGTGGCACGTGCCTGTAATCCCAGCTACTCGGGAGGCTGAGGTATGAGAATTGCTTGAACCCCGGGAGGTAGAGGTTGCAGTGAGCCAAGATTGCACCACTGCACTCCAGCCTGGGCAACAGAGCAAGACTCCGTCTCTACAAAAATAGTAATAATAATTATAATAACAGGTGGTGAAAGGGAATTGTTTTTATCCAGGCAGTTGGGAAAGGCCAAGCGGAAAGTATCCCTGCACTTAGTCCACACTTCTGGATTCTGTTTCTTTCTGTGCACTGATTTTTTTCTCCTTCTATAAATGGGCTTCCTCCTAGGACTTCCTCCAGTTATTCTCTTATTTCTTTTTCTTCCTTTGTAGTCATATTTCTTGAAACCATAGTCTCCACAAGACAGCCCCATGTACTCCTCTCTCACTCTTTCCTCAAACTATCGCAGGCTCCTTTCTGCCCTACTGCTTCATTCTGAATCTGCTCTCATGCCAGCTATCAATAATCTCCTAAGTGTCTGCTTTGGCCATACTTTTAATCTTACTGCGTTTTTCTCTTGCATTTCCTCTTATTGGCTCTCTCTTTTTTTTTTTTTTTTTTTGACAGCGTCTCGCTCTGTCACCCAGGCTGGAGTGCAGTGGCACAATCTCAGCTCACTGCAACCTCTGCCTCCCGGGTTCAAGCAATTCTCCTGCCTCAGCCTCCCAAGTAGCTGGGATTACAGGCACACACCACTAAGCCTGGCTATTTTTTTTTTCCTTTAGTAGAGACAGTGTTTCGCCTTGTTGGCCAGGCTGATCTCAAACTCCTGACCTCAAGTGATTCGCCCGCCTTGGCCTCTCAAAGTGCTGGGATTACAGGCCCGAGCCACCGCTCCCAGACTTTTTATTCACTTTTATATTTTTCAAATTATCTGCAACTTACGTGACTTTTAAAATTTTGTGTGTAATTCACAAATAATACTTGTAAATATTTACAATGTTTCTATGTATCATTCTCTCTGGGCTCTTTCCAGCAGCCCCTTTTCAGGGTCCTTTACTAGCTCCCTTTCCCCTACCCATCTCTTAAATGTTATTCCCCCGGGTTCTGAGACAGGAGGTGCAACCGGACTCAGGGCCACTTGCACTCTTGAGTTGTTTCCAATTGTCTTCAGAATAAAGTGTGAAGTTTTCTTATCTGCCCCATCCCTGCCTCACCAGCCTCATCCTCCTCCCCTGCAGTCTCGTGATCTGGCCTCCCACCTCTGCACCTTGGCCTAGGCTGTTTCCCTTTATAAAGTGCTTTCCCCTTTGTTCACCTAGAGGAATCCTACTCATTCTTCCAGTCTCAATTTAGCCATTGTGTTAGTTTCCTGGGCTGCTGTAACAAAGTGCCTCTCCTTGGGTGGCTTAAACAAGAGAAATTTATTGCCTTTTGCTCAGCTCTGGAGGCTAGAAGTCTGCAATCCAGGTGTCAGCAGGATGTTTTCTTCTGGGGGAGGGGGGCGGTGAGGGGGGAGTGTTCATGCCTCTCTCCCAGCTTCTGGTAGCCTCACGTGTTCCTTGGCTTGTAGATGGTGTTCCCTCTGTGTATTCACAGCATCTTCACTCTATGTGCATCTCTTTCTGGGTCCAAATTCCCTGCTTTTTATTTATTTATTTATTTTTTTGAGACAGAGTCTCCCTCTGTCCCCCAGGCTAGAGTGTAGTGGCGTGATCTCAGCTCACTGCAAGCTCCGCCTCCTGGGTTCACACCGTTCTCCTGCCTCTGCCTCCTGAGTAGCTGGGACTAAAGGCGCCCGCCGCCACAACCGGCTAAATTTTTGGTATTTTTAGTAGAGACAGGGTTTCACCGTGTTAGCCAGGATGGTCTGGATCTCCTGACCTCGTGATCCGCCCACCTTGGCCTCCCAAAGTTCTGGGATTACAGGCGTGAGCCACTGTGCCCAGCCAAATTCCCTGCATTTTTTAAGGCCACTAATCATATTGAATCAGGACCCACTCTTAATAACCTCAGCATGGTCATCATCTGCAAAGACCGTATTCCTATATAAGGTCACATTCATAGGTACTCGTGGTTAAGACTTTAATATCTTTTAGGGGAGACACCATTCAAACCATAGCAGCTAATATATCTAATGCTTTTTCTTCTTTTTATTTACAATGACGTCCCGCTTCGACATTTAGATTTAGGAAGTCTTCCTCCCACAATTAACAAAGCAAAATTAAGAAGACCAGAGCCCAGGGAGACAATCTAGCCCTGCTAGCCGTTTGTTCTTACAGGCAAACAACTATTCTTTTGATGGCTTCCCAGGCCAAGAACCAAGGGATAGAAGTAAAAGCCAAAGGTCACCTCAAAGTTAGGAGTCTGAAAGAGCTCTTAACCCCACATTATGCCATGACGAAGAACAGCTGTGTCCCTGGGGTGAGAGTGAGCCACAGGTAAACTGGACTCCCAGCCCCCAAACCAGCACTGCAGTTCAGTTGCTTTGGAGCCCAGCAGTAAAGGGAGGGAAGAAAAGTAAAGGGGTAAAATCTATTTCTAAAGATAGTGAACTAACATCAGCCGTTATGAGGCAGGAGAATAGGGTGCGGAAACAGGGAGCCTAAGGCCATTTCACGCTGAATTCCTAGAACTAAGTTGACAGGAAAACCCTAACTTTCCACACCTAGGTAACAAAAGGACCAGAGACTACATCCTTTGCAAACCCCCACCTTTTCTGCAGGGCAGATGGGAAATTGAAAGTACCTCTGACTGGTTGCCTTTTGCAACCCATAAGATGTCTGCACAGGAGTGTAACTTTGTAACTTCACTTCAGCCTCTGATTGCAGGCCAAGCCTTCATTTGCATAGAAGTGCAACTTAATCACTTTAGCCTCCGATTGGTTGCTTTCCACAACCAATCAGACGTTTGGTTGAGTGTGACCTTTGCAACTTCACCTTTGTAACTTCACTTAAAGTGCAGTCCACCACTTCATTTATATTAGTTGAACACCAACTGGCCAATGGGAAACCTCTAGGGGGTATTTGAACCTGAAACATTCTGTAACTGGGGCCCTTGCAACACTGCTCAAGCCGCTCCCACACTGTGGAATGTACTTCCATTTTCAATAAATCTCTGCTTTTGTTGCTTCATTCTTTCCTTGCTTTATTTGTGCGTTTTGTCCATTTCTTTGTTCAAAACACCAAGAACCTGGACACCCTCCACCGGTAACACATAGAATCATCGTCCAAGTTCTCATCAGGGTAGTCTCAATGCCTCATTCTCTCTCTCTTCCTCTCTTATTGAGCCACTGAAGCTTAATCTGAAAGTACCTATGCATCCAAGGAAAATACAGGGACAAAAATGAAATGAACAGTGGAAAAAATATACAGCATCTTTAGAATAAAAACTAATTTAAATCAAAACCATGTAATATTAACACAGGGAAGAAAGGAGAGTGAATAGAAAACACAGTTTTTGGCTTGCTGTTTTTAAAATTCACATTCTAATAGTATATTGTTTTGGTTATTAAAATGATGTATAATAAAAATCTTCATTCCTCTGATATCTGATTAAATTACTTCACTTCCTTCTTTTTTTCTTTTTTTTCTTTTCTTTTTTTTTTTTTTTAACTATTTGGGTTTTTGTTGGCAGGAGATATTGTGACATTTTTGGAGAAAATTTTACTGCTTGGAATCCAGTGATTCTGAAAACATTAAGAAGCACCAATGTTTTCATAATGTCACAGTCAAAACAATTCTCAGGCGATGAGAACTACCACCAAGCAGGCAGCCTCTGCATTCATGGCCTCAGGAAGCTGGAAACCTTCTTCAGGAAGTTTGAAATCTCCTTCTTCACCTCCACTTTACAGAACAATGTCAGCCTCACTGTTAGAAAGCAGGTGGTAAGTGAGATAACAGGATAGCTGTCAAATAAAGTGAGGCATTTAGGACCTTCAAGAGGCCTTAGAAATCAATTTTCTGTAAAAGCTTAAGCAATTCCTTTTGTAGGATACATGTGGTGGCTATTGAGCTATTCCTGGCACAACAGAGGTCCAGGTAGGTAAAGCCAGGGTGGACAGCTCATAGAACAGCTTAGGAAATAGAGGCATTGGCCAGGCGCGGTGGCTCACGCCTGTTATCCCAGCACTTTGGGAGGCCAAGGCAGGTGGATCACCTGAGGTCAGGAGTTCGAGACCAGCCTGACCAATGTGGCGAAACCCTGTCTCTATTTAAAAAATACAAAAATTAGCTGGGCACCGTGGCAGACACCTGTAATCACTGCAGGAGATTCACTTGAGGCAGGAGAATCACTTGAACCTGGGGAGGCAGAGGTTGCAGTGAGCCAAGATTGCATCATTGCACTCCAGCCTGGGAGACAGAGCGAAACTCTGTGTCTCAAAAAAAAAAAAGAAAAAAAAAAAAAAAAGGAAGTAGTGACATTGCCTGAAGACTTTGGTTCAAGCCACGGACAAGTTTCCAGGTAGTTCTCAAGCTCCGGAATCCCTTTATCACTGTTGCTGCAAGTTGAAGCAGAGCCCTGTGCACCTAGCAGGAGGGACAACAATCAAGAGATAAGCCTCCCCCAGGGAAGGCACAGCCAGGGCAAGTAGTTTGCATAGCAGTGACTGAAGAAGCAGAAGAGCATCCCAAGATTATTAAAAGTTCAGGTGTACACAGATCTAGAAGTCGCATATATGGAACAAAATAATGGTTATAAAAATATAGCTGGTAAAGGCTTGGCAAATGAAATGAAATTTGAGCTATCTCAGATGAAAAGACTGAAAACTGGTGTTAGCATGCAGGTACAAGGAAGTGCCCATTCTCAGACAGGCCATTGTGGCATGTGGCAGTGGGTAATGTGTTAAAGAGAATGCATGAATGAATCGGAACTAGAATCATTCAAAATGATGGGAAACCAAAGGGCCCAAGAGAGAGCCATTTCCCTTAGCCACACCTACTTAAACTTGACCACAGTTCCCTAGTGAAGTTCTTAGCTGGTAACATCAGACCCACCAGGGCAGGAAATGAAACTTACTGAAGATAGGTTGGGTGCAGTGACTCACGCCTGTAATCCCAACACTTTGAGAGGCCGAGGCAGGCGGATCACCTGAGGTCAGGAGTCTGAGATCAGCCTGGCCAACATGGTGAAATCCCATCTCTACTAAAAATACAAAAAAATTAGCCAGGTGTGATGGCGTGCACCTGTAATCCCAGCTACTTGAGAGGCTGAAGCAGAAAAATCCCTTTAACCTGGGAGGCAGAGGTTGCAGTGAGCTGAGATAGCACCACTGCACACCAGCCTGAGTGACAGAGTGGGACTCTGTCTCAAAAAAAAAAAAAAAGAGAGAAAGAAACTTATTGAAGATAATCATCCTCAGCTTACCTCTTAAAGAATGGTACAGAGTTCCCTTAGAATAAAATGGGTTCACACATGCTCTTCCTCTAGTTCTCCTTTGTTAAGGAGGCCCTAGGGTACTGTGAGAACAGTACCTCTTCTGAACTAGTAAAACCCAAATAACAGGCAGAGCCATTGCTGGCCAGTGGGGCAGACCAGTTAAGCACATCCTTCCCCAAACTATGCTTATTCCTTCCTGGGTGTCTACACTGGGCATTTTTGCCCCTCTGGCCTTCAAAGTCCTCATTTACGTAACAAATGGGTTGGGCAACGTTATTATTTTAGTCCCTTTTAGCATCTTGATTATACTAGTTTTGTATTGCTCCTATAACAAATTCTCACAAATGTGGTGACTTAAAGCAACACAAATTTGTTCTCTTTCAGTTCTGTAGGTCAGAAATCTGAAATGGGTCTTGCTGTGCTCAAATTAACTTGTGGGCAGGGCTGTGTTCCTTCTGGAGGCTCTGGGGGAGAATGGGTTTCTTTGCCTTTTCCAGCAGAAGCTGGAAAATGAGAGGAAAATGAGCTGGAAAATGAGAAGCTGCTCATGTTCCTTGGCTCTTCTTCCTTCTTCCAGCAGTGCCAGGGTGAGCCCTTCTCCCACTGTCATCGCTCTGCTTCTCTCTCTTGAGGTTCTTTCCAATTCTGTGGACCCTTGCAATTTCACTGGGTCCACCCAAATAATCCATGACAATTTCCCTATTGTAAAGTCTGCTGATTAGCAACCTTAATTCCATCTGCAACTTTAATTGCTCTTGCGATTTAACCTAACACATTAACAGATTCTGGAGATTAGTACACAGACATCTTTAGGGGGCCGTCATTTTAACTGCCACATCAGTAACACCAGCCTCTCTTTCTATAATAATCAGTTTTCACTCCTATCACTAACCTTAACTTCCCTAGGGCCCAAAGGGTGAGTGTCATTTAAATACAGAAGAAATAAATTGGTTTATGAACCACCTGCTTTTGGGAAGGTGAAAAAGAAGACACTGACATGTATTGAGCATCTAATATATATCAGCTACTGTGTTACATGCTTCATCTACAGAAACTGCTTGTTACACACAGAACCCTGCAAGACAATGATTGGGACCACCATTTTTAGGAGAAAACTAAGATTCAGGCAGTTTAATCAAAACCTCCAGGCCAGGCGTGGTGGGTCACTCCTGTAATCCCAACACTTTGGGTGGCCAAGGTGGCTGGATCACTTGAGGTCAGGAGTTCAACACTAACCTGGCCAACATGGTGAAACTCCATCTCTACTAAAAATACAAAAATATAAATAAATAAGTAAATAAATAATAAAATAGCCAGTAAGTGGTAGAGTCAGAATTAATATCATAAGCATCAGAACAGCTTCAGAGTTTACAGTCTTTTTAATACATTAATCCTTTGACAGTCCCTTGGTCTATGTGTTCATGATGACTTTCCAAAATGCAAATATAAGAACAATGTGTCTGAATATACTCAATTCAAAAAGGTTGTCCTTTATTTGGAGTTTTTTTCCTTCCTAGTTTTTTTGGTTTCAAAGCTATTTTTAGTTTAAGGAATGCTGGGGGTGGAAAAAGAAGATTGTTGGAGTCATACAGACCCCGACTTGAATCTCAGCACTGCTGCTTCCTGCCTGTGTAACTGCAGAGCCTGGAGTCTCTGTTTGCTTATCTATAAAATGAGGATAATGAGGCCTATCTCATAAAGCTGTTTTGAAGATTGAGATAATGTGCAGTGCCTGACAGGGTGCCTAATCCACTGTTGATGTTCATTCTCTCACTCCACTGTCTTTGCAACGCCCACCAATCACTTGGCTCCATCCATCACTTTCATGTAAATGAATCCTGCATCCACATTGTCAGGCCTTTCCTCTTCCCGGTCCTGGACTGCTAAACACCTCCACCCCCATGCCTTGCCAGTGTCTCAGGCTCAGTATATCCAAAGCTGTACCCTCCCACCCCAAAACCTTCTTTCCCTCCTGTTTCCTTTGTTTCTATTGATGACATACCCATTGGCCCTGTCACCCAAGCCAGTAACTTGAGAGTCATTTTTTATTCCCTTTTCCTGTACAACTGATGGGCTATCATAGCCAACAGTCCCACCGTCCCAATTCTCACCGCCACTCACCCATGTTGGTTCTTAAATCCCACACAGGGACCACACTCACTCCCAATGCCTTCACCTCCAGTCTCTCTGCCCTGGATTGCTTTTTGAGAGGTAACATCACATCCCTGTCCAGAAGGCTTTAATCATTTCCAAAGGCCTCTAAGATCACATCCAGACTCCTTAGCCTAGTTCTCAAAACCCTCTGCAACCTCACACCACTGTTCCTGTTCTACCATCTTTCTCCTATCATCCTGTGATACACTCTAAACTCCAGCTGAATTATCAAAGACCCACTTTCTGCCTTACTCTCCCCCAACAAGGCCCAGCCCCATGCTTTTGCATATACTCTTTTTTTCCACCAGATTTCCTGATGTCTTTTTTTTTAATGGGGTACATGTGATATTTCAGTACACATAAACAACGTGTAACAATCAAACCATGGTAACTGAGGTATCTATCACATCAAATATTTACAATTTCTTTGTGTTGGGAACATTCAAAAATCTTCTCTTCTATCTATTTTGAAGTACACAATAAATTGCTGTTAACTGCAGCCTACCCCACCGCACATGGGAATTTATTCCTCATATCTAACTGTGATTTTATACCCATTAACCAACTTCTCCCTGTCTCTCCTCCTTCATACTCTTCTCAGTCTCTGGCAACTACTATTGTACTCTCTATTTCTATAAGTTTAGCCTTTTTAGTGCCCACATATGAAAAATTGCCTAATATCTTGATGAGACATTCCCAGGAGGATCCCCTCCCGAAGCCCTAACACTCTCCAAGCAAATGCCAGCTTGTTAGAGCTCAAATGAGCCAAGATTCTGCTCTTTTTAGTAGTCATGTAGTCATGTCTATAGGTCTTAAATATAAAGCTGGCTAAGTATGATACATCACTTCAAATTTAGTCCTCAATGCTTTGTTTGAAATCTAAGTAGGTAAGCTGACTTTCAGTTATATATTCAGAAAGAACAGGTGCATCACTTACGTCCTGGCAACCAGCTTCACCATACCTGGCCCGTGTCAATAAGAGTCAGGAGTGCACCCACTTACTCTGTAAATCAAGGGGCCCAGTGGTTCTCCCTCTGGGACAGCCTGAGGCCACAGCCTGAGGCACACCACTCCTCTGGCACCCACCAAGATCCACTGGGGAAGGTATCAGCTCTTCTCTGACTGAATGAGAAAGAGCTGGCTTCCTAGGGGACAGGGGCTGTGGGAACACCCCCAAAATCCTTTGTCTTCCCCATTAGACCCGGGGAGACAAGAGGCAGCATTAAGCTTTTCTTATACCCACACCTCCACCTTGTGAATCTGCATTCTCTCGAGGGACCCACTGGTGTGCAGGGAAAAGAGCAACTCCTAGCTCTACTCTTGAACCTGGAAAGTGAGTCCTTAATGGAATCACTAATCCTTCCCTTTCTCCCATTTCCAGATGCTCACGGGCTCCACCTCTATCACGTGCCAGTGCTAAAGCCACATGGTGTTGGAGGCCTCTCCAGTGCCATCTCTGAGCTGGCTCTCCTGCTGTGAATTTCCACTGCCCTCCATCGGGGTAGTTTCTAGTCCTGATGCTGCGTTAGAATGATCCATGGAGCTCTGCGAGCACTGAAATTCCCACACCTGCCAGGCCCAACCATAACCTCCAGGGGATTAGGCCGGGTGTCTGTACTCTTTATATCATTGGAGCACCCTCATTTTTAGTTTGGCATGAGGAGAATGGGCCCACAACAGTGTCCTGAATTACAATATTAACGCCCACATGAGAGTAAAATTTAGTCACTCTCCCTTGGGAATGGCCCCTTCTCCAACACATACCACATGTCTAGGAATCCCCCGCGTGCCCATCATTTCCAAAGCTTACCCTTTCCCAGAGCTGCCCCACAGGATACACAAAGGCCCCTGGTGAGTGTGGTGACCAGTCAGCTCAGTGCCCTCCCAGCTTGAAGAAGCTCAACATCCTCTTCATGTGGCTCTCCCTATATCCCTCATGGGACGGGGCATCTTTCACGGTTTTTATAATGCCTTCCACATTTGCAAATAAAATGAATTCCGCTCCACCTTAAGAACTAAGTTGAAAGAAAGAAATCAATTTTTGAAGCCAAATTCGATGAACTAAATTCATGATTTAAAAAAAAAACCCTTTTAAATTCTTTCACTATATTTCCCCCCAGTTACTTTTTATTACTATATTTCAAATTCCTACTTCTGACATCCCTTTTTCACTGAAGTTCAACCTATTAATTTTTTTTTTTTTTTTTTTTTTTTTTTTGAGACAGAGTCCTGCTCTGTCGCCCAGGCTGGAGCGCAGTGGAATGATCTCGGCTCACTGCAAGCTCCGCCTCCCGGGTTCATGCCATTCTCCTGCCTCAGCCTCCTAAGTAGCTGGGACTACAGGCACCCGCCACCATGCCCAGCTAATTTTTTGTATTTTTAGTAGAGACAGGGTTTCACCGTGTTAGCCAGGATGGTCTCGATATCCTGACCTCATGATCTGCCCACCTTGGCCTCCCAAAGTGCTGGGATTACAGGCGTAAGCCACCGCGCCTGGCCCATTTTTAAAAAATATATATACTTCTATTAAATGCCAAGAATGATGGATCCAAACCAACACCAAAGATAAATGCGCATTATCCTGTTCTTGGAGGAAACTGGCTACACACATTGTTTACTTCAAACCCCAGCACTTGATTCAGTTCAGGTGCCACTAATTTTGCTAATTTAAATTATCTTGCAAAAAATTAAAACAATCTGAGATCCTTTGCTACTTGCTTTAAATATTATTCATATATTGTCCAAAAAATTCTTGATTTTCTGTGTGTGCCTTTTCTGAATAAATAGTTTCCCTTCTTTCTCCAAGGTGATTATATTTTGTCTTGAGACCAAAATATTTCCCAAGAAACATATGGCCAATGTCATGGAAAAGCCCTCTCCATATGTCGGCATTTGATTTACATGCCACACATCTACCTTCGGGAGATGGATATGTAGATGAGAAATAGTCACGGTGGCGGTTCTCCGCTTCATCTTTCCCTTGAAGCATCCTAAACTCTGGGGAAGAGAAAAACAATTATTTTAGAACTCTGGATAAGCATCAGCAGGACATTTCTGAGAACCCATTTTGTAGTTCAGGTGCAGAATGGTCAGGTTGGTATCGCCAAAAAGGGACAAGCTGCCCATAAACATTATGGCACCATAAGAAGGCGGCCAGGCTGAATTGCAAAGTCATCTAGGAGAAAAAGGAAGAACTAAAATCTTTCAAGCTCCTATGATGCTCTGGGCACAGTGTTCATCCAACTTATCCCAATAACATTAAGAGAGAAGCAGGAGACTTTGTTGTCGCCAAGGATATATTGTGAAAAATATCTAAAAATAAATTTCAAACTTGCAGCTTACCAAAAAATTGTTGTTACCAAAGGCTGTGAGAAATGAAGACCCTTAACACTGCCCTACACCCATCATCAGCATTATTTCCTAAAGTGTGGCTGAGGCCGAGGGATATGATGAAGTTCATTGAAGAAATGATGAGCAAACAGGAGTTTAAAAAAAAAAAAAAAAGGCAGGTAAAAGTGAGAGAAGGGCTGGAAGCTAGGGACGCACATTGGCTACCTATTGCTGAGTTTAAAATTACCCCCAAAACTTAGCGACTTAAAACAACAAACATGCATGATTTGTTGTCACAGGTTCTGTGGGTCAGGAATTCAGAAGTGGCTCTGAGACGGGCGCAGTGGCTCACGCCTGTAATCCCAGCAGTTTGGGAGGCCAATGTGAGTGAATCACTTGAGGTCAGAAGTTCGAGACTAGCCTGGCCAACATGGTGAAACCCCATCTCTACTAAAAACACAAAAAAACATTAGCCAGACGTGATGGCTCATGCCTGTAGTCCCAGCTACTCAGGAGACTGAGGCAGGAGAATCATTTGAACCAGGGTGGTGGAGGTTGCAGTGAGCCGAGATTGTACCACTGGACTCCAGCCTGGGTAAAAGAGTGAGACTCTGTCTCAAAAAAAAAAAAAAAAGTGGCTCTGGCTCCCTTATGAGGTTACAGCCAAGATGTCAGCAGGAGTTCAGGTATCTAAAGGCTTAACGGGGTTCTCAAATTCTCTGGCGCCTTGTTAGCAGGAGGCCTCAGTTACTCATTGGTTCTTGGACAGAGGCCTCTGCTACCTGTCACACAGGCCTTCTCATAGGGCTTCTTGAGTATCCTTATGACATAAAATCTGACTTCTCCCAGAGCAAGTGATTCAAAAGAAAAAGCACAAAAGAAGTCCTAATGCCTTTTATGACCTCATCTAAGAAATTGCATGCCATTATTTGCACTTTATTCTATCCGTTAGAAATCACTAAGTCCAGCCCACATTCATAAGGAGGGGAATTAGACTCCACCCCTTGAAGGAAGAGTATCAAAGAAATTGTACGTATTTTAAAACCACCACAGAAAGGGTGAGGGAGCAGGAATAGTTTGGTAGCAGGGAATTTTGTTGTGTGCATAACTTGGCAATAAAAACACGACTTTCACATTCTAACATGGCTGCTTCTAAACAGCCAGGTCAAAATGTCCCAGCCCTTGAGACCCATTTATGATCACTTTCAACTCCAACAATCTATGACTTGGTGTTCATGCGGTCTTGCAACTCAGTTTATGTTTGGTTGCTCAAAGCCAATAAGCAATTGTATCAACCTTATTAAGAAGGTCTTACAGGTCATGAGCCTGTAGGGAGGCCCAGACTAAGTTCACTGTCCTCAGATTGACCTCCCAGATTTCACTGACTGTTGCAGTTAAAAAGAATGTGTTGTACAATTTGCACATTTGACCCATGTATTAAATTCATATAATTTTGTAGCGAGAGATGGCTTTGTCTCTGCAAAGGCTCTCTCACTCCATCTCAGATAAAAATAAGCAAAGCTGCTTTTAGAAGCTTTGTATACTTTTTCCCCCTCTGACAGCCTTCAAGTGGCAGCATATGATTTGGTCCCTGAGACATACAAAGTGTTTTAATTAAAGGTTGTCTAAAAATACAGAACGTTTCCACAACCACATCTGCCATTAACTCTTCTGACATCGTGGTGGCATTAAGTCCTAGAAGATTCTTACATGTTAAAAAGAACCCAAGTATGCCTCCGCTGTCTCTTTGCTCCAACGAAACCAAACAGCATGTTTGTCGTTGGTGACCACGATAATTACAGGCACCGTGGGGCCTGCTACAATTTGTTCTTACAACTTAAGAAACAAGCGTAGAGATTTTGTGGCATTTTGCTGAATGGCTTTATTTAAACATTCTGTGTGGAGGAGTAATGGCTTAAGTGTCCACTAGACCAATCCAGGGTACCAGCTTTCTATCCCAGTTGATCACCAACTCTCCCTGTGACTTTGGACAAGTCCATTAACTCCTGTGGGCCCCAGTTTTTGTTTTTAATCTATCATTGCCATTGAACAATGATAACATGCCAAGGACCATGCAAAGTGCTTTACATCAATGACAGCACCTAATCCTGTCTCATCCTCATGAGACAGGTCCCATTATATCCATTTTATAAGTGTTCTTCATCTTGATTGTTTATGCCTTATATGATGGTAAAGAAAAGCTTTCCAGCAGGGTTCAGTGGCTCAAGCCTGTAATCCCAGCAATGTGGGGGGCAGAGGCGGGAGGATTGCTTGAGTCCAGGTGTTCGAGACTAGCCTGGGCATCACAGTGAGACCTCATCTCTAATTTTTTTTTTTTGAGACAGAGTCTCACTCTGCCACACTGGCTGGAGTGCAGTGGCACAATCTCAGCTCACTGCAACCTCCGCCTCCTGGGTTCAATCGATTCTCCTGCCTCAGCCTCCCGAGTAGCTGGGATTACAGGCACACACCACCATGCCTGGCTAATTTTTGTATTTTTAGTAGAGACGGGGTGTCACCATGTTGGTCAGGCTGGGCTCGAACTCTTGACCTCAGGTGATCTGCCCGCCTCAGCCTCCCAGAGTGCTGGGATTACAGGCATGAGCCACCATGCCTGACTTAAATTTTTTTTAAAAAAGAAAGGCTTTCCTTTGAAAAGCAATGGAGAGTGGTGGTAAACAGCATATACATTGGAGAGAGAGCACCTAGGTTCAAATGCTGGCTCTGCCATTTACTATTACAGCTGAGTGATCTTGACCTCTTTGTGCCTCAGTTTTTTGCATCAATAAAATGTGGGTCTCAAATTTAAACAAGACTTATAGTCTTGTTAACATGAATTAAATAAGTTAAGGAGCTTAGAACAGTGCTTGGTACATAATGAGTTTGCCCCAAGAACAGTAAATCTGGTATGACCTTGAACCAGTCCTTCACTGCACTAAAGAGGTAGACTAGGGAATTCGATCCTTGATTAGTCAAGGGAGAAGAAAAATACACTTTCAGGAATGACCTCTGTGCAGAGGCACCTCTAGAGACACCAACCTGAGCTAGAAAGAGAAGAGCCTTAAGGCTTTCCTGCATGCCAGGCTATCTGGGGGATAAGGCGGAGCCTGCAGCAGTGTCAGTCTTTTTTTTTTTTTTTTTTTTTTTTTTTTGAGACGGAGTCTCACGCTGTTGCCCAGGCTGGAGTGCAGTGGCGCGATCTCGGCTCACTGCAAGCTCCGCCTCCCGGGTTCACGCCATTCTCCTGCCTCAGCCTCCTGAGTAGCTAGGACTACAGGCGCCCGCCACCGCGCCCGGCTAATTTTTTGTTTTAGTAGAGACGGGGTTTCACTGTGGTCTCGATCTCCTGACCTTGTGATCCGCCCGCCTCGGCCTCCCAAAGTGCTGGGATTACAGGCTTGAGCCACCGCGCCCGGCCTAGCAGTGTCAGTCTTAATTTGGCGACAGGGCCATGAATGGCAGCAAGGCCCTGTCAGATGCACCTCAACAAGGGTCACCTGCACTGTGGGACAGATGTCATGACATTTCATGCAGAATTCCATCTGCTGGTGCCCATTAGGCCCACCATGAGACTCCCTTCCTCATTCCCTGTAATCTCTACAACAACCCTTGTAATCAATCAACACCCAGAAGCCTGAATCCAACCTTGGCTACAGGCTTGCTTTGGCCCACAAATGGACAGCAGCGATGCATGAATAAAATCTTTGTTCTTTCCTTCCTTCTTCACCCCAGCTATTCTTCCTTACAAATGTGATGCGGCCATAAATATTCCCAAGGCTGCTGTGGGTAGTATAGGAGTCCTGGTCTTTAAGATAATAGGCTGAAGTTTTCCCTAAAAGGAACCCACTTTATATATCTTTGCAAAGTTAATAAAAGATAAACATTTCATTCATTGGAACTTGAGGAGTGGAGTAAAAAACGTAAATTACTGAGAGAAGAGCACTTCAAATGGGAGAGAAAAACTACATTTCACAAGGGGCTTTTGGCAGTTGGAGGTCATGAATAGCACGTATATCTGCATTGAACTGTTCAGGGAAGTAAATGGGATGAGAGCAAGAGAAGAGATAGGATCTCAAGGAAAATCTCAGTCCTACTGAGTTGAGCATTGTGTTATGGGAACAGCTGCAGTCCAAATGAAGGACGCTTAGAGAAGGAGACATGGAAAAGAGACTTTCTAAGAAGTGTTGCCATGCACTAAGAATCTCCCCCTCCTTCCTCCAAACCACCCCTTGGAGACTTTTCAAGAAACTAAGTAAAAACTGGAGGTGTTTTAAATTATCTTTTTCTGAGGGATTTTTAATTCTTTTATTGATATTATACAAAGTTGGGGCCACAGGGGGCCTCAGTTATAGTTAGGTTATATATACAAAGCACACTAACTCAACAGAATCTCAATCCTGGGATTCCATAGTTCTAAGAACACAACATCCGGTCGAATGTTACCTAAGCAGTAGTGTTTGTGCCAAGCCCCCATAAGAAAATGTGCCTTTTCATCTTGTGGGGCCCTGCAACCTATGTAAGGGACAGCACAGAAGGCACATCGCTCAGGGTAGAAGAATGGGATTTGCAAGACTCTCCTGAGACCTACACTCATCAAGAAGTTATGGGGTTCCAACAAATCCCTGTGGATTCAGAACCAGTGAGCGCTCTCTGTTTACCTTTGTTATAAATCTCCTATACTCCTAGGCCAGGAAAGGAGGATTACTCATCAGGATTATTTAGCCATAACACAATGTCACTCATAAGACATAAGAGCACACCATTAGTGTAAAAATAACTGGAAGGAGCTGAGCCAGTGACCACGTATTCTTCTATCACTAGAATCACCTATCTCTCTTCTCCATCAAAGCAAAAATTTTCTCCACTTTCTCCTCTGCCCTTTACTCTCAAATCCTAGAGATGTTTGTGAGCTCATTCCAACACTGATGACTCATGTCAATAAACACCATGGATATTACCTTTTTTGATTTTTTAAATTTTTATGGACAGGTTCTCACTCTGTCACCGAGGCTGGAGTGCAGTGGCACAAACACAGCTCACTACAGCCTCAGACTCCTGGGCTCAAGCAATCCTCCCACCCCAGCGTCCTGAGTAACTGGGACTGCAGGCACATGCCACCACACCCAGCTAATTGTTTTATTTTTTGTAGAAAAGGGGTTTTACCATGTTGCCCAGGCTGGTCTCAAACTCCTGGGCTCAAGTGATCCTCCCATGTCAGCCTCCTAAAGTGCTGAGATTATAGGTGTGAACCACCGCCCCCACCCTCACAGATATTATTGAGCCCTCATCAGACAAAGCTTTTCATCAGCCTTCAGTGCCAGTGACACCCCCTCATCTTAAACAGTCATCCCTCCCCCTTGGCTTCCACAGTGCGGCACTACCTTAAGTAGTTGTCCTAATCCTAATCCTCTCGCTGGGCCTTTCCTACCGCATTGCAGGCTTCCATTCCTCTACATACCCATTTTATTTTTCCTCAAGGACTCCATCCTAAGCTTTCATTTTATTACCCTGTGTCTCTTCCCTGGGTAGTCTCAATGCACCCGGCTTCATTACCATCCAAAATGTTAGAGCACTTAGAGCTCAAAAGTGCCCTAATTGTACACTTTAAATCTCCACTTGAGCATCTCCAACAGGATTCCTATTCAGTGTGTCTAAAACTGAACATGTTATCAATCCTTCAAACTTGGTTCTCTGCCAATACTCCTCCCCTCAGTAAATACCAAAAATAATAATAATGATAGCAAATATACACTGTCTGTTTACTATATGCCAAGCACCTACACGTATTACACGTGACTTCTATAAGTCTCTTATTTTGTGCAGAAACTCTGAGGGGTCACACTTTATCCGCTCTATATTACAAATGAAGAAATTACAAGAGGTCAGGTGATTTTCCTGAGGCACTCTGTTAGTAAGCAGTGGATTCACAGTCTGCATAGTTGTTGATATGGTTTGGCTGTGTCCCCATCCAAATCTCATCTTGAATTGTAGCTCCCATAATTCCAATGTGTTGTGGGAGGGATCCAGTTGGAAGTGATTGAATCATGGAGGCAGATCTTTCCTGTGCTGCTCTGGTGATCATGAATAAGTCTCATGAGATCTGATGGTTTTATAAAGGGGAGTTTCCGTGCACATGCTCTCTCTGGCCTGCCACTATGTAAGACGTCCCTTTGCTCTTCCTTCTTCTTCCGCCATGATTGTGAGGCCTCTCCAGCCATGTGGAACTCTGCATCCATTAAACCTTTTTCTTTATAAATTACCCAGTTTCAGGTATGTCTTTATTAGCAGCGTGAAAACAGACTAATACAGCTGTCAAGCCAGAAACCAGGGAGGCATCACTGACACTTGCCCTTGCTAACGCCCTAATTCCTCACCAAGTTCTGTTTATTTTTGCTTCAAATAGATGTTGATTCTCTCTGTTCTCTCAATCTGTGTGGCAACCTCCCTATTTCAGCTCCTATTGCTTCTTGCTGAGATGCCTGCAATGGCCTATCCATCTTCCTGTATTCCCTCTTGTCTATGTCTAACGTATGGGAAAATGACTCTTTCAAAATGTGAATCTGATCACTTATACCCTTAATGTCCTCCCCTTTGCTTTTTAAATAAAAACAAATTCCTAATGATAAGCCACATAGATTCTGAGGGTCTGCTGCTGTCCCCCTCCAACTCTCCAGCGTGACATGTACACACTGCCTTCCCTTCTTGTTCTCTAGACTGCAGCCACACTGTTCTTTCAGTTCCATGATTG
Organism: Macaca fascicularis; assembly: GCF_037993035.2. Lineage (NCBI taxonomy): Eukaryota > Metazoa > Chordata > Mammalia > Primates > Cercopithecidae > Macaca > Macaca fascicularis. The sequence goes on from NC_088381.1 coordinate 59,420,535, forward strand.
AAATCTTCTTTGCTTCTTGCAATCCTTCTTCTTCTTCTACCCCTGCTCTTCCCTCTGCCTAGAATGTTCTTTAACAGCTCACTACCTAGTTAACACCTACTTGTTCATCAGACCTCAGACCAAATTCATTTTTTGAGCAAAATTCCTTTGCCCCTAAATGGTGTGCGTGTTCTTTTCTTCATGGTGCTAATCTCATTTAATAATTTTACAAGCATTTTTTTCACTATTGGATTGCTGTGTGTCTCCCTCACTGGTTGGAAGCGCCTTGAAGGCACCGACTGTCTGTTTTGTTTACCACTGCATCCTCCTTTAACCAGCACAAGACCTGGAAAATAATTGGCACCCATTGATGTCTGCTGAATGGATAGATGGATGGATGGATAGATATGAAATGAAGAGGGACAGTGAGAAGCCCAGCCTACTGCCCATTTTTGTCCTCCACATTCATCTGAAAGATAATCTTTTTTCTTTTTTGCATGCTCAGCCATGTCTTTAGTATGCAGTGTGGGTGTTAAGCACTGGAAGACGAGTGATTCCTATAAACCTAAAAAGAGGCTGGCTAACAGGCTCATGATAACAATGAATAAAACTGGAGAGAAAAAAAATAGAGTTCTAATCACCACAGGAGACAGTGCGAAGAGCACTAACATGATGTCTGCAAACGTGTTTCCAGGTACAACTTTGTCATACATTAACTGCGTGACCCTAGAGAAATGTATGTGCTTACTTAGTGTCGCCAAATGGTATTTTTTTTAAAAAGATGGAGATATAATGTTGTCTTTATCTTTAGAATTCCTGTTTGTTTATTAATGTTTTAGTTATTTCTATTACAGTATTTGAATTCATTACATAGAGCATTTCACATAGGTTATAAAAGGGAAGTTTAAAATTAGAAAATTTATATAAGAAATAAGCATGGCTTTTAAAGTTCATTTGGCAGCCAGGCACAGTGGCTCACGCCTGTAATCCCAGCACTTTGGGAGGCCGAGGTGAGTGAATCACTTGAGGTTAGAAGTTCGAGACTAGCTTGGCCAACATGGTGAAACTCCATCTCTACTAAAAATACAAAAAACAAAATTAGCCGGGCATGGTGGCAGGCACCTGTAATCCCAGCTACTCGGGAGGCTGCGGCAGGAGAATGGTGAACCCAGGAGGTGGAGCTTGCAGTGAGCCGAGATCACGCCACTGCACTCTAACCTGGGCAACTGAGCAAGACTATGTCTAAAAAAGTAAAAAAAATACAAAAATAAAAATAAACAAATAAATAAAAGTTCCTTTGGCATTGTTTCCACACCAGGTACTAGTGTTTTGCTGCATTTTAAAATAGCGATTTAAATGTTCCACTCCTTTTATTTAGTGTAGCCATATATTTGCCACTCTATAGACTTTAAACTAACATGGAAGAAGCCATGTTACTTAATTATCAAAATTATTAATTTGTCTTTATCATAAAATGTTCCTGAGTAGAATTAGTTTATATACTACTGTTCAGGGCTGCAGCATATCATCTATCTTCAATCATCACAACACATTTTCTTTTTTAAAAAAATCAATAAACTATAAGCACCACAAGTTGAGCTTCATCTTCTTGCTGAATTCTATTTGTATGCTTTCCAGAAATTACTTCTGAAAGGGAAGAAAAGCAAACTTCAGATCTGTGTTGAGTCTAATTAAGATAAGTACATTGGGTGACTTGGAATGAGACCCACACCACCAGGAAACTTCCGTTCATTTCCCAAGTGTAAATAAACACATCCACTTTGGTGTTAATAAAAGCAAAGGCAGGGCAATAAAAAGCTTGGCTGACATGAATAAAGATGAAGTTGTGAATACTTAATGACAAAATGCCCCAGTTAAGAGACATAGACCTGGAATAAGTTAGTCCGAATACATGTGAATTTCCACCAGTGAGGGGCAGGACCTGTAAGTTCCACAGTAATGCTGAGCTTCAAATGTGTGAGTTCCATAAATTCACTTTCAAATAAGACTTTGGGGTTTATTTTAGATCTGGCATTTAAAATGCAGGAGAGAAGCAATGCTCATGGTTGGTGTACTTGCTGTTTCTTTATCAGGTGGTGGGTGAACATGGGTTGACGAGGAGGCCAAGTTGGAGATTTATAGAAATTCAATCCCCTTTTATATAAAGGTTAATTCCAAATGTACCATTTTAGAAACGTGTTTAAAAGTGTTCATATCCAGAAAGCAAATGAGGCATTTTATCTAACAGGAAGGAAGAGAGATGCAGGTGGTAACCATATTTTGTTTAGGGCTCGTACAAATTTGCAGATTGGCAAACAGGTTTGTAAGCATCAGCTGGGAGATCTTGGGCAAGTCTCTTCCCCACTATGGGACTCAGTTTTCCAAGCAATACACTTTTTATTTTAGAATGGATGTCTTCCAAAGTCCCTTCAGCTGTAATATTGTAGGACACTATAATATTATTTTAATGATTTCATGAAAGCATGAGTTGAAATTATTTCTGCCTCTGAGTTTTCATTAATAAAAATTTGCCTTCTGATTTGCACATGAGTATCTTGTAAGTTTGGTTACTGAAAGTCATTCCAGACAACTTGATCTATGGCACCATTCAATCATTAATTCAGCAAACACTTACTGAGTGCCAGGAACCATGTCTCCAACAAGTGTCAAGAGCTCAACTAAAAACCAAGCTTAGAAATGAAAGCTTTCATTTGAATGTGGTCACTAGGGAGGCCTTCTCTGTTCAGCAGATGATCGCTACAATCATCTTTATTTCAGTGTTTTCTTACTATATTGGTATTCCCAGTATTGATCTATATAACCAAAATAAAATTTACGTATGTCTAAGTCTTTGTTACAGCACCAAACTGGACAGACTTTTAACAAATTTACGGAGAATATTTGGAAGAGCCAACTGCATGATATAGAGTACATGAAACACCTGAAATTTACTTTGAGTGGCCTAAGAGCATACTGAGAGATAGGTGGCTCTCCTCAGAAACAGCTAAAACTAAGGTTCAACAGGATGTCCTGACACCTGCCAATTAAGAAATAAATACATTAGGATGCTGTGAGATAGAAAACAAGTACTCATTTCAAGTATTAGCCCCAAATTCCAGTAACTGATTTGCAATAAAGTTTTTTCTTAGTGAATAGCTCCATGTAGCATGATGAAGGGAAGTGATAGCAAGAATTTACTCATTTAAAGATGATTAACAATTCTCCCAAGTGGCCGGGTGTGGTGGCTCAGGCCTCTAATCCCAGCACTTTGGGAGGCTGACATGGGCAGATCAGGAGATCAGGAGTTCAAGACCAGCCTGACCAATATGGTGAAAACCTGTCTCTAATAAAAATTTAAAAATTACCTGGGCGTGGTGGCACACACCTGTAGTCCCAGCTACTAGGGAGGCTGAGGCAGGAGAATCACTTGAACTCAGGAGGTGGAGGAGGCTGCAGTGAGCCAAGGCAGCTCTACTGCACTCCAGCCTGGGTGACAGAGTGAGATTCTGTTTAAAAAGCAAACAAACAAACACAAAAACAAAGAAACAAACAAAAAAAACAAAATAATTCTCCCAAGTAACACTGAAGGAGTTATCGACTACAAAAGTTACTTATTTACCTCCGTAAGTACTCTGTATTTATGTAAATATAAAACAAACATTTATTAGTAAGGGTACTATGTGGAAAGCAGAAGATTAGCAGTGCATTAAATATGATCTCAACCTCTAGCCTGTAAGTTAGAGAGAAAAGATAGCGACCTAAATAAGTATTCTAGGTGTCCAATTTTTAAGAGCAGAGTGATGATAGTCCTGCTCCTTTTATGCCTTTTAAATCACCCAAAAACAACAAAGAAAGAGTAAATATAAATGTGAAATCGAGTTTGGACACACACAAACACACACACACACCCCACATACATTACATTTGCAGGAAATAATTCATTGTTGAGGAATAACAACCTCCATTACAAGCGGCCTTATTTCTGCCAAGCTCTGTTTGAGAGGTGAAGCCAGCTGGACTTCTGGGTCAGGGGGGACTTGGAGAACTTTTCTGTCTTACAAGAGGATTGTAAAATGCACCAATCAGTGCTCTGTAAAAATGCACCAAACAGCACTCTGTGGCTAGCTGGAGGTTTGTAAAATAGACCAATCAGCACTCTGTAAAGTGGACCAATCAGCACTCTGTAAAATGGACCAATCAGCAGGACATGGACAGGGACTAATAAGGAAATAAAAGCTGGCCATCCCAGCAAGCTGGACACCCAGGTTGCTGCTGCTGGCAGTCCCCTTTGTTCTTTTGCTCTTCATAATAAATCTTGCTGCTGCTCACTCTTTGGGTCCGTGCCACCTTTAAGAGCTATAACACTGCAAAGGTCCACGGCTTCATTCTTGAAGTCAGCGAGACTACAAATGCACCGGAAGGAACCAACTCTGGACACATGTTGACTAGGTAGAAGTTTGAATCCTAAAACAATTCACCCAAGTGTACAAAACCCTAAGTAATGAGAAACCAGGGACTGAGTGCAGTGGCTCATGACTGTAATCCCAGCACTATGGGAGGCCAAAGTGGGCAGATCATGAGGTCAGGAGATCGAGACCATCCTGGCTAATAGGGTGAAACCCCGTCTCTACTAAAAATACAAAAAGTTAGCCAGGCATGGTGGCCAGTGCCTGTAGTCCCAGCTACTCAGGAGGCTAAGGCAGGAGAATGGCATGAACCCAGGAGGTAGAGCTTGCAGTGAGCCAAGATTGTGCCACTGCACTCCAGCCTGGGTGACAGAGCAAGACTCTGTCTCAAAAAAAAAGAAAACAAACAAACAAAAAAAAAACACAGTCCTGATCTCTCCCACTGAAACTTCCTAGTAACAGCTAGTCCAGGAGAAACTTTTCATATTTGAAACTCAGTAGGAATATTTTGTAAGGAAAGATTATTACACAAAAGTGTCACAAGAAAAAAAAAAAATGGGTAAAGAAACTAGAAGAATAAACGACAAATAACCCTCATGAGAAAACACAAAAGCAGATGAAAATTAAAATCGACATACTGCCATGAATTTTTAAAACTGGAAACAACTGCAACAAACAAGAGCACAAGGCAAAAAACAAAGAGCTAGAAAAGCTATGAGATTATAAGGAAATTAGATACTATCTGGTAGAGCTCAGGAAAGAAGTAAAACGGATAAATCATTATTAAAAAAGGTTATATTGTGGTGGCTCACACCTGTAATCCCAGCACTTTGGGAGGCCGAGGCAGGCAGATCACAAGGTCAGGAGAGCAATACCATCCTGGCTAACACGGTGATACTCCGTGTCTATCTAAAGGTACAAAAAATTAGCTGGGCGTGGTGGTGGGCACCTGTAGTCCCAGCTACTAAGGAGGCTGAGGCAGGAGAATGGCGTGAACTCAGGTGGCAGAGCTTGCAGTAAGCCAAGATTGTGCCACTGCACTGCAGCCTGGGTGACAGAGCAAGACTCCGTTTCAAAAAAAAAAGGAAAGAAAAAAAAAAAGAAAAAAGGGTTATATTGGAAGCAGTATAAGAGAGAAAAAGAATTCCTAAAGATATAATACTGGACATAAACACAAGAATAAATATAATTTATTCTAGGAAATTAAAACCAACAAAGAAAGTTTTTTAAATTTTAACTGAAAAATAGACAAAGCACATAAAACATAATTATAATGGTCACATAGGAAGACAACTGAAATAAGGAAGTAGATTAAAGGTATATTTTAAAATGCAGTTCTATAGAATTATCCAAAAATAGAAGAAGCTTTGAATTGAAAGGACATATTGTTTCCCAATTGTGGGGGTGAGAAGGAAGGCAGAGAAAATGGATACAAAATGAACATCAGTACATATTATACTAAAATTTCCTGATTTCATAGACAAATAATTATTTTGCTAGCCTGAGAAAAAAAATCAAGTTGTCTACTAGGGAGAAGAAAAAAAAATCGCCGGGCACAGTGGCTCACACCTGTAATCCCAGCACTTTGGGAGGCAGAGGCAGGCAGATCCTCTGAGGTCAAGAGTTGGAGACCAGCCTGGCCAGCATGGTGAAACCCCATCTCTACTAAAAATAAAAATTAGGCCGGGCGTGGTGGCTCACACCTGTAATCCCAGCACTTTGGGAGGCCGAGGAGGGTGGATCACAAGGTCAGGAGATCGAGACCATCCTGGCTAACACGGTGAGACCCCGTCTCTACTAAAAATACAAAAAATTAGTCTGGCGTGGTGGCGGGTGCCTGTAGTCCTAGCTACTCAGGAGGCAGAGGCAGGAGAATGTCATGAACTCAGGAGGTGGAGCTTGAAGTGAGCCGAGATCTCACCACTGTGCTCCAGCCTGGGCAACAGAGTCAGACTCCATCTCAAAAAAAAAAAAAAGATACAAAAAAAGTAGCTGGGTGTGGTGGCAGGTGCCTTTAATCCCAGCTACTTGGGATGCTGAGGCAGGAGCATTGCTTGAATCCAGGAGGCAGAGACGGCAGTGAACCAAGATTGCACCACTGCACTCCAGCCTGGGCAACAGAGCAAGACTCCATCTCAAAAAATAAAAATAAAAATAAAGTGATTTCAGATTTGTCTGCTTCAACCTAAGAAGTGCCTCAGTAGAAAAAAGAAAAAAGAAAAATGCCTACAAAGATTTTTGAGGAATAAAATATAACTCAACAGTTTTTTGTTTGTTTGGTTGGTTGGTTTTTTTTGGATGGAGTCTTGCTCTGTCGCCCAGGCTGGAGTGCAGTGGTGCAATCTTGGCTCACTGCAACCTCTTCCTCCCAGGTTCATGCCATTCTTCTGCCTCAGCCTCCCGAGTAGCTGGGACTACAGGTGCCCACCACCACGCCAGGCTAATTTTTTGTATTTTTAGTAGAGACGGGGTCTCACCGTGTTACCCAGGATGGTCTCAATCTCCTGACCTCGTGATTCGCCCCCCTTGGCCTCCCAGAGTGCTGGGATTACAGGCGCGAGCCACCACGCCTGGCTGACTCAAGAGTTTTAAACTCAGTCAAACTGTCATTCACATATAAAACCTATAGATAAATATATTTCCCACGAGACTTTTCCGAGGAAGCTGCAAGAAGAGAAAACTCACTTAATCAATGATAAATGGAGAAACTACGCTGAAATAACAGACATTGAACATTTAATCCACTTAACTGGCTACAACTAAAGAAAACATAGGATAAAGGCTGTGTAAACAAATGTAAATGGGAGCCCAGCACAGTGGCTCGCTCCTGTAATTACAGCTAGTCTGGAGGCCGAGGCAGGAAGATCACTTGGACCAGAAGTTCAAGACCAGCCTGGGCAACATAGCAAGACCCCTTATCTCAAAAAGAAAAAAAAAAATTTAACTAGCCAGGTGTGGTTGTGCATACCTGTAGTCCTAGTTACTTGGGATGATGAGGTGGGGGCATTACTTGAGCCCAGGAGTTTCAGGCTGAAGTCAGGTATAATCACACTACTGCATTCCAGCCTGGGCAACAGACTAAGAACCTCCTCTCTTAAAAAATAAAATAAAAGAAAATAAATGGTGTACACTGACAACATAAAAAATGATTAAACAATAAGATTAGGAGACATTAAGAAAAGACAGGGAATTACATAATATAGTAATTTTCTCATTATTTATAAGCTAGAAAATCAAGAAATAGTGATAATAAAGTTATAAGTATATATAAGGCTATAAAAGTGTTAAAAATATACATAAGTAATCCAAAAACTAAATGGAAAGCAGAGGAAATACACTGATTTCAATATTAAGGAAAAATGCAAACACAGAAGGAGAAGAGTGACAACAAAAATTTCACCCACAGAGACTATATGGAAAAAAAATTTTGGACAGGCACAGTGGCTCACACCTGTAATCCCAGCACTTTCGGAGGCCGAGGTGGGCGGATCACTCGGTCAAGAGATCAAAACCATCCTGGCCCAAATGGTGAAACCCCGTCTCTACTAAAAATACAAAAATTAGTTAGGCATGGTGGCACGTACCTGTAGTCCCAGCTACTCGGTAGGCTGAGGCAGGAGAATCGCTTGAATCCAGGAGGTGGAGCTTGCAGTGAGCCGAGATCGTGCCATTGCACTCAAGCCTGGGCAACAGAGCCAGACTCTGTCTCAAAAAAAATAAATAAATATATACAAAATAAATAAATAAAAATAAATAAATTTAAGCACTAAAAACCGAATTAGCATAAAATATAATGACAGAACGAAGTTGAAGTCTATCTGTACAGCAGCAAATGATTTGATGAAATACGTTTACTAAAAGAAAATGATCCAAGCAATGAAAATGCACCACATAGCAGTTTTTGAAAAATAACTATCAAAATCCCAGCTGCCTTTTTTGCCAAAATTGAAAAGCCAACCCTAAAATTCATTTGGAAATGTAAAAGACCCACAATCGCCAAAAACAGTCTTGGAAAAAAATGAACAAAGTTAGAGGACTCATAGTTCCTGATGTCAATACTTACCACAGAGCCACAGTAATCAATACAGTATGGTACTGGCTTAAAGACAGAAATATAAAACAGTGAAATTAAACTGAGAGTCCACATATAATCCCCTACTTCGTGGTCAACTGATTTTTAACAAGGGTGCTAACACATTTCAATAAGAAAAGAATAGTCTTTTTGACAAATGGTGCCAGTACAACTGACTATCCATGTAAAAATAAAGAAAGAGGGATCCCTACTTTACAAAAAAAAAATTTACTGTAAGTGGATCAAAGATCTAAATGTAAGGGCCAAAACTATAAAGCTTTTAGAAGAAAACATAGGAGTAAATCTTTCTGATCTTGGATTAGGGAATTACTTATTAGATATAATATGAAAAGCATAAGTGACAAAAAAAAAAGTTAAATTTGACTTGAACAAAGTTAAAAAATTTTGTGCTTCATAAGGCATCACCATGAAAGTGAAAAGGTAACCCACAGAATGGGAGAAAATATTTGCAAACATTTGTAAATATCTGCTAAAGGACTTCTATCAAGAATATATAAAGAACTCTTACAACTAAACAATAAAAGGACAATTAACCCAATTTTTAAAATGAGGAAATGATCTCAGATTTGAATAGCTATTTCTTTCAAAGAAAATATACAAATGTCCCATAAGCACATGAAAAAAAAAATGTTCTACATCATTAGTCTTTAGGGGACTGCAAGCCAAAACCATAATGAGATACCACTTCTCACCTACTAGAATGGCTAAAATCAGAAGATGGACAATAACATCTGTTGGTGAGGATGTAGAGAAATTAGAACCCTCCTACATTGCTGGTGGGCATTTTTAAATGGTGCAGCCACTTGCCAAACAGCTTGGTAAAACCTCAAAAAGCTAAATATAGAATTATAATTAGATCCAGCAATTTCACTCTTAAGATATCTGTCTTAATTCTTTCAGGCTGCTATAATAAAATGTCTTAAACTGGGTAACTTATAAATAACAGAAATTTATTTTCTCACACTGCTGGAGACTGGGGAGTTCAAGATCAAGGCTCTGGCAAATTTGGTGTCTAGTGAGGCCCCATTTTCTAATTCATAGATGTTTGTCTTTGTGCCAGACAAAAAATCTTGCACAGTAGAAAGGACAAGGCAACTTTGTGGGACCTCTTTTATAAGAGTAGTAATCCCATTCATGAGGACTCTGTGCTCATGACCTAATCACCTTTCAAAAGGCCCACCTCCAAATACCAACATTTGTGATTAGATTTCAACATACAAATTTTGGGGGAACAAAAACATTCAAATCATAGCAATATCCAAGAGAAATAAAAATATATGTCCTACCAAAAATGTGTACATAAATATTCACAGCAACATTATTCATAATAGCCAAAAAGTAGAAACAACCAAAATCTTCATCACATGATGAACTGATAAACAAAATGTGTTATATTCCTACCATGAAATATTATTCAGCCATGGAAAGAAATGAAGTATTGATACATGCTGCAACATGAATGAACCTTCAACACATTATGCTAGTGTTTTAAAGAAGCCAGAAACAAAAGGCCACAGATCATACGATTCCATTAATAAGGAATGCCCGAAACAGGCAAATGTATAAAAACAGAAAGTACTTTAATGGTTGCCAGAGACTGGGGGGAGGGATGAATAGGAGTGGTTGTTCATAGGTATGAGGTTTCTTTTGGAGATGATGAAAATATTCTGGAATTAGATAGTGATGATGGTCTGCACACTCTGTAAATACATTTTTTAAAACCCTGAATTGATCACATTAAAAGGGTGAGCTTTATGGCATGTGAATAACTTCTAAACGAAGCTGTTACTTTTTTAAATGAGAGAGAAGAAGGTGTTTTGACGTGATCATCAAAATATGTATAATAAAGGAAAAAAACAAGGTGATATAGTATGTGTAATATAGTACCATGTGTGTAAAAACTAGATAAATAGGCAGAGATACAGATTATATATATATAGGGAGAGAAAGAGATTTACTGACAGGTGTGGGAGGGCAACCAACATTTTATTCTATACCCTTTTATGCTTTTTGTTCTTTGAATTATGTTCAGGTGTTATATCTATTAAAATAGTATGAATTCAATGGCTTACTGTAAGGAAGACCATGATTGCCAGCAAATGAGAGGCAGACAAAACGCTATCCACAGCAAGATGAACATCTACACAGCAGGTAGAACATGGGAGGATTCAAGGTGGAAAGAAAATTTAATACAAGTCTAGCCTGGTGTGGTGGCTCACACCTGTAATCCCAGCACTTTGGGAGGCTGAGGCGGGCAGATGACCTGAGGTCAGGAGTTGAGACCAGCCTGGCCAACATGGTGAAACCCCATCTCTACTAAAAATACAAAAAAAGTAGCCAGACGTGGTGTGGCGTAACTGTAGTCCCAGCTACTCGGAAGGCTGAGGCAGGAGAATCGCTTGAACCTGGGTGGCAGAGGTTGCAGTGAGCCACGATCGCGCCATTGCACTCCGGCCCAGGCGACCAAGCAAGACTCCATCTCAAAAAAAAAAAAAAAAAAAAAGCCCTCATTGGGGACAGTAAATGGCAAAATTGATGTTGCAGAAAATTGAATTAGTAATGTGAAAAACAACTAGAAAATCATTATTAGATTTAAAAGAAAGTGATCATTAGACTAGAATGATAAAATGATTTATAAAAGATCATGAAACAGTGTTCTGACATATACATGATTGAGATTCCTAAAAAGCATACCATAACAAGAAAATAATCATCTAAAACATAATAAAAGAAAATTTCCTTTAGATCAGTAATTCTCAAAAGGTAGTCTTCAAACATTTGTGGATCATAGGACACTTTCAGAGAGTACACAAAGTCAAAATGATTTTCATAATAATGTGATGACATTTGCCTTTTTTCACTGTTTTGGTAGTTACAGTCATAGCACAAAAGCCATAGTGGATAAAGCTCTAGCACCTCAGCAAAAATCAAGGCAGTAGGACCAAATGTATTTGTAGCCATTATATTCTTCACCCCCAGGCACTTATGTTTTTTAAAATGCCAGTTTAAGAATGTCCTCATTTAAACAGTAAAAGTATTAATTTTATTACATCTTAGCCTTTGCAAACAAGCATTTTATATTCTGAGTGATGAGTATAGTATGATATTCAGCCTCCAAGCCAATACAGGGAATCTCTCCTCCTACGATTCACACTCTTGTATAGGCTTCTCTCACACTGACCAGGGATGACCTATGTAACCAACAGAATATTGCAAAAATAATGGTGTGTGACTTCCAAGACTGTTATAAAAGATAACTTTTAACCTTCCTCTCTTAGTTGCTTCCTCTGGAGAAGCCAGCTGCCAGGTTATAAAGACCCTTAAGAAGCCCCACGCAGAGGTTTCCATGAGAGGAATTGAGGTCAACCACCAATAACCAGTATTGACTTGTCAGGTACATGAATAAGCCATCTTGGAAATGGATCTTCTAGCCCCAGTCAACCCTTATGATGAAACTGTGTGAGATAATAAAGTTTATTTTTGTGTTAAGTTGCTAAATTTGGGGGTAATTTGTTATACCCTAAAATCCTATTCCACAATGGTTGCTCCATTAGTGTGCAAGAAAGGTTTATTTGATCACACTACAGGCTTTTGATGAAACAGTATCCACTTTGGAAATTTGCAGTCATCATGGCAGAGGGGAAGGAGGGAAAGCATGATTTGGTTTCAGGCTTTCACCTGGAAGTGACACATGAGTCTCCTATTTATAATGGGGTTATTTTTTAGGTGAATTGATTGCCAGTGGAATCAGCCACTTCCTTCATGAAATAGCATTTTTACTGACAAACTATGGGTATTCATATATGGGCATGTTGCAGACATTTTTCTCAAAAATGAATAGAGTGAATCTGTCAATTCAAGGGCAACTGACAACATTTGTTGCAAATGATAACATTCAGGCTTTTAAAGGAAAATTAAAATTTTGGAAAATGTATATCTGCCACCATGAATCTGACAGTTTTCCAATATATAAGGTTTTTCTGATAAAATAATGGCAATATTAAACAATGTGACTTTCTAGCATAGTATAATGAAATGTGTCAACATTCAGAAGATCTATAAAGTTCAGTAAATCAATATTTTCCAAATGACCAATGCATCCATCCTAAATGCAAGATAGAGCAATGGATTTTAATGTAACGCGGGACAAACAGATCATTAATATAATTTTCACAGTTAACATTGCAACTCACCTTTAAGAAACTACTACTTGCCAAGTTTTGGCGAAATATCAAAGAAAAATATCCATAGTCATCCAAAAAAGGCTTTTAAAATATCCCCCTCTTTTCTCTAATTACATAGGTGGGTGATGCTGGGTTTTCTTCATATGCTTCAGTCAAAGCAATGTCATGCAGCAAAGTGGATGGAGAAACAGACATAAGAATTTCACCATTTTTTATATAGTCCCTCTTAAAGAGATTTGCAAAAATAAAACACAATGCCACTCTTCCCATTTCATTTTATTTTGTTTGGGAATATATAGCCAGTTTTCATAATGGGCTAAGATATAATGGGTTTTTTTTAGGTGAACTAATAAATAAGTATTTTTAAATTATTGGTTTTAATTTTTAATATGGCAAATACTGATAGATATATCACACACAAACAAAAGCTTAGAGAGGTAGATCCTTTAAACTTAAGACCATAAAGTTTGAAGACAACTGCCTTAACCAAAGAAAAAGATGACGTGTGTATGCCTAAAGGAAAAGTTTACCATATCTGTTACTCAGAATGGGCTTGGTTATGCTGTGGTAACAAATGCCTCCAAAATCATGATGTCTTACAGCAAGAAATGTTTATTTATTGTTCAAACTACAGGCTCTTGAGGAAATGATATCCACTTTGGAAATTTGCAGTCATAATGGCAGAGGGGAAGGAAGGAAAAGCATGATTTGGTTTCAGACTTTCACCTGGAAGTGACACATGTCTCCTGTTCATATGTCATTGAATAAGGTAAGTCACAAGGCCAAACTTAACTTTGCATAAAAGGGCACTAGATTAGATATGGTGAATTGTAACAGGGTCTCTCATACCTCATTCCAGGCAAAAGTCAGTTTGAAGAACCCACATCATAGACGCATCATAAAAAAAATTAATGACAGAAATAAAATAATACAAGTATACATGCAGAGGGAGAAAAGATTGCAAGAAAGAAAGAGAAGAAAAGAATAAAAGAAAGGAAGAAAAGAACAAAGGGAGGGAGGGAAGGAAGGAAAGAAGGAGAAAGGAAGTGGAGGGGAGGGGAGGGAGGGAAGGGAAAGGAAAGGGAGATGAAGATGGGGAGGGGGAGGAAGAGGAAGAAAGAGGGGGAAGGGGGTGGAAAGGGGGAGTAAGTTGGGGGGGTGGGGAAGGGGAAGGCAAGTGAAGGGAAGTGAAGGGAAGATCAAACCGTGCTCAGTCTTCTTTGCAACTTTAAATGCCAAACGACAATGGATAGCTACAGAGTTTTAAGGGTAAAATCATGTGACCCAAAAATTGTCTTGGTCAGATTTCAAAGCAGTAGAAAGCCTTTTGAGATGTTTAAGGATTTAGAAATATACCACCCTTGAATACAACTTCAAAGGTATTTTCTAAATGACTGAAAAATTAACAACATTAAAAGCTGAGAAATGAAAAAGCTGTATTATGAATAAAATGTCAGTAAGGCCTGAAACCAGATAAACTAAAATAATGCTAAATATTTACTTGTCATATATCTGATCATAAAATAGAAGGCAAATAACAAAAATTATTTTTGCAAAGGTGTATTACTCTGTTCTCATGCTGCTAATAAAGATGTACCCGAGACTGGGCAATTCATAAAGGAAAGAGGTTTAATTGACTCACAGCTGGGGAAGCCTCAGGAAACTAACAATAATGGCAGAAAGGGAACTAAGCATGTTCTTCTTCACATGGCAGCAGGAAGCAGAAGTGCCGAGCAAAAGGGGGAAAAACCCCTTATAAAACCATCAGATCTCATAAGAACTCACTATCACTGGAACAGCATGAGGGTAACCACCCCCATGATTCAATTCCCTTCCACCAGGTCCCTCCCATGACACATAGGGGTTATGGCAACTAGAATTCAAGATGAGATTTGAGTGGGGAAACAGCCAAACCATATCAAAAGGAAATAGTATATAAAAAGTAACAGCTTAATAATAGCAGTTGGCAGGGCACGGTGGCTCACACCTGTAATCCCAGCACTTTGGGAGGCTGAGGCAGGCAGATCACGAAGTCAGGAGTTCAAGACCAGCCTGGCCAATATGGTGAAACCCTGTACTAAAATATACAAAAGTTAGCTGGGTGTGGTGGCGACCGCCTGTAGTCCCAGCTCCTCAGGATGCTGAAGCAGGAGAATCACTTGAACCCAGAAGGCAGAGGTTGCAGTGAACTGAGATGGCACCACTGCACTCCAGCCTGGGTGACAGAATGAGACTCCATCTCAAAAATAATAATAATGATAATAGTAATAATAAATAACAGCAATCAAGAAATTTCAGATATCTTTCAGATAAAGACTATGAAGTGGGAATTGAATGACATATAGTTTTAAAATTTCTATTTCTGAAATCAAATGATATTACTTTCCTCTTGAGTCTGATAATTGGGGAAATATAGGCTAAAAGCTTTAAAATTTTTCAATCTAGTTAATAATCAAAATAAAGATTACATATATATCTTTGAAATAATATAAAAGATTAAAACAACAAAACCTTTAATAATGATACAAGAAAAAAGCTTAACACAGAGAACAAAAAATGTAAGGTTTCATAATTGTTTGTGGAGAACAAATTTTGTTCTGAATTTTAAGCCCTTTAAAATGCCATTTAAGATTTTTAATTTGGAAAAATCACCAAAGAAAAGAGATCAGATAGAGAATAAGAATTATCAAAATAAAAATAAAGGTTGAAAAAAATTGTTTAAGCAGAGATAAAAAACAACTTAAGGTAAATTAAAATATTATATTATACTTCAATTAATGCAACAAATTCTTTCCTTTTAACATAAATGATTGAAAAAGCTGTCTAAATTTTTTAAGTGACATCATAAAACATTGAAAGCAACTACACATATTTATGGAATATTGATACAGAAAAGTCCTTTGAAAGCCTGACACCTAAAGGAAAGATTTGACCACAGAAATTCTAAGATTTCCTCATGTTAAGAAAAAAATTCACAAACAACATTAAAAGACAACATAAAATATTCACAAAGTATATTAAAAAAAAATTAAAATGAACACCCAAAAGAAAATTAAGCAAAGGATATAAACAGATACTTTGCACACATAAAATATTGCTAAATTTTACTAGTGATCAAAGCAAATTAAAAAAAATCAGTTATTATTTCCTTATTAGATTGGCAAAAATGAAAAAAAGTGATAATGTTCATTACTGGTGAAGGTGTGAGCAAACAGGTGTGAGAAAACACAAACAGACTCATACACAGCTAGTGGGAGTATCAATTGTTACCACCTAACAGGCACTTTGATCTTTCAAATAGACCTTAAAATCTCCAAAAATATACTTAAATTTTGACCAAAGAATCCAATTTTTGGAACACTATTGTAAGAAAATAATAATCCAGGTGTACAGTGATACTTTTACTTGAAAGTTTATCACAGAGGAACTTATAATTTTGAAAAGTTGGAAACTGGAATATTCAAAAGATGAGATTTATAAATTACACTATCATCTACACAATGAGCTATTATTTAAGTACTAAAATAAAGGTTAAGTCTTACATTTGTTTACCTCAAACTATGCTCTCTTACAAGTGGAAAAAGTCGAGTAAGGCGATTGAAACGGTATTAACAATGTCCCATAAAACAAAAACCAGGACCTAATGGCTTCATGAGTGAATTCCATGAAATGTTTGAAAAAAAATGAATACCAGGCTGGGCACAGTGGCTCACGCCTGTAATCCCAGCACTTTGAGAGGCCGAGACGGGCAGATCACGAGGTCAGGAGATCAAGACCATGCTGGCTAACACGGTGAAACCCCGTCTCTACCAAAAATACAAAAAATTAGCCAGGTGTAGTGGCAGGCACCTGTAGTCCCAGCTACTCAGGAGGCTGAGGCAGGAGAATGGTGTGAACCCAGGAGGTGGAGCTTGCAGTAAGCCAAGATCGCAGCCACTGCACTCCAGCCTGGGTGACAGAGCAAGACTCTGTCTCAAAAAAAAAAAAAAAAAAAAAAAAAATGTAATACCAATCCTTTTCAAATTGTTTCAAAACAGTGAAGAGGGGGAAGCATTTTCAAACTTATTTTACAAGGTCAGCACTACCCTCATACCAAAGCCAGATAAGGATGTTACAGGAAAAGAAAATTACAGTCCAATATCACTGGCGAGCACAGATGCAAAAATATTCAATAAAATACTAACAAACTGAATGCAACAACACATTAAAAGGACCATAAACCAAGATCAAGTGGTTGGGATTTATCCCTGGGATGCAAGCATGGTTCAGCATAAACAAATCAATATATGTGATACACCACATTAACAGAATGAAGGCTAAAAATCATACTATAGTGTCAATAGATGCAGGCAAAGCATTTGACAAAATTCGACATTCTTTCATGATAAAATTAGAAGTAGAAGTAATATACCTTAACATAATAAAGGCCATCTATGAAATGCCCACTGCTAACATCATACTCAGCAATTAAAAGCTAAAAGCTTTTCCTCTAAGATCAGGAAAAAGAAAAGGGTGGTCACTCTTGCCAGTTCTATTCAATGTACTACTGGAAGGCCCAGTCAGATAAAAGGCATCCAAACTGGACAAGAAGTTAAATTGTTTCTCTTTGAGGGTGACATGATCTTATAATAGAAATCCCTAAAGACTCTGAAAAAAAAAAAAAAAAAAAAAAAAAAAACTGTTAGAACTAATAAATGAATTCAGTGAGGTTGCAGAATACAAAATCAACATTCAAAAATCAGTTGCATTTCTACACACTGACAACAAATTATCCAAAAAAGAAATTAAGAAAGCAATCCCACTTAGAATAGCATCAAAAAATAAGTAAGATACATAGGATTAAGTTTAATCAAAAAAGTGAAAGACCTATATACTAAAAACTATAAAACACTGATGAAAAAAATTGAAGAAGATGTATATAAATGGAAAGCTATCCCATGTTCACGTATCAGAAGAATTAATAATGTAAAAATGTCCCTACTATCCAAAGCAATCTCCAGATTCAACACAACCCCTATCATTCCAATGGTATTTTTCACAGAAATGAAAAAACAATTTTAAAATTCATATTGAAAAACCTAAGATCCCCAAATAGCTAAAGTGATATTGAACAGGAATAAAAATCCAGAAGCATCACGCTTCCTGATTTCAACCTATATTTCAAAGCTGGGCATGGTGGTGTGCATTTGTAATTCCAGTGACTCAGGAGGCTGAGGTGGGAGGATCAATTGAGCCCAGGAGTTTAAGGCCAGCCTGGGGAACACAGAACCCCAACTCTTTTTTTAAAGACTATATTACAAAACTATAGTAATCAAAACAGTGTGCTATTGGCATAAAAACAGATACATAGACCAATGAAACAAAATAGAAATCCCAGAAATAAATCCATACACATAAGGTCAATCAAGCTTCAACAAAGGTGCCAAAAATACACAATGGGGAAAGGATAGTCTCTTCAATAAATGGTAGTGGGAAAACTGGATATCTACAGGTAAAATGAAATTGGGCCCCTATCTTACACTGTACAGAAAAATCAACTGAAAATGGATTGAAGACAACATAGGACCAAAGCCATAAAACTCCCAGAAGAAAACATAAGAACTTGATTCTATCCCTCTCCTCCTCTGTCTATTCTACCTTCTGGGTAATTGCAAGCAGTTCCTTTACTTCAATACCCTCTGAATGTCAATGACCACCTCAGTGAGCCTCAATATGCTTCAGACTCATAGATCCAAACATGTCCTTGGTATCTCATATTTCATATGGTCCAAAATATTATTTCTTTAACCTCTCAGTAAATGATAAATCCATCAAACCAGTAATTTTAACCAAAAGTCTAGGATTTGTCCTTTATTCCTCTATTTCCTATACATTTACAGAAAAAGTTATTTGAGGGCTCTACCTCCAAATTCCCTCTTCCTTAGTCTCCTTTCCTCCTTCTTCAGGGCTGTTGCCTGAGTCTCTATCCTGCCAAGTGAGCCCTGCATGGCAACTACCCTCTCCTTCCACCACCATGATCTAACATCAGGACTTTTCACTTGCTTCTACTTCTGCTCGGAGCATTCTACACCTAATGCCTTAATTGCTGGCTTCTTTCTGTCATTTATGTCTAGGATGTATTACTGCCTCCTTTGAGACATCTTTCCTGAACTCATTCTCCTCTGTAAGTATTCTCTATCCTATCACTGTTTTATTTTCTTTATCTGAAATCACTATATTTACTTACATTTTTATTTGCTTATTGTACATCTTTCTCCTATTGAATGTAAGGTCCTAATACAACAGGAATCTTGTATTTCCTTTCACTATCATGGCACCTTGACACAGAGTAGGGAATGAATGAATGATTTAATTAATGCCTCAAATTACATTTGTTAAGAAACTTACATTAGAACGTTTTGGATTTACAGAAAAATCACAAAGATAATACAGAGAGTTCCCATATACTCCACACCCAGTTTCCCCCATTATTAATATCTTAATTTGTATGGTACAGTTGTTAAAATTAATGAACCAATACTGATATAGTGGGGCTTGTTTTTATTGTTGTTTTCTTTTGAGATGGAGTCTCACTCTGTCGCCCAGGCTGGAGTGCAGTGACACAATCTCGGCTCACTGCAAGCTCTGCCTCCTGGGTTCACACCATTCTCCTGCCTCAGCCTCCCAAGCAGCTGGAATTACAGGCGCCCACCACCACGCCTGGCTAATTTTTTGTATTTTTAGTAGAGATGGGCTTTCACTGTGTTAGCCAGGATGGTCTTGATCTCCTGACCTTATGATCCACCCACCTTGGCCTTCCAAAGTGCTGGGATTACAGGTGTGAGCCACCGCATCCGGCTGATGTAGTATTACTAACTAAAGTCCACAGTTTATTAATACGTGCTTAGTCTTGACCTAATGTCTCATATATGGTTAGTCTGTGTCCCACCCAAATCTCATCTTGAATTGTAGATCCCATGATTCCCACGTGTTGTGGGAGGACCCGGTGGGAAGTAATTGAATCATGGGGGCAGGTCTTTCCCATGCTGTTATCCTGATAAGTCTCACGAGGTCTGAGGGTTTTATAAAGGCAAGTTCCCCTGCACATGCTCTCTTGCCTGCTGCCATGCAAGATGTTACTTTGCTCCTTCTTTGCCTTCTGCCATGGTTTGTGAGGCCTCCCCAGCCATGTGGAACTGTGAGTCAATTAAACTTCTTTCCTTTATAAATTACCCAGTCTCTGGCATGTCTTTATTAGCAGCCTCTTTTTTGTTCTGGAATCCCATTCTGGATACCACACTTCATGTAGTTGTCATGCCTCCTCGCCCCTTTTAGCTGCGACTGGTTCTCAGACTTCCCTTGTTTTTGATGACCTTGACATTCGGAGGAGTACTTGTCAGGTATTTTGTAGAATATCCCTTAATCTGCATTTGTCTGATGTGATTCTCATGATTTGACAGTGATTGTGTGTTTTGGGAGGAAGATCATGGCAAAGTGCCATTCTCATCAAGGGATGACCTACCACCATCATGACTTATCACTGTTGATGTTAACTTGACCTCTTGGCTGAGGTAGTGTTCATCAGGTTTCTCCACTAAAGCATTACTTTTATTTCCTGTTTTCACACCATAATCTTGGGAAAGAAGTCACTGTGTGCAGACCACACTTAAAAAGGGGAATGTTACTCACTGCATACTTGAGGGTGAAGTATCTACATAAATTATTTGGGATTCTTCCACATGGGAGATTTGTCTGTTCTCCTCCATTTATTTATTTAGTCAAATCATTATTTATATTAGTGTGGATTCATGGATATTTATTTTATACTGTGGGTTATAATCTAATACTACTTTATTTAGTTTGCTGCTCATACTGTTCCAGCTTTGGCCTTTGGGAGCTCTTTCCAGTTGGCTCCTGTGACTCTTTGACATACTCCATGTTTTTTTTCTTTTGTTTTGTTTTGTCTTTTTTTTTTTCAGCATTTCTTTACTTTTTAGCCCTACAATGCTCCAGGCTTATCTTATATTTTTTCCTCCCCCAGACCAAAAATCAGTCATTTCTCTAAGGAGCTCTGGTTCTGTTGGTCAGAAAATGCTATTAGAAACCACGATATGGGAACTGGATATTAAATTACCTTTTTAAAAATATGATTAGATGCTGACAGGATGTGTTCAAACTAGAATTTTTATCCATTACTGGTGAAGGAGTAAATGATACAATTTTTCTAGGAAAGCAATTTTTCAATGTGTACAGAGCCTTAAAAATTGTTATATAAATTTTGATATTACAGTCACACATCTGACACTCTAAAATGCAAAGATTTTTTCATATTACTTATAATAGCACAATATTAGAAAAACCAAACAATATGGAAAGGGTTAAATTTAAAAATAAGAGTCTTGTGCAAAAAGTAAGTTTAAACCACCTTAAATTATTTGTTGTATAAGGCAGAAAAATAAATAGATACACAAATTTATGGATGCCATGGACACATCAGTTTTATGTGAATGAGAAACAGTAATATTATATACACATACATATATTTGCTTGCATATGTGTCATATAATTTATTTATTTTGAAATATATGTATTATAATTTGCTTATGTGGAAACACGTTTAAAAATGGAAGGAAAATTTCTAAAATGTTCATAGTTATGCTCTCTAGATGACAGGATTATATTATGTTTATTCCATTTCTTTATATTTTTCTGTTTTCAAGTATTCTTTTTAAATACGGGTATTTATAATCCTAAAAAAAAAACTAAACACAAAGTAATTTTATCATTTTATATAGCTATGTAACAGGAACATCTAAACAATTATTGCTGGGTATTCATAGTTTATAGATGACTGATTTACCCATTCGCTGAAGGGCACCATGATTTCTTGACAGTAAGCCCCTTGTCTGCAATAGAGTAGTGTAGCCTTAACCAGGAGATGTTTCTCCCCAAATCACAAAGCAAATTGGTGGCAGTAATTGAACTCTTTACAGCACGTGGCACTGGAACACACAGGAGGAAAGATTAGGCAGTCAGAACTCCTCTGGATTGATTAGCTTTGTCATTCTTCTCCTGGCCTTGCTAACGTCTTAGAAATGGATGCACCTTCCTGGGTCATAGGGAGGGCCAGGGAAAGGAGAAGACGAGTCTCAAAGTATTGCAGGGAGTGAAGCATGTTGAAATTACAAAGTCAAACAAACTTGCCTTTCAGATGATGGCAAGGCGGGTAATTAATTCACATGGGACTTTGAGTTCTGGATTTGTTTTTCTCTTATGTGAATCTGGGTTTGTTTTGGTGAAGTAAGTAATAATTTTGTGTCGTTTTCCCCAGCTACAGAGCTAGGTCACATGACCCAAAGTTTTACCAAAAGCAGCACTTTTATTCTGTAAAGTTGCCAAGGCAACACCAGCTGCTTATGACATCATGTGACTGAGGGGACACAGACTGATTTTAGAAGCCTAAAATTATCACTCAATCTGCTCACCAAAATTCTGAAACAGCCAAGACAGCCCCAAGCCCAAGGAAAAGCTTCAGAAACACTGTTCTGTGAAAATGATGATGGCAATGAATTATGCATTGTTCTCTAAAGTCTGGTACCACGGCCTCAAATCACATACTAAAAACATACTCAAGATCAACATAAGCTGGGCATGCAGGACACACCTGCTAATGTGCTTTCAATTAAAGTTTTCCCATCACCATGATGGATAAAAGTAATTTTCAGCTTTTGTTAAATGAATTTTAAGATTTAAAATCTATTTTTATGTATGTCAAAATTACATCTCAAATTATTCTAATTCAAGATATACTGAAGACAAAATATTATAATATATAATTATACAATAATTAAAGATGTATTCACATAATTGTTTCAATATTTTTATAATAATAAGCAACTGTCTGTGGACCATACTGAAAGTCTGAATTTTACAGGTTCCCAGAGAGAATTAACTACATAGACAGATTCAAGAGAACCATAATATAATTCAGAATTGATCATTTTTCAGGCATTTAGAAGCAGGGAAACTGGTCTCAACCTTACATTATCCCCTCCAAAAAAAAAACAAATAAATTAGAATGGAAAGTAAAAATTGGACTAACTGGATTATGATGCCCAGGGTTCACCCCTTTTTGCTCTCAAAAAACTCACTTTTAAATAAAGATGGTTGCACTGCAATTTATACTTATACTGGCAAAATAAGTGATATTGTTCCTAAAGGAAAATATCTAGAATATAAATACTTCTTGTAAAAAGAAAGACTTCCCAGCTCTTTGTAGTTCATTTCACAATCATGAATAGATGAGCACCTACTATGTGCAGGCCAGTGTGCACTGTACTAGGTTCTATGGAAATACCGAGGTGGATTAAATGTCATCCATTCCTCCAAGGAGATAAAATAAAGATACACATAACTAAATGAAGATATAAATAACTAAAACTAAAAGCAAAAGAGCCGTGGGAACACAGAAGAAAGAAAGATCCCTTGTGGCTGGAAGGACCCGGGAACTTCACAGAAAAGTTGGCATTTTTAAATTGAGCCTTGAAGGATGGGTAAATCTTTAACAAGTTGAGTAGGGAAGATCATGCTAAGAAGAAAACAGCTTGGGCAAAGATCAAAGGAGGTAAGGGGAGAGCTTGGTTGGCAGGCAAAGAAGCAAATTATATTTAGGAAACTGATAGAGTATAAGAGTTAAAATATATATTGAGACCACATCCTAGCAGAAGCTGATACCATTCTGAGGAGACTGGACTTGATTCTGAGAACAGAAGGAAGTCACTGAAGATTTTAGGCAGAAGAATGACATGTACTGTAGGAAGATTTATTTGGGGACTGTCCATTGAATGAAGGGCGACACAGGAGCAGGTTGCATTGAAATTGTATCAAGGGCCCATGGAAACAATAGTGATAAGAGGCAGTGCGGATGGGAGCTGGGCGAGGAGAATGAGCAAACAGATGGACGTAAGGCACACGTGAGGGCGTGATTGGCAAGACAGGGTAGCCAGCTGCATGTGTGTGGGTGGAAGGGAGTATTTAGAGACAGTCCCTTGAAATGTGTTCTCAGAAGTAGAATTGCTAATTTAAATGCAATTTGATCCAAATCAAAATGTCTTCACCTGATATATAAAATGAATCTTTCCCATTTCTAATTTTGGGATATCTGATAGGAAAGAACAAAGGATCATGGAATTTCATGTAGCGACCTTCACCATTATATCATCCTCTCTTTTTCTACTTTTCTCACATCAAGTAATTAAGTGCTAAAAGCAGGAAGGTAAACTGAGGCTGGTGCCAAATGAACTGTTATGCCAGAGAGGTGATTAGACACTAGAGGGAAGTGTATGAGGGGCACGTGTTTCCCCATCTTCTGGTTCTGAGTATGGGTCTCTGGTTTCTACACCCAGTTCTGACAGTACCTGGCACTAACAAAGATTCTTTCCTTGACCAAACTCCTGCCAGGTTCCTCAGAGCCCTCCTCTTGATGAGGCCTCAACCTTGGCCTGTAAAGAGACTGAACATACACTAACAAAGTTTCTAACCACTCTAGGCTGTTAGGATGACCTAGAGTGCCTTCCTGAGAAAATTCAGGGCTGCCAAAGCAATGGACTCTTTGTTCCAGTCATCACCTGAAGAGAGAGATCCTGTCTCCTAGCCTCTGCGCGAGGGTAGGAGCCTGACTTCAATAAGTGGCAGTTAGCAAACCCAGAGGGGGTCCACCTGGACTAACTCCAAAGCCCCTTCCTGCTTTTTGTAATTGTTCACTTCCCTGATTCTACTGAGGCCCCACACTGCCCTAATCATATGCCCTCAATTCTCCCTTTAAAATACCCAGTCACCTCAGAATAAACCAAAGCTGAGGTCAGTTCACATGGCACTCTTTACCCAGGTGCAATAGTGTACCACAGGTTACAATCTGCCCTTGCCACTTCAACCCAGCATCCAATTTTGGTTATCTTTGACAACATCTGAGGTTTTGCCTCAACCTCCCCTGTCTAGTGCCTCAGGCCTATCCCCCAATGCCCCAGAGTCATGGGAAAAAGCCATAGCAATGAACTCTAATTCAACGAACTCAGACCTAGATGGTGCAATATGTGTCTCCAAAAAAACCAAAACAAAAGTGAACAGGTTTTCTTGATTGAAGATTTTCTCAGAGCCTTTATAGTGCTATTATACTCTGAATTTCCAAAAGGGAGATACAGTATATACTACTTTCCAAACTTGTTTGACTATAAAACCCTTTTTCTCAGGACTTTTTGAAGGTCTACGGATTGATAGGAAAAATGTTAGGAACACTGTGCCCCACATTACCGCTTCCTCCTCTCTTCTACCCAACACGTTCTCCTATTCTATCCATTCCTCCAAAATGTCGAAGTTCACTCACCAGCAAAGCACTATGCTAGTATTTTTAAACTAAATAAGCAGGTGGTCACTGCTCTCCGTCCCATTTATATCTCTTTATATCTAATAAACCCAAATTAATGAATCTTTAGCCTTCAAACCACTTTCCTAACAGAACCTTTATTCTGCAGATTGTTCTGTAGTAAACACATGCATATTTAGAAAGATGTATACAGCATGTATCAAGAACAGCATATGATGGACAGGCACAGTGGCTCACACCTGTAATTCCAGCACTTTGGGAGGCTAAGGCGGGCAGATCACGAGATCAGGAGATCGAGACTATCCTGGCTAACATGATGAAACCCTGTCTCTACTAAAAATACAAAACAAAATTAGCTGGGCGTGATGGCGGGCGCCTATAGTCCCAGCTACTCAGGAGGCTGAGGCAGGAGAATGGCGTGAACCTGGAAGGCGGAGCTTGCAGTGAGCCAAGATCACGTCACTGCTCTCCAGACTGGGCGACAGAGTGAGAATCCATCGTAAAAAATAAAAATAAAAAAGAACAGTGTATGTGTATATGTTTTACACTAAAGCCGAATCCACCTCAAGATCATCAGCCATTCATTATGAATAGGTAAGTAAATAAGGTAAACCAAATGTTACATATCACTGGAAGCAAAAATCTAGAATAATCTGGGTTTAAGCTAAACTATAGACCTTATGGCTCAGAATGTAGACATCTGAAAATGAGAACCTAAAATGCAAAGCCATTTTAACACATTATTTAGTAAGTTAGTTTTCAGAAACTAAGATGTACACCTCCTTAGCAGTCAGTAAACATACGTTTTCCTCATGAAACCAGGCTATAAATGGCTAGTGAGGATAAAATGAAAGCATTTGGTGGACGTCTGTCTCTCTTGGGTTTTCTGCTTAACTGAGGAATACATTATATTCAGATATTTCCTGAGATATGAATACCATCTTGATTAAGACACGAAGTTTCCTGGTTACACATCATGGAAATGGACTTTCGACTCAGACATCACCAATGACAGCCAATGTGTTTAGAGCAAAGCTTTGTTTGCAGAAAGAGCCATAATTTGAGCATAAATTATGCATTGAAGTCACTACTCCAATTTGCCTATTTTTTGTTAGAAACTTTATGTGAAATGTGAGGTTGAAGGATAGGGGTTAGAACTGGCATCTTAGGCTGGTTTCCCGCAGTGCACCCACAACAAGGCTACTGTGGACAAAGGCCTCAGAATCTGGCTTCCTTGAGTGTGAGTGGAGCTGAGCTACAAGTGCATGCCCAGTACCAAGTGGGTTCCACCAAGCTTCCATAACTAGAACCCTATGTAGATAAACCCCTCAGCTTCCAGAGACTAAATGCTAGAAATCTGAAGCATTCCATGAAATAAAACCAGCAACTGTAGCTTGGAAAGTAATATAGGCAAAAGCTCAAGAATAGAGATCATAATGTGTCCTAATGGGTCAACTCATAGCTCCAGCTCTTGGATTCTGTGGAACAGGATAGATTTCTATGAGCTGGACGGCATTGCTGGAAGGTAAAGATGGAGAAGGAATGGGAATGACCTAGAAAACAGAGAACCCAAGAGGGTTTGGATCCAGAAAAGATTGCCCAGTAATCCAGGCCTTCCCCAGGAGACAGTTTGCTTCTCTCCCTTTCCAGGGTCCATCATGACCAGAAGTTTGCCTGTTAGCAACCATGCCCTGCTCCTATTTTCTTATCATTGTCTATGTCCTGAGCACAACTATTGTTGGCTTTTCTATTTTTTTTTTTTTAAAGACGGAGTCTTCACTCTGTCACCCAGGCTGGAGTGCAGTGGTGCAATCTCGGCTCACTGCAACCTCCGCCTCCTGGTTTCAAGTGATTCTCCTGCCTCAGCCTCCCGAGTAGCTGGGATTACAGGCGCCCACTACCACACCCAGCTAATTTTTGTATTTTTTAGTAGAGACAGGGTTTCACCATGTTGGCCAGGCTGGTCTCAAACTCCTGACCTCATGATCTGCCCTCTTCGGCCTCCCAAAGTGCTAGGATTACAGGCCTAAGCCACCGTGCCCAGCCCACTGTTGGCTTTTGATTACCATGGATTCTGGCCGGGGAGTTCCTGAAGGTATCAGAGGTTGTCACAGATCAGTCTTCCCTCCTTCTGATCATAGAGTGATGGTTCCACCATTCTCCCAGCTCAGGACCTAGAAGTCAATTCCAGAGTTTCCAACTCCTTCTTCTCCAAATATAATTACCCATAAAACTTTGAAACTCTCCTCATTGTCCTGCATACCCACAAGACACACCACTTCCTGTGCTCCCAAACTTTCTTGAAAATACTGTTTATCACACCAGATTCTGAGACTTGTGAGATCAAGCCCATGTCTAATTCATCTTTCTAATTCTGGCCCCTGGTACAGTGCCTGACTCATAGTTGACTTAGGGATGTTTGGTTGAAGAAATGCGATCCAGCCAACTTTTCTGTTACATGTGTTTCCTCCCTTGCTTTATATTCCTGCCAACACCTTCATCATCTTTCAGCTAGACACTCAATAATATAATGATTAATGTTCAGACAGTGAATGTTGTGAAGGAAATAATGTATAATAAGAGGACTGAAGCAAGAGGTGGAAGGGAGGTATGACTTTAGATGAAATAGTAAAAGATGTCTCTGAGGAGATGACATGTGAGCAGAGATGAAAACAATGAAAAGAAGAGAGGCATGTGGTCATCTGGCTAGGGAGGCATTCCAGAGGGAAATAAGAACGTTAAGGTCCCTGAGGTAAGGGTGAGTATGTCCTGTTTCAGAAAGAGCAAGAAGACCAGCCTGGCTAGAGTGTGATAAACTGGAGAAAGAGGAACAGATAAGGCTAAAAAAGTAGGCAGAGTCTAGATCCTGTCCTTGTAGATATGTCAGGAAATTTGGATCTTAAGTGTAATGGGAAGCCATAGCGTGGTTTTAATTAGGGAACTTAAGTCATCTGAGTTACTTACTTCAAAAAGTCACTCTAGATGCTATCTGCAGAATGGATTAAAGGGGACAAGAATGGGGAAAGACCTGTGAAGGAGTGTATGCAGAAATTTAAGAGAGGTGATTATGGACTGTTGTTGGGAAGAAAGAGTGGAAAGAGAGGTGGTTGGCTAAAAACTAAATTTCAAAGGAAACAAGACCAAAAAAATGTGTTAGTAGATTGGATAAGGGGGATGAGGAAACCAGAAGAACCAGGGAGGGCCCCTATGCCTTAGGTCTTGGGTGAAAGGTGGGGCCTTTAGGCCATTACCTGAGATGGAGAAGACTAGGGGAGGGGCATTTTTTACAAGGTGAATGGGGTAAGAAGCCAATGGAAGGAAAATTTATTTGGGAAAAAGTGAAAGTGTCATGTGGTCAATTAGATAGCATGCGTCTGGAGCTTAGAGAACAGCTTGGAGAAGACCTCAGAATGTAAATTTTTGAGTTGATAGTGTATAGAAGGTATTGAAATCCATAGAGTAGAAGAGTTCAGTGCAACATGTTTTAGAGTCATGATCTGTTCTTTGGCCATGAGCCACTCAGGCCATAGTGCATTAATGGGATTATTTTTACACCTTAGAACATTTTGTCTTTTATGCCTACCTCATAATCCTTTTAAAAAATTATTAAACTTTAAGGAACCCTTGGAGAAAATGGGATAGAAGTGAGGGGAGCAAGAACCTCAGGAATTCATGTGGCCTTTATTGAGGCAACACCAGAACGCACTGTCTACTGCAAAAAAAAAAAAAAAAAAAGCAACCAAAGTTGTAGAAATTCTCTAACAGGTGTGGCTCAGGCCAAATTGTCTTGGCAGTAGCAACAACAGCCATGACCAAGGAAACAATGCCAATAATGCAGAGCCAGGGACAAGCCAAGCAGATGCTCCAGAGCCTCTGCATCTACCAATCTGTTAGTCTAGGAATATCCAGTTTCCCTAGACCTTCTCCATCCAGACCCTTGGGAATTTTCAGCAGCAGAATTTATTCTCTTCAACTACAGCCAGGCCCAGGATGCCTGAGTTCAAGAACTCCACCAGGGGTTCTGGCACCCATGGACTTCATTTTAGAGTCTGAATGTTTCCCTGAGTCCAAAGTGCATTCTTTACTGCAGACCCCTTTGGTGACCCCCATATCTCTCCCTACTGTTCTCTGCCATAATACTTTGGCCCCAGGGTGGGACTGACTCTCTGGATGAGAAACATCATAGCATGGAGACATTTCTGAATTTACAGAAGAGTCAGTCCTCTGAAATGTCCTGCGGATACCTTACAGAAACCACAAAAAACACTATGACAACAGAATATGTTTCTGAGACTCATTCATGTTGTTGGCAAAAGCTATAATTCATTCATATTTATCTCTGTAGAAATAAAATTCTACAGTGAGAAACAGAGAGAAATTCTGTTCTCAATCTTTAAAGTCCATCAGAATTATCTGAAAGGCTTCTTAAAAAAGTAAGTTCTGAGTTCTGACCCCCACTCTTAGAGTTCTGATTCACTGAGTCCAAAGTGAGATTTAAGAACTTGCATTTCTAGCAAGTTCCCAGGTGATGCTGATGTTTCTGGTCTATGGTCCATGCTTTAAGAACAACTTCTATAGAGTGTTTCATTGTGTGACTATACAACAACTTATTCATTTTATTGCTGATGGACACCTTGGCTGTTTTCAGTTGAGGGCTATGATAGTGTTTCCATGAATATCCTTGTATATGTCCTTTGGTTAATACATGTAACACATTTCTGTTGGGTCCTCAAGAATTGCTGGGTTGTATATGTTCAACTTTGATAGATACTGCCAATGGGTTTTCCAAAGTAGTTTAATTCATTTTCATTCCCACAGGCAACAAATATTCGAAAGTTTCTGTAACTCAGGATTCCTACCAACATTTAGGCTTGTGAATCTTTTACATTTTTGCCAGTCTGGTGACTGTATGTGTAATTTTCATTGTGGTTTTAATTTTTCATTTCCCTGATGACTAATGAGGTGGAGGCCTTTAATATGTTTATAAGACATTAGAATTTCTTTTTCTATGCAGTGCCTCTTTAAGGTTTTTAACCCATTTTTCTAACTGACTTGAATGGGTTCTTCATATATTTCAAATACTAGGTCTTTGTCAGTTATATGTGTTACGAACATTTTCTTCCATTGTGTAACTTGTCTTTTCACTCTTTACAGTATCTTTTTATGAATAGCATTCCTTGATTTTAATGGAGCCAATTTCAGTGTTTCTCAGACTCCCTGTGGTAAGGGACCTATTTTTTTTTTCCAAATCAATTGAGGACTGATATTTTCGAAAATACAAAAAAAAAAAAAATGCTTAATGTAAACATAAAAAAAATTAAAGGCATTCAAAAACCTTAAGCATTTTATTTTCAAGTAATGTGTTCAAGAGACCTATCCCTAAGCCTCACCCAATTTTCTGACAATCCTGTGCTCGAGAATAAAACTCAGCATCTCAGAGTGGAGATGCTGACATTTGTACTTACCAATTAACTCAAACAAAAGAACGACAAACTACCAAGTATTTTCATTGCAGATTAAAGGTCACAATAGACATCCTTACCTTGCTCCTCTACTCTTTAATTTCCTCCGATTCTGTTCTTGACCTTCATTCTATTTCTGTCCCCGTTCATAAGCCTCTATCTTCCTTGAAGAACATAGATGGTTAAAGTCATGATGTGGTAAACGTACCTGCACACATGATACTTAGTAATAAAAAAAAAAATAAGGTTTTAAAGTACTGTCAAAATTTCCTCACAATTTTTTGAATAAATCTGAGACAAAATGTCATGTAGACTAGTTGAGTGTTAACTCACAGTACAGCTTGATTTTAGCAGAGCGTTTAAAAACTCTTCAGTAAGATATAATTACAGATAAAATGGTGCAATAAGAGCAGGAAGATTGCACTGTTAGGTCATAGAAAAGGGAATATTTGAGCAATGTTATTATATAAAAAGAAATTAAGATGTGATGACTGACTTAATTGACGTTACCTTTATCTTCTCCTTTGTTAAGGGGACTTCAAAGAATGATTTTGTGGTTCATGGCTTCTGCATCTATCTCCCCCTAACTGTGAGCTTCTTGAGGACAGGAATTATTTCTTATTCACCTTTGCAGCAGATCTTTTTTTTTTTTTTTGAGATGGAGTCTTGCTCTGTCGCCCAGGCTGGAGTGCAGTGGCGTGATCTCGGCTCACTGCAAGCTCCACCTCTCGTCTTCACGCCATTCTCCTGCCTCAGCCTCTGGAGTAGCTGAGACTACAGGCATCTGCCACCATGCCCGGCTAATTTTTTGTATTTTTAGTAGAGACGGGGTTTCACTGTGGTAGCCAGGATGGTCTCCATCTCCTGACCTCGTGATCTGCCCGCCTCGGCCTCCCAAAGTGCTGGGATTACAGGCATGAGCCACCATGCCCAGCCTGCAGTAGATTTTTTTATAGATAATCTGTAATGGATTATGACATTTTCTTCTATTTCTAGTTTGTTAAAAGTTGGCCATGGGAGAGCAAAGCAAGATCATGGAGTAGTACTATCCAGTGGTCATCCCCCACCAGAAACATCAATTTGAACAACTATCCACACGTAAAAATACCTTTAAAAGAGCTAAGGAAGCCAGATAGAAATCGTAGTGCCTGGTGATCGCATCATAATTGTAAAAGATGCATTAAAGATATAGGAAGGACAATTTTACAGTACCCACATCACCGCTCCTCCATATCTAGGCAGCACAGCAGAGACATGTCATTCACTTGGAGAAGTAGAGGAAGGTAAACATAAAACTTTGCCTTGAACACCAAGACCAGCCCTGCCATGGTAAAACCCAACACCAGGCGGTTCCTATGGCCCCTGTCTCTAAGCCAGTGACAGAGCCTATAGATCCACTCCAACATAGGATAGGAACCTATAGCCACTGCAAGATGAACTCAAGTCCTGGCTTGCATCAACACTAGCCAACTACAATGGGCCAGGGCTCTGAATAACCCACAGTAACAGGCAGGCCTCAGCAGCCAAGGGCTACAGACATGCCCCAGTGTTGCACTAGTCTCAGTGGCTATAGGCTTTGGGTGTGCCCAGTGTATGCCAGCCTTGGCAGCCACTTAATTCTAGCCCAGCAGTGCACTTGGCATGGCAGTCCACGTCTTAAGGCAACCCCTTAGCACAGCAACAGCTGCAGCAGTCATGGGCTTAGGGAGTACACCAGATAATCTGCCCAGAATCTCTGAACAAGCTTACTGCTAAAGGACATTCCCAGATAAAGCCAGACTGTGAAGACTGGAATAAGTACCTACTTCAATGCACAGAAATCAATACATAACCACAAGGAACAACCAGGGAAATGTGACCTCACCAAATAGACAAAATAAGGTGCCAGTAACTGACCCTAAAGAGATGGAGACGTATTAATTGCCTGGCAAAGAATTTAAAATCACTATTTTAAAGATGCTAGTGAACATCAAAAAATGCAGAGAAACACCTCAATGAAATTAGGAAAACAATAAGTGACTAGAATGAGAAACTTAATAAAGAGATTAAAATAATTTTTAAAAATCAAACAGAAATCCTGTAACTAAAAAATACATTGAACAAGACGGAAAATGCAGTTGCACCAACAGCAGAATTGATCAAGCAAAAGAAAGAATCTATAAACTTGAAAACAGGTTATTTGAAAATACATATTCAGAGGAGAAAAAGAATGAAAACACAAGAAAGTTTATGGGATTTATGGGATAGCATCAAAACAGCAAATATACAGGTCATTGTGTTCAAGAGGGAGTAGGAAAGGATAAAGGGGCAGAAATCTTATTTGAAGAAATAATACCAGAAAACTTTTCAAATCTGGAGAAAGATATGAATATCCAGGAGCATAAAGGTCAAATACCTCCCATCAGATTTAATCCAAATAAGATTATCCTAAGACATATTATAACTAAAAGGTCAAAGATCAAAGAAAAAGAGAGGATCCTGAAAGTAACACAGAAAATAAGCAAATAACATATAAGGCAGTTCCAATCCTCCTAGCAGCAGCAGAAACTGGACAGGCCAGGAGACAATAGGATACCATGTTTAAAATGTTAAAGGAAAAAAACCTGCCAACCAAAAATACTGTACCCAGCCAAACTATCCTTGAGAAATGAAGGAGAGATAAAATGTTTCTAGATGAACAAAAGCTGAGGAAGTCCATCACTACCACACCTGTCTTAGAAGAAACCCTAGTGGTAGTCGTCAAACTGAAATAAAAGGGTTGCTGATGAGTAACATGGAAACATCTGAAAGTATAGAACTTACTGGCTAAAGTAACTACACAATCAAATTCAGAACACCCTAATTATTACTGTAATGATAGTGTGTAAATCACTTAAATTTTTAGTATAAAGGTTAAAAGGCAAAATTATTAAAAACCAAAATTAATTACAATAATTTCTTGAGGGATATGCAATATAAAAAGATGTAAACTGTGTCATCAAAAATTCAAATGGAGAGTAGGGTTAAAGTGTGGAAGATTTGTTTTTTGCAATCAGTTAAGTTGTTATCAGCTTAAAATAACCTTACTGTAAGATGTTTTTGTAAGCTTTGTGGTAATCACAAAGCAAAACCTGTAATAGATACACTAAAAGTAAAAAGCAAGGAATC